>NC_134097.1:3519353-3850603 GCF_000715075.1 Nicotiana tabacum | reverse complement strand
ATAATTCGTTCAAATAACTCTCTTTCAAATATAATTTCACCAAATACATATATTTCGAATAAAAGTCACCCTGTGACACCTCATTGAAAATTCATAAAATACGGGTCTCAGCCCACTATCATATTTCCATTTGCACCTTGTGCCAATTTCTCTATCACAAAACACAACCGCACGGACAACTCACGTGCCAAATATCATCATCATTTACTCACGGTACCTCGTTCCCACATTTCATATCACAACTGCATGGATAATTCACGTGCCAATATCATCATTATTTACTCACGGCACCTAGTGCCCATATTTCATTTCATAATTCGCCTGGGAATAGCCGCAGCCTCCCAATTTCAACATAGATCAGACTATTATCAAGTTTACCGAAACAACAAGACAAATTGCATAAGATATAAAAATAAACACAAGGAAAATCAGAACATCACATGAAAATTATCAACGCAATAACCCCACATCATCACATATCATCCCTGACAATAGCCACCCTCATCTCTCGTATAACCACCCTTATCACTCCTATAATAGCCTCTTTTATCCCTCCGCCCAGACAATAGTAATAGCCATCCTTATCGCTTCTATAGTGTCACGACCCGAAATTCCCACCTTCGGACCATGATGGCGCCTAACATTTCACTTGCTAGGCAAGCCAACGTTAGAATAATATTAACCAATTTTTAAATAATTTTTTAAATTTATTAATAACAAAGAACGATCGCTCCTATAGCCACCCTTATCTCTCCTATAGCCACCCTTATCGCTCCGCCCAGACAATATCCCAACACACATAACAACAGTGAAATGTCACCCTTATATCCTCAAAATAATAACTCAAATAACAAAACAATCTACACGGAATATTTTCACAACATAACAAAAATCAATTCATATCACAATTTGCCCAATGGCCACCACAAATTCTAAATATATAACAAAATCAATTAATTTCACACCAAATAGCCCAAGACTCCACACCATGTGTATAAAACCTCAAAACAACAACAGAGATGGAAAAATACTCAGTATAGGGCAACACCTTTATTAAACCAAATTTGTGATAATTATATAACGCCTCGGTTTAAACTTATTTCATTAATTATTTGCATATGGAAAATCCATAATAAAATTAAACTCCAAGAAATATCAAATTATCAAACTCACGGAATTCACATAAATATACAAGTAATATTCACATAAATTCAAACAAATGTGAACTGAGGCATGACAAATAGATAATTTAATAAATGCCCACGGTTATCCAATTTTCTACACAAAATGCCTAAGACTTTAACCCAATATATTTTGCACATATAAGCCCGAGTACATACTCGTCACCTCGCTTACACAGCTTTTCACATTTCACAAATGGCACATAAGACTCGATGTCTAAGGGGTAATTCCCCCTACTCAAGGTTAGGCAAGATAATTACTTCTTTTTTAAGTTAGGCCGATATTCCAAAATTGCCTTCTTGCTTAAATTGACCTCCAGACAGCTCAAATCCCGATGAATTTCTTGAAAAACCCACGAAAACTCGTCTCAAACCGATTTCCCAAAGTCAAAAAATGAAATAATACACTAAACCCAGATTATATAGTACCCAATCTGACCTCACAATTATTCCGAAATATCATCAAAACCCATTGTAGAGAGTATTAGAAAGTCACTTTTGGACTTATAGTCCTCAATGGTGTACAAAATAAAAATGATAGACACGGCCTAACACCATCAAATCTCCCAACAGGGATAAACACATAAACAAGTTTCGAAATTATGAAGCTCACCCATAAGTGGAGTATAATAGGAGGACTCGCCTCGATACTCAGAACTGAATCAAACTAAGGAAAATATTCCTTTATAACAAATCAAGATCGTACATGTAATGACACCATATGGTGTAGAAGCCTCAGCCGTACCATATCAATTATATCAACGGGTCGGGCCTCCACCTCTAGGGCCTCCTCTACCCGCGTGTCCTCCACCCCTAACTGGCTGACTGGTTGTGCATGTGGGGTAGTAGCTCCACTAGGTCCTATAGCCTGAGTGTTCGGATAAAATCCACCCCTCCCAAGTCTAGGACAATCGCTCATGATGTGCCTAGTATCACCACACTCATAACAACCCCTCTGAGGTCGCGGTTGCTCGTACTGAGTCTGTGCCGGATAACTGGAATAACTATTGTAAGAATCTCGTGTCGGTGGTGCACCATAAGAACTTACTGGAGCATCATGTGATGACCCAAAAGGTCATCTTATGTTTTAGAACTCGATTCTGGGCTCTCAAGACTTAAAAATCTCATTTTTACCCTCCTCGATTTGTGTGCGCAGTCCGGGTATTGGCCCAGAAGGCGTATATGTTAAAAACTGATAAAAATAAGAATTTTTGCCTAAAACATTTAGTTGAGTTGACTTCGGTCAACAGTTTTGATAAAAGGGCCTGGATCCGTATTTTGACCATCCCGGTGGGTCCGTATCAAAATATGGGACCTGGGCGTATGCCCGGAATCGAATTCGGAGGTCCATAGCTTGAGTTTTGAATTTTTGATGAAAATTAAAAGTGTGAAAGTTTAATGGATTTTAAGAATTGGTTGATGTTTGGACTTGCTGACACCGTGTCCGTATTTTGGTTCCGAAGCCCGGCATAGGTCCAATATAATATTTATGACTTATCTGTACAATTTGGTGAGAAACGGAGTTGGATTGACGTGATTCGGACGTCTGTTTGTGAAAATAGGAATTTTAAAGCTTTCTTTAAAATTTCATTCGATTTGGTGTACAATTCGTAGTTCTAGGTGTTATTTTGGCAATTTTATCTCATGAGCAAGTTCATATGATGTTTTTAGCCGTGTGTGCATGTTTGGTTTGGAGCCCCGAGGGCTCGGGTGAGTTTCAGATAGGCTACAGGATGTTTTGGACTTGGAAAATCTGGTATTTTTGCTGCAGCAACTGTTCTGGCATGTTCTTCTTCACGTTCGGGAAGGTATATGTAGTCTCGCGAACGCGAAGGGTAAGCTGGTCAGGCTGAATTTTTACTCTTCGTGAACGCGAGGCGATGGATGCTTTACCCTTCGTAAACACGATCGGCTCATCGTGAACACATAGTGTTAGGGAACTAGGGGAGGGGTCAGCCTTTCCTTCATCGCGAACGCGAGCAAGGTCTCGCGAATGTGAAAGCCAGGGGGGAGTAGCCGTCGCAAACGCGAAGGAGGACTCACAAACGCATAAACTTGGCAACTTTGCTCTTCGTGAACCCGATGAACACTGTCGCCCAGTTCATATAACAATCCCAAAACGGGACTTAAGCTATGTTTCAAACTTTTCAAAAACCAAAGGGCCTAGAGGCAATTTTCAAGAGATATTTTCTTCCCCAAAGTGTTGGTAAGTGATTCTGAACCATTTTCTTTCAATTACCCATTACAATTCATGAATTTTCAACCTAAAATTTAGATTTTTTATGGTAGAATTGGGGGTTTTGGGTAGAAATTAGGGATTTGGAAAAATGGGGATTTAGACCTCAACTTGAGGTCGGATTCCAAGACCAATTATATATCCGGACTCGGGGGTGAATGGGTAAATGGATTTTGGTCCGAACCTCAGGTTTTGACCAAGCGGGCCCGTGGTCCATTTTTTGACTTTTTGTGGGAAAGTTTGGGAAATCTAAATTTATGCAATGTAATTGATTCCTTTAGCAATATTTGATATTTTTGAGTCATTTTTGAATAGATACGAGTGGTTTGAAGGTGGATTCTAGAGGAAACGATGTAATTGAGTATTAAGTGGCCTTCGGAGGAAGGTAAGTGTCATGGTTAGCCCTGACTTGAGGGAATTAGGAACCTCAGCAACATGCTATGTGAAATTCATGTGAGCGGCGTATATGTGAGGTGACGAGTACTTATGCGCCCCGAATTTACCTATTTTCCCTGTTTTCTCCCATATTCCTCATATTGTCTCTTTCCCATGCCTAATTGCTACGTTTTTAGACTAGTGTTGTTAAATTGATCATTCTTATCATGTTTACGGATCTTCTGGTGATAACTGAGTATTTATTGCGAAGTTGGGATTGATATTATGGAACCAAATGTTGAAGTAATACTTGTACTTGTTATTCTATCTCCCTGTTGTTAATTGTTCATTGCATTATGGTAAGGGAGAGTGTTAATGCACGAAGGGTGATGCCGTACCATATTGTGAGTGTTAATGCACGAAGGGTGATGTCGTGCCATATTGTGAGTGTTAATGTACGAAGGGTGATGTCGTGCCATGATATGAGAGTTAATGCACGAAGGGTGATGCTGTGTCGTTTCTATTGATTTTATGGTGAGATTGAGAGTAAAATAACGAAAGGTGATGCTGTGCATTTTTCCTTTACTGTACTCACTGTTCCTGTTGATTCATGGTATACTGGTTATTCAAGTTATCATTCTGTTGTAGTTCTTTATCTCGTATTTCCCCAGCATGTTTCCCCCTTCCGATATTTCCTTCCTAGCTCTTCATCACTATTATTTGTATATATACTGTTAAATTGTACATGTTGATTTGTAGGTGCCTTGCCTTAGCCTCGTCACTACTTCGTCGAGGTTAGGCTCGACACTTACCAGTACATGGGGTCGGTAGTACTGATATAGCAATCTGCACTTTTTGTGTAGATTTTTGTTCCGGCTCAGGTTGATCGAAATGTTTTCTATTGGACCGCTATCTGGAGACTCAAGCGTTAACAAACCTTGAAGTCCCTGTCTATCTTTTCTGTTTTACTGTTTCTCTCATTCAAACAGTTGTATTTCTCTCAGACTATTATTTGTAGTGAATTCTAGAAAGCTCGTGAATTGTGACTTCAGATCCGCGTGGTAGTAATTAAATGAAGTTTTTATATTATTCCACACTCTATTGCATCTTAGCTATTGTTGTTATTTACTGAATGGAATAAGGATTGGTTTAATGATTTTCTAACGTTGGATTGCCTAGCAAGTGAAATGTTAGGCGCCATCACGGTCCCGACGGTGGGAATTTCGGGTCTTGACAAGTTGGTATCAGAGCACTAGGTTACCTAGGTCTCACGATTCACGAGCAAGCTTAGTAGAGTCTAGAGGATCGGTACGGAGACGTATGTGCTTATCTTCTAGAGGCTATGAAATTTAGGAAAAAAATTTACTTTTATTCTTCTCTGTTGTGTGATTTAGTTTTCTCAATATTGATTGAACTTTTCCACTCTTATTCTCTCGCAGATGGCGAGAACGCATACCGCTTCCTCAGTTGAGCAGCAGCCAGAGCCTCCAGTGGCAGCTCCTATGCGGGCAGAGGTTGAGGCCGAGGTTGTGCCAGAGGCTAAGGTAGAGGTAGGGGTCAGCCTAGAGCTTGAGCAGCAGCCCCAGCAGTGGAGCCTCAGATTGAGCTTGACGAGGAGGTTCCAGCCCAGATCTGTTCCTACCGGACCAGCTCAAGTTCCGTAGGGGTTCATTGCCACCCCAATACTTTAGGACGCTTTGGTCCGTTCGGTGGGCGTTATGAAGAGTGTGACCCAGACTGGCGCATTCCCCATGGCACCAGCTGTCTCTCAGGATGGAGGCGGAGCCCAGACTCCCACTATCTGGCTCCAACTGCTCAGCCAGTCAGAGTAGTTCAGCCGGTTATTGCGGCACAGGCCGGAGTTGGGCCAGCTATGTCTTCTGAGGCTTTTTGGAGATTGGACAGGTTTACCAAGCTCTTCCCAGTTCACTTCAGTGGTGCTACTTCAAAGGATCCCCAGGAGTATGTTGACAGCTGTCATGAGGTTCGAAGGAATATGGGTATAGTGGAGACCAATGGGGTCGATTTTGCTGCATTTTAGATGACCGGTTCCGCCAAGAAATGGTGGAGAGATTATTTGTTGACCAGACCAGCTGGGTCGCTTGATTTTACTTGGGACTAGTTCTCTCAGCTCTTCCTAGAGAAGTTTCTGCCTATCACATTGAGAGAGGAGCGTCGCCGTCAGTTTGAGCGTCTCCAGCAGGGCGGTATGAGACCTGTTTTGTGGATTTGGCCTGTCATGCTATTCTTTTGCTTCCCACTAAGAGAGAAAGAGGGTGAGGAGGTTTATTGTCAGACTTGCTCAGCCTATTAGATTGCAGATGACTAAGGAGACTAGGAGTTAGATTTCATTTCAGGCGGCTGCTAATGTCGCCAGACGAGTCGAGATGGTTCTTGCTCATGGAGGTCACGGGGCCTGACAAGAGACCTCGTTATGCCAATGAGTTCAGTGGTGACTCATCTTGAGGCAGGTGTACTTTTGGTAGAGGCCATCCTCCCGGGACATTTCATTCAGCACTCCAGGCATCCCACGATACCTCAGGTGGTCGTGGTCCTTATATGCCTTATTTTGACCAGCTAGCCTATAGTGCACCACCAACTCCTATTAGTGCGCCTCCACTCCAGAGTTATCAAGAGGGTTACTCAGGTCGACGGGGTCAGTTTCAAGGTCAGCAGTCACAGCAGCCGAGGTCATGTTATACTTGTGATGATCCGAGGCACATTGCTAGATTTTGCCCTCAGGCAATAGGTAGATCACATCATCAGAGTTCTCGTGCCATGGTTTGGGCACCAGTTGCTGCACCACCTGCTCAGCCAGCCAGAGGCAGGGGTCAGGCAGCCAGAGGTAGGGGTCAGACTGTTAGAGGTGGAGGTCAGGTTGTTAGGGGTAGAGACCAGCCAGCTAGAGGTCATCCCAGATACGTAGTTCAGAGTGGTGGGGCCCAACCCCGATGCTATTCTTTCCCAGCCAGGCCTGAGGCTGAGTCATCTGACACTGTTATCACAGGTACTGATTCTGTTTGCAGTAGAGATGCTTCAGTTCTATTTGATCCGGGGTCTACTTACTCCTATGTGTCATCCTATTTTTCTTCATATTTGGTTGTGCCCCGTGATTCTTTGAGTGCCCCTGTGTATGTGTCCACACCAGTGGAAGATGCTATTATTGTAGATCGTGTGTATTATTTGTGGGTGGTCACCATTGGGAGTCTTGAGACTCGTGTAGATCTTCTACTTCTCGATATGGTTGATTTTGATGTCATTCTGGGTATGAATTGGTTGTCACCTTATCATGCTATATTAGATTGTCATGCCAAGAAGGTGACCTTAGCCTTGCAGGGGTTGCCTCGATTAGAGTGGAGAAGGACTCTTGTCCATTCTACCAGCAGGGTTATCTCTTATGTGAAGGCTCATCATATGGTCTAGAAGGGGTATCTAGCTTCTTTGGCTTATGTTGGTGATTCTAGTGCGAAGGTTCCTTCCATGGATTCAGTGCCAGTTGTTCGTGAGTTTCTAGAGTTATTTCCTGCAGACCTGCCGGGGATGCCACCCGACAGGGATATTGATTTCTGCATTGATTTGGCTCCGCACACTCAACCCATTTCCATTTCGCCATACCGCATGGCCCCGCCAGCGTTGAAAGAATTGAAGGAACAGTTGCAAGATTTTCTTGATAAGGGCTTCATTAGACCTAGTGTCTCGCCCTGGGGTGCACCTGTATTATTTGTGAAGAAGAAAGATGGATCGATGGGGATGTGTATAGATTATCGGCAGTTGAACAAAGTCACCATCAAGAACAAGTATCTATTGCCGATGATTGATGATTTATTTGATCAGCTTCAGGGTGCCCAGGTATTTTTGAAGATCTATTTGAGATCTGGATACCATCAGTCGAGGATTAGGGCATCTGATGTCCGTAAGACAGCTTTTCGGACTCGGTATGGGCATTATGAGTTTCTAGTGATGTCATTTGGGCTGACAAATGCCCCAACAACATTCATGGATTTGATGAACCGAGTGTTCAAGACCTACTTGGATTCCTTTTTAATTGTGTTTATTGATGATATCTTGATCTACTCCCACAACCGAGAGGAGAATGAGCAACACCTTTGGATCATTCTTCAGACTTTGAGAGATAGCCAATTATATGCTAAGTTCTCAAAATGAGAGTTTTGGTTGAGTTCAGTTGCTTTCTTGGGTCACGTTGTATCAGCATAGGGTATTTAGATGGATACTAAGAATATTGAGGCAGTCCAGAACTGGCCTACACCCATATCAACTACAGAGATCAATAGTTTCTTGGGTTTGGCGGGCTACTATCGTCGATTCGTGGAGGGGTTTTCATCCATAGCAGCCCCATTGACCAGGTTAACCCAGAAGGGTGCCCCGTTCAGGTGGTCAGACGAGTATGAGGCAAGCTTCTAGAAGCTCAAGACAACTTTGACTACGGCACTGGTATTGGTGTTACCCTCAGGTTCAGGATCGTATACAGTATATTGTGGCACATCTCGTATTGGTCTGGGTGCGGTATTGATGCAGGGTGGCAAGGTTATTGCATATGTTTTGTGGCAGCTGAAGGTTCACAGGAAGAATTACCCTGTTCATGATCTAGAGCTGGCAGCCATTGTTCACGCGCTGAAGATTTGGAGGCACTATCTTTACGGCGTGCCATGTGAGGTATTCACGGATCATCGAAGCTTGCAGTATTTGTTCAAGCAGAAGGAGATCAATTTGAGGCAGAGGAGGTGGTTGGAGCTATTGAAAGACTATGATATCACCATCTTGTATCATCCCGTGAAGGCCAATGTGGTGGCCGACGTTTTGAGTAGAAAGTCAGCTAGTATGGGTAGCCTTGCACATATTCCAATTGGTGAGAGATCTCTTGCATTGGATGTTCAGGCCTTGGCCAATCAGTTCGTGAGGTTGGATGTTTCTAAGCTCAGCCATATTTTAGCTTGTACAGTTTCTCAGTCTTCTTTGTTTGAGCGTATCAGTGATCGGTAGTATGACAATCTTTATTTGCTTTTGCTTAGAGACACAGTGCGGCATGGTGGTGCCAAGCCGGTTATTGTTGGAGATGACTGAGTTTTGAGGATGCAGGGTCGTATTTGTGTGCCTAAAGTGGATGGACTTCATGAGTTGATTCTTGAGGAGTCCCACAGTTCCCGGTATTCTATTCATCCGGGCGCCGCCAAGATGTATCAGGACTTGCAGCAGCACTATTGGTAGAGGCGAATGAAGAAAGACATTGTTGCATATGTAGCGCGGTGTCTAAATTGTCAGCAAGTAAAGAACAAGCATTAGAGACCTAGTGGTTTGCTTCAAAAGATAGAGATTCCTGAGTGGAAGTGGGAGAGTATCACTATGAATTTTGTTGTTGGACTCCCACGAACTCAGAGGAAGTTCGATATAGTTTGGGTCATTGTGGACAGGCTGACCAAGTCAGCGCACTTCATTCTTGTGGTAGTTACCTATTCCTCGGAAAGGTTGGCAGAGATTTACATCTACGAGATCGTCCATCTTCACGGTGTGCCCGTGTCTATCATTTTTGATCGACGTACCTAGTTCACCTCGCACTTTTGGAGGGTAGTACAGTGTGAGTTGGGCACGCGGGTCGAGTTGAGCATAACGTTTCATCCTAAGACGGACGGACAGTCCGAGCGCACTATATAGATCTTGGAGGATATGATCCACGCATGTTTCATAGACTTCGGAGGATAATGGGATCAGTTCTTGCCCCTTGCAAAGTTCACTTACAACAATAGCTACCAGTCGAGCATTCAGATGGCTCCCTATGAGGCACTATATAGTAGGCGGTGTCAGTCACCAGTTGGGTGGTTCGAGCCGGGGGAGGCTCGATTGTTGGGCACATACTTAGTACAGGATTCCTTGGATAAGGTCAAGATTATTTAGGAACGACTTCGCACAGATCAGTCCAGGCAGAAGAGTTATGCCGACCGCAGAGTTCGTGATGTTGCATTCATGGTCGAGGAGAGAGTGTTGCTTCGTGTATCACCCATGAAGGGTGTAATGAGGTTTGAAAAGAAGGGCAAGTTGAGCCCTAGGTATATTAGACCTTTTGAGATTCTAGAGAGAGTGGGAGAGGTGGCTTACAGGCTTGCATTGCCACCGGGGTTATCATCAGTTCATCCGGTGTTCTATGTGTCCATGCTTTGAAAGTATCACGGCGATCCGTCACATGTATTAGATTTCAGCTATGTCCAGTTGGACAACGATTTGACTTACGAGGAGGAGCCTGTGGATATTCTAGCCCGGCAAGTTCGCTAGTTAAGATCAAAGAGTTACCCTTCAATTCGAGTACAGTGGAGAGGTTAACCTATTGAGGCAGCTACTTGGGAGTCCGAGTCCAATATACGGAGTAGATATCCCCACCTTTTCACCAGCTCAGGTACTTTGCTATGTCCGTTCGAGGATGAACTCTTATTTTGGAGAATGAGATGACCCAAAAGGTCATCTTATATTTTAGAACTCTATTATGCACTCTTAAGCCTTAGAAATCTCATTTTTACTCTCCTCAATTTGCGTGCACGGTCTGGGTATTGGCCCGAAAGGCTTATATGTTAAAAACTGATAAAAATAAAAACTTTTGCCTAAAAACTTCAGTTGAGTTGACTTCGATCAACAGTTTTGGTAAAAGGGCCTGAATCCATATTTTGACGGTCTCGGTGGGTCTGTATCAAAATATGGGTCTTGGGCGTATGCCCGGAGTCGAATTCGGAGGTCCCTAGCTCGAGTTATGAATTGTTTATGAAAATTAAAAGTCTGAAAGTTTAATGGTTTTTAAGAATTGGTTGATGTTTGGCCTTGTTGATACCGGGTCCGTATTTTCATTCCGGAGTCTGATAAAGGTCCAATATAATATTTATGACTTATCTATGAAATTTGATGAGAAACAAAGTTGATTTGACATGATTCAGACGTCTGGTTGTGAAAATAGGAATTTTAAAGCTTTCTTGAAAATTTCATTCGATTTGGTGTTCAATTCGTAGTTCTAGGTGTTATTTTGGTGATTTGATCGCACGAGCAAGTTCGTATAATGTTTTTAGACCTGTGTTCATGTTTGGTTTGGAGCCCTAAGGGCTCAGGTGAGTTTTGGATAGGCTACGGGAAGTTTTGGACTTGGGAAATCTGGTATTCTTGCTGCAACAGCTTTTCTGGTATGTTCTTCTTCACGTTTGTGAAGGTACTCTCACGAACGCGAAGGATAAGCTGGCCAGGCTGAATTTATACTCTTCCCAAACACAAAGGCTTGGTCGCGAACGTGAAGCGATGGGGGCTTTACCCTTTGCGAACGCGACCGGCTCATCGCAAACGCGTAGTGTTAGGGACATGGGGGAGGGGTCAGTCTTTCCTTTATCGCAAACGTGGGCAAGGTTTCGCAAACGCGAAGGCCAGGGGGGAGTAGCCTTCACGAACGCGAAAGAGGACTCGTGAACGCGTAAGATTGGCAACTTTGCTCCTCGCGAACGCGACAGTATCCTCGAGAATGCGACAGTATCCTCGCGAACGCGATGAACACTATAGCCCAGTTCATAAAACAGTCCCAAAACGGGACTTAAGCCATTTTTCCAACTTTTCAAAATTCAAGTGGGCTAGAAGCGATTTTCAAGAGATATTGTTTTCCCCATAGTGTTGGTAAGTGATTCTAAACCGTTTTCTTTCAATTACCCATTATATTTCATGAATTTTCAACCTAAAATCTAGAGTTTTTATGGTAGAATTGGGGGTTTTGGGTAGAAACTAGGAATTTGGAAAAATAGGGATTTAGACCTCAAATTGAGGTCGGATTCCAAGACCAATTATATATCTGGGCTCGGGGGTGAATGGGTAAATGGATTTTTGTCCGAACCTCGGGTTTTGACCAAGGGGGCCCGGAGTCGATTTTTTGACTTTTCGTGGGAAAGTTTGGGAAATCTAAATTTATGCAATTTAATTTATTCCTTTAGCAATATTTGATATTATTGAGTTGTTTTTGAATAGATACGTCCCATGTATTAGATTTCAGCTATGTCCAGTTGGACAACGATTTGACTTACGAGGAGGAGCTTGTGGATATTCTAGCCCGGCAAGTTCGCCATTTGAGATCAAAGAGTTACCCTTCAGTTCGAGTGCAGTGGAGAGGTCAACCTATTGAGGCAGCTACTTGGGAGTCCGAGTCCGATATACGGAGTAGATATCCCTACCTTTTCACCAGCTCAGGTACTTTGCTATGTCCGTTCGAGGATGAACTCTCATTTTGGAGAATGAGATGACCCAAAAGGTCATCTTATATTTTAGAACTCTATTCTGCGCTCTTAAGCCTTAGAAATCTCATTTTTACTCTCCTCGATTTGCGTGCACGGTCCGGGTATTGGCCCGAAAGGCTTATATGTTAAAAACGGATAAAAATAAGAATTTTTGCCTAAAAACTTTAGTTGAGTTGACTTCGGTCAACAATTTTGGTAAACGGGCCTGAATCCGTATTTTGACGGTCTCGGTGGGTCTGTATCAAAATATGGGACTTGGGCGTATGCCCGGAGTCGAATTCGGAGGTCCCTAGCTCGAGTTATGAATTGTTTATGAAAATTAAGAGTCTGAAAGTTTAATGGTTTTTAAGAATTGGTTGATGTTTGGCCTTATTGATACCGGGTCCGTATTTTCATTTCGGAGTCCGATAAAGGTCCAATATAATATTTATGACTTATCTATGAAATTTGGTGAGAAACGAAGTTGATTTGATGTGATTCAGACGTCTGGTTGTGAAAATAGGAATTTTAAAGCTTTCTTGAAAATTTCATTCGATTTTGGTGTTCAATTCATAGTTCTAGTTGCTATTTTGGCGATTTGATCGCACGAGCAAGTTCGTATAATATTTTTAGACCTGTGTTCATGTTTGGTTTGGAGCCTTTAAGACTAGGGTGAGTTTCAGATAGGCTACGGGAAGTTTTGGACTTGGAAAATCTGGTATTCTTGCTGCAGCAGCTGTTCTGGTATGTTCTTCTTTGCGTTCGCGAAGGTACTCTCGCGAACGCGATGGGTAAGCTGGCCAGGCTAAATTTTTTACTCTTCGCAAACACGAAGGCTTGGTCGCGAACGCGAGGCGATGGGGTCTTTAACCTTCGCGAACACGACCGGCTCATCGCAAACGCGTAGTGTTAGTGACTTGGGGGAGGGGTCAGTCTTTCCTTCATCGCAAACGTGAGCAAGATTTCGCGAACGTGAAGGCCAGGGGGGAGTAGCCTTCACAAACGCGAAAGAGGACTCGCGAACACTATCGCCTAGTTCATAAAACAGTCCCAAAACGGGACTTAAGCCATTTTTCCAACTTTTCAAAAATCAAGCGGGCTAGAGGCGATTTTCAAGAGATATTTTCTTCCCCATAGTGTTGGTAAGTGATTCTAAACCGTTTTCTTTCAATTACCCATTACATTTCATGAATTTTCAACCTAAAATCTAGAGTTTTTATGGTAGAATTGGGGGTTTAGGGTAGAAACTAGGGATTTGGAAAAATTGGGATTTAGACCTCAAATTGAGGTCGGATTCCAAGACCAATTATATATCCGGGCTCGGGAGTGAATGGGTAAATGGATTTTTGTCCGAACCTCGGGTTTTGACCAAGCGGGCCCGGAGTAGATTTTTTGACTTTTTGTGGGAAAGTTTGGGAAATCTAAATTTATGCAATTTAATTTATTCCTTTAGCAATATTTGATATTATTGAGTCATTTTTGAATAGATACGAGTGGTTTGGAGGTGGATTCTAGAGGAAAAGCTGTAATTGAGTATTAAGTGGCCTTCGAAGATAGGTAAGTGTCGTGGTTAACCCTGACTTGAGGAAATTAGGAACCTCAGATTATTTGCTATGTGGCATTTATGTGAGCAGTGTAAATGTGAGGTGACGAGTACTTATGCGCCACCAATTTACCTGTTTTCCCTGTTTTCTCCTGTATTCCTCATATTGTCTCTTTCCCATGACTAATTGCTACGTGTTTAGACTAGTGTTGTTAAATTGATCGTTATATCATGTTTACGAATTTTCTGGTGATAATTGAGTATTTATTTCGAAGTTGGGATTGATATTATGGAACCAAATGTTGAAGTAATACTTGTACATGTTATTCTATCTCCCTTTTGTTAATTGTTCATTGCATTATGGTAAGGGAGAGTGTTAATGCACGAAGGGTGATGCCGTGCCATATTATGAGTGTTAATGCACGAAGGGTGATACCGTGCCATATTGTGAGTGTTAATGCACGAAGGGTGATGTCATGCCGTATTGTGAGTGTTTCTATTAATTTTATGGTGAGATTGAGAGTAAAAGCACGAAGGGTGATGCCGTACATTTTTCCTTACTGTATTCACTATTCCTATTGATTCATGGTATATTGACTACCCCGGTGATCATTCTGTTGTAGTTCTTTATCTTGTATTCCCCTCAGTATGTTCCCCTCCCGACATTTCCTGTTTAGTTCTTTATTTCTGTTATTTGCATATACACTGTTAAATTGTACAGGTTGATTTGTAGGTGCCTTGCCTTAGCCTCCTCACTATATCGTCGAGGTTAGGCTCGACACTTACCAATACATAGAGTCGGTTGTACTGATACCGCACTTTGCTCTTTCTGTGCAGATTTTGGTACCGGCTCGGGTTTATCAAGATTTTTCCTATTGGACCGCTATCCGGAAACTCAAGTTAGATCTGTCGGCGTTCACAGACCTTGAAGTCCCGTCTATCTTTTTTGTTTTACTGTTTCTCTCATTCAAACAGTTGTATTTCTCTCAGGCTATTATTTGTAGTAAATTCCAGAATGCTCGTGAATTGTGACTCCAGATCCGGGTGGTAGTAATTAAATGTAGTTTTTATATTATTTTGCACTCACTATATTTCATTTTAGCTAATTATTTTTATTTACTGAATGGAATAAGGATTGGTTTAACGATTTTCTAATGTTGGCTTGCCTAGAAAATGAAATGTTATGCGCCATCACGGTCCCGACGGTGGGAATTCCGGGTCATGACACACCCCGAGTATTCTGATGCGCGGACTGAGCTGGTCGATTGCTCGAGCCTCCGCCATAATGGGTCATAGCTGAAGAGTAAAATCCACTGAACCCTCTAGAGTTTTGAGACCTTTTGGCCTCCTGAGACTCCCCTTCTTCACCTAGAACACCCTCAACTCTCAAGCCATGCATATTTTAAGATCATAATTGAGCCCCTCAATGAATCTGCGGACTCGCTCTCTAACTGTAGGAATCAAGATAGGTGCATGATGGGCTAACTCACTGAACCTGATGGCATATTCTGACACTGTCATAGTACCTTGATGCACCCGTTCAAACTCTGTGCGCCACTCATCTCAGAGAGTCTAGGGAACAAACTCTTTCAAAAACATTTCCGAAAATTGAGCCCAAGTTGGTGGTATTGCATCTACTGGTCTACCTTCTTCATAGATTTTTCACCACTGATACGTTGCGCCTGACAGTTGAAATGTAGTAAACGCAACTCCGCTCACTTCCACAATACCCATAGTGCGGAGAATACGGTGACAATTTTCTAGAAATTCTTGGGCATCCTTTGTAGCTGTGCCACTGAAAGTAGGTAGACTATACCTCTTAAACCTCTTAAGTCTCTTTTGTTCTTCTTCTGATGCCTCTGGCCTGACCTCAGGCTGAACCGGAATAATAGGTTGTACCGGTACTACACCCGGAACCTGACCAATGTGAACTTGTTGATCTGGAGTCGTGGTAGGAGTTTGAGCTACTCCCCCAATCTGTGAAATATTTGGTGCAACAGAGATCAATCCCGTATGAGTTAATGCACCAAACATACTCAGGAAATGTGCTAAAGTCTCCTGAAGTCCGGGGATAAAAACAGGTGCTTCTGGTACCTGTCCCCAAACTGGAGCTACTGGCGGCTCCTCAACTGTTGCTCTGACAGGTGCTTCAATCGCGGCACGTGCCCTTACTCGGCATCTACCTCAGCCCCGGCCTCTTGCAGCCCTAGCAGTATGTGCGGATGCCTGCTCAACTAACCCGGTAGCATAACCCGGTAGCATATTCAATACATGAAATTATCTCAAGGATCGAATATTCAATACTGTTTGATTAATAATTAACAGTACAATAAAATGGAAAGACTTCAAGGGAGTGCGACGACCAAGTAGCTCTACCTTGAATCCTTGCGATCACACTTTAACTCTGTCGGAGTCCGATAGCTCCAATACCTAGCTCTGCACAAAAATATGCAGAAGTGTAGTATGAGTACACCACAGTCGGTACCAGTAAGTATCAAGACTAACCTCAGTGGAATAGTGACGAGGTACAGTCAAGACACCCACTAGCCTAATAACATGTGCAATATAGTATACAAAAATAATAAGAAGCAAATAACAATGATGGCAACACTAATCAACCAGTGATATGCACAGCAGGGCAACAAGAACACCATTAATATTGCTCAACAAATAATAAATACAAGTACACCCAATTAAATAAAGTCCTTCAAATAAATATCTTTCACATATAATTCTTCCAAATAAATGCCTTTCAAATATAATTTCCTCAAATAGATATCTTTCAAATATAATTCTTTCAAATAACTCTCTTCCAAATATAATTTTCTCAAATAAATATCTTTCAAATATAATTCTTTCAAATAACTCTCTTTCAAATATAATTTCCTCAAATTAATATCTTTCGAATAAAAGTCACCCAGTGACACCTCATTTAAAAATCATAAAATACGGGTCTCAGCCCACTTTCATATTTCCACGGCACCTTGTGCCAATTTCTCTATCACAGAGCACAACCGCACGGACAACGCACGTGCCAAATATCATCATCATTTACTCACGGCACCTCGTGCCAACATTTTATATCATAACTGCATGGACAATTCACGTGCCAATATCATCATTATTTACTCACGGCACCTCGTGCCCACATTTCATTTCATAATCCTCCTGGCAATAGCCGGAGGCTTCCAATTTTAACATAGATCAGACTATTATCAAGTTTATCGAAACAACAAGACAAATTGCACAAGATATAAAAATAAACACAAGGAAAATCACAACATCACATGAAAATTATCAACGCAATAACCCCACATCATCACATATCATCCCTGACAATAGCCACCCTTATCTCTCCTATCGCCACCCTTATCACTCCTATAATAGCCTCCCATATCCCTCCACCCTAATAATAGTAATAGCCATCCTTATCGCTCCTATAGTATCACGACCATAAGTTCCCACCTTCGGACCGTGATGGTGCCTAATATTTCACTTGCTAGGCAAGCCAACGTTAGAATAATATTAACCAATTTTTAAATAAGTTTTTTAAATTTATTAATAAAAAAGAATGATTGCGGAAGTAAAGTCTGAAATATAGTGAGTATTCCATAAAAACGACGGTGTCTAAATACCATCCCAGAATTGGTGTCACAAGTGCACGAGCTTCTAGAATAAATCCAAATAAAGGTCTGAATAAAATAAGGTTGTCTGGAAATAAACACACAGCTAAAGTAAAATAGACGGGGACTTTAGAACTGCGGATGCCATGCAGTTATACCTCAAGTCTCCTCTGGTAGCTGAAATCCGAGCAAGTCTATGGTACGCCGCTAGGACCAACTCCAAAATCTGCACAGGAAGTACAAAATGTAGTATCGGTACAACCGACCCCATGGACTGGTAAGTGCTGAGCCTAACCTCGACGAAGTAGTGATGACGCTAAGGCGGGTCACTTACATTACCTGTACGCAATATTAGTAACAATAACAATAATAGAAATAAATCAGGTAACTCATTTATAATAATTGAAGCCAACTCAGCAGTTATAACCAATTACTATTTCCATCAATTCTATTGCAGCGTGCAACCCGCTCTCACAATATATTCACATTCGGTTATGTTGCGGCGTGCAACCCGATCCCCAATATGGCGTGCAACCCGATCCCCCAATATATTTATATATATCGACTTTTAAATAAGTCTGTTGCGGCGTGCAACCCGATCCTCCAATATGGACTTTTAATAAGTCTGTTGCGGCATGCAACCCGATCCTCCAATATGGACTTTTTAATAAGTCTGTTGCGGCGTGCAACCCGATCCTCCAATATAGACTTTTTAATTAGTCTGTTGCGGCGTACAACCCGATCCTCCAATATATCCATTTACCAATTCTTATAGAAGAAATTTTCCCAATAAATGCAACAATTAATATAAAATTATAAGACAACAAGCATACAATAATTATGATTTAATTATGAAACAAACAATGACAAATAGCAAATTATCATGGAAATCAGGAATAAAATAGGCAGTTTAATATTTAATATGCTAAATGCCAAATAACAATTAAAACACATAATTCAAATAGCATGTAACAATTAATGCAGGAATTCAAGAATTAATATTTGACAAAGAATAGGAGAGAAATAATTATTATAATAATTAACAATTTATGATTTTTCAAGTAAGCAGGCAAACAATTAATTTGACTACGTATAGACACTCGTCACCTCGCATATACGTCGTTCACATGCATTTCACTTAACAAATAATTTAAGGGTTCTATTCCTTCAAGTCAAGGTTAACCATGACACTTACCTCGCTTTGAAAATTTCAATCAATTACTCAACCACATCTTTTCCTTCTAAATTTGTCTCTGAAAGCTTCAAATCTATTCACAAACAATTCAATTTACTCAATACAAATCATAGGAATTAATTCCATATGAATTTACTAATTTTTCGGAAAAAATTCCGAAATTTATTAAAATATTCGACAGTGGGACTCACATCTCAAATCTTGGAAAAACTTGCAAAATCCGAACACCAGTTCCGCTACGAGTTCAACCATACAAAAATTATCCAATTCCGATGTGAAATGGACCTTCAAATCTAAATTTTTGTTTTTTGGAAAGTTTTACAAAAATTCCTATTTCTTGCATCTAAATCCGAAATAAATGATGAATATAGACATGGATTTGTGAAATATAATCACTTTTGGTTATAGAACACTTACCCAATTCAAAGTCGTGAAAATCCCCCTTGAAATCGCCCAAATCCGAGAGTTGAAACTCAAAAATGAGTAAAAATGGCGACTTCCGAATTTATGGGCTCTGCCCAGTCATTTTCGCATCTGCGGATAAAAGTTCCGCATTTGCGAGACAAGGCTCACATTTGCGATGCCAGGCTACCAGGTGAAGTTTCGCATCTGCAGACATTCCTGTCGCACTTGCGACATCCACTTCTGCGAAAAATGGCCGCACCTGCGAAGACCCCAGGCCAGCCCAGTCCCGCATCGGTGCAATTCCGTCGCACCTGCGGCATCACATATGCGGCCAAGACCCTCGCAGGTGCGATTACATCAGAGGCAGAAATTTCCAGAATTGGCTTAAGTTCACAATTCGATCCGAATCACACTCGGGGTACTCGGGACCCCGTCCGAATATACCAACAAGTCCAGAAATATAATACGGACTTACTCGCGTGATCAAATCACCAAAATAACATCTAGAACTATGAATCGGACACCAAATCAAAGGATATTTTCAAGAAAACTTTAAAACTTATATTTTTACAACCGGACGTCTGAATCACGTCAAATCAACTCCGATTCTCACCAAATTCGGCAGACAAGTCATAAATATTATAGTGGACCTATATCGGGCTCCGAAACCAAAATATGGACTTGGAGTCAATAAATCCAACATCAGCAATTTCTTAAAAATTATTAAGCTTTCAAGCTTTTAATTTTTCATCAAAATTCCATATCTCGGGCTAGGGACCTCGAAATTCGATTCCGGGCATAGGCCCAAGTCCCAAATCACGATGCGGACCTACCGAAATTGTCAAAATATTGATCCGAGTCCGTTTGCTTAAAATATTGAGCAAAGTCAACTCGGTTGAGTTTTAAAGCTCTATTTCACATTTTAATCCATTTTTCACATAAAAACTTTTCGAAAAATTTTACGGACTTCGCACACAGGTCGAGGAATGATAAATGGTGTTTTTGAGGTCTTAGAACACAGAATTACTTATTAAATTTAAAGATGATATTTAGGGTCATCACATATAGCCACCCTTATCTCTCCTATAGCTACCCTTATCGCTTCGCCCAGACAATATCCCAACACACATAACAAGAGTGAAATGGCACCCTTATATCCTCAAAATAATAACTCAAATATCGAAACAATTTACACAGAATATTATCAGAGCAACATAACAAAAATCAATTCATATCACAATTTGCCCAATCCACCACAAATTCCAAATATATAACAAAATCAATTAATTTCACACTAAATAGCCCAAGACTCCACACCATGAAAAATACTCAGTATAGGGCAACGCCTTCATTAAACCAAATTTGTGATAATTATATAACGCCTCGGTTTAAACTTATTTAATTAATTATTTGTAGATGGAAAATCCATAATAAAATTAAATTCCAAGAAATATCAAATCATCAAACTCACGGAATTCACATAAATATACAAGTAATAATCACATAAATTCAATAAATGCGAATTAGGCATGGAAAATAGATGATTTAATAAATGCCCACGGCTATCCAATTTACTACACAAAATTTCTAAGACTTTAACCCAATATATTTTGGACATATAAGCCCGAGTACGTACTCGTCACCTCGCGTACACGGCTTTTCACATTTCACAAATGGCACATAAGACTCGATGCCTAAGGGGTAATTCCCTCACTCAAGGTTAGGTAAGATAATTACTTTTTTTTTTTTGAAGTTAGGCCGATATTCCAAAATCGCCTTCTTACCGATGAATTTCTTGAAAAACCCACGAAACATCATCTCAAACCGAGCTCCCAAAGTAAAAAAATGAAATAATACCCTAAACCTCAGTTATATAGTACCCAATCTGACCTCACAATGTGCAGTCCGCACAATTCCAAGTGCGGTCGCACATCCTAGCTTCTGCGGTTGCACAAACATTGTGCGGCCGCACTTCACAGCATTTCCATTACCAGGATTTAGTATATACGGCATAACTTTCTATACCGATGTCCAAATGATGATTTATTTACCGTTCTGGAAACTAGACATGAAAGGCTGCAACTTTCGTTTTTGCATCATCTCCAAATTCGTTGTGAATTAAATGATATTAGCCTCTGAAGTCAGGCCATTGAACCTGCAGAACCCCTGATGTGAGGCCGCACACAAAATTGTGCGATACGCACTTTTTCTCTAGAGTGCGGCTGCACACAAAATTGTGCGGTCTGCACTTTTCCTTTGAAGTGCAGCTGCACTCAAAATTGTGCGGTCCGCCTTTTCCTCTGTGGTCCGAACTTTTCCAAAAGTTCCAGAACAACATTAGAGTGCCGAAATGCCCAGACATCGCTCAAAACTCACCCCGAAACTCACCGAGCCACTCGGGATCCCATTCAAATATACCAACAAGTTCCATAACATAACACAGACCTACTCGAGGCCTTAGATCACACAAAACAACAACAAAACGATGAATCACACCTCAAATCTAAATCTATGAACTTTGAACTTTCAAATTCTATATCTTGTGCCGAAACACATCAAATCAATCTAGAATGACTTCAAATTTTTCACACAAGTCATAAATGACATAACAGAGCTATTTAATTTTCAGAACTAGATTCCGACCCCGATATCAAAAGTCCACTCCCCGCCCAAACTTCCCGAAAAATCAATTTTTGCCATTTCAAGCCAAAATCAACTACTGACTTCCAAATAATTTTTCGGACACTCTCCTAAGTCCAAAAATCACCATAGGGAGCTATTGGAATCATCAGAATTCGAATCCGAGGTCATTTACGCATAAGCCAAATCTTCGATCAACTCTTTTCATTTAAGCTTCAAAAATGAGAATTGTTCTTTTAATTAAATTCTGAATTTTCCGAAAATCAAACTCGACCACACCCGCGGGTCATAATACATATTACGAAGTTGTTCAAGACCTTAAGTCACTGAACGGGGCGTTAAGTCTTAAAACGACAAGTCGGTCGTTACATTATTTATGTGAGGGTATATGGATCGGGTTGCACGCCGCAACGAGCCTTATGGCTATTTATGGATTGTGGATCGGGTTTCACGCCTCAACAAGCCTTATGGCTATTTATAGACTGTGGATCGGGTTTCACGCCAAAACGAGCCTTATGGATACTTATATGATTGGGTCGGGCTGCACGCCGCAACGATATTGTAACGACCCGACTTATCGTTTTAAGAATTTACGCCCCGTTCAGTGACTTAAGGTCTCGAGCAGCTTCGCAATATGTATTATGACCTGTGGGTGTGGTCGAATTTGATTTACTAAAGATTCGGAATTTAATTAAACGAACAATCCTTAATTTGAAGCTTAAATGGAAAGAGTTGACCGGAGAGTTGAATTTTGAGAAAACGACTCCGGAATGAAATTTTGATGATGTCAAAGTTCCGTATGGTGATTTTGGACTTAGGAGCGTGTCGGAAAAATTATTTTGAGGTCTGTAGTGGAATTAAGCTTGAAATGCCAAAAGTTGAATTTTTGGGTAAGTTTGACCGGGGGGTTGACTTTTTGATATCGGGGTCGAAATATTATTCTAAAAATTTGAATATCTTCGTTACGTCATTTATGACTTGTGTGCAAAATTTGAAGTCATTTCGGATTGATTTGATATGTTTCGGCACAAGATATAGAATTTGAAAGTTCAAAGTTCATAGATTTTGATTTGAGGTGAGATTCATCGTTTTGATATTCTTTGATATGATTTGAGGCATCGAGTAGGTCCGTGTTATGTTATGGAATTTTTTGGTATATTCGGACGGGGTCCCCAGGGCCTCGGGTGAGTTTCGGATGCTTAACGGATTGAATTTGGTTTTGGAGGAGGAGCTGAAGCAGCTGGGCTGCTGGTGTGATCGCACCTGCACGAAAAAGGGCCGCAGGTGCGAGCTCGCGGATGCGAGAACTGAGTCATAGAAGCGGAAAATTCATGGGCTGGCCAGGCACCGCGGGTGCGAAATATTTGCCGCGGATGCGAAGGCCGCGGGTGCGAAAAATTGGCCACGGATGCGAAGGTCGCGGGTGCCAAAAATTTGCCGAGAATGCGAAGGCCACGGGTGCGAAATACTTACCGCAGGTGCGAAGCCACAGGTGCGAAGAAATCACCGCGGATGCGAAAACCCCTGGGCAATACAAAAACAGAGGGGTTCCGAGCTTTTGCCATTTTTGGGCATTTCAAGCTCGGGTTGGGCGATTTTTGAGCAAGGTTTTCACGGGGAAACTTGAGGTAAGTCCCTTGTGATCATTTCTACTCTATAATATTGAATTATTATAGAATAATCCGATTAGATTACATGTTTTTGAGGTGTAAATCGGGGATTTGAACATAGGGATTTGAAAACAAAAAATTAAGATTTGGAGGTCGAGTTGTTATTGGAATTTGATAAAATTGGTATGGTTGAACTCGTATCGGAATGGGTGTTCGGATTTCATAAAAATTTTGTCGGGTTCCGAGGGGCGGGTCCCGCGTTGACTTTTGTTGACTTTTTGGAATAAAATTTTATGTCGACGCATTATTATCCGGAATTGTTTCCGATGAATTTTAATGAAGTTATACAATAAATTTGGATAGATTTGAGCTGTCCGGAGGTCAATTCAAGCAAGAAGGCTATTTTGGAATATCGGCCTAACTTCAAAAAGGTAAGTGTCTTGCTTAACCTCGAGTGGGGGAATTACCCCTTAGACATTGAGTCTTATGTGCCATTTGTGAAATGTGAAAAGCCGTGTACGTGAGGTGACAAGTACGTACTCGGGATTATACGTGCAAAAATTCATTGAATTAAAGTCTTAGGCATTTTTGTGTAGTAAATTGGGAAATTGTGGAAAATTATTAAATCATCTGTTTGCCATGCCTAAATCCTTATTGTTGAATTTATTTTTATATAATAATTTGATGTGATTGTTACTTGAAATATTCATGAAATTTCATGAGTATTGTTGGTTTAATATTTCTTGGAAATTAATTCCAATATGAATTTTCCTCTGCAAATAATTAATTAAATGAGCTTAAGAAGAGGTGTTTATATAATTATTAAAAATTTGAATTTAATGAAGACTTTACTTTATGTTGAGTAATTTCTATCTCCATTGACTGTTTTTGGGTGTTATATACATTGTGTGGAGCCTTGGACTATTTGTTGTGAAATTAATTGATTTTGTCATATCTTTGGAATTTGGTTGTGGCCATTGGGCAAATTGTGATATGAATTGATTTTATTATGTTGCTGTGATAATTTTCCGTGTAAATTGTTGTGTTGTGTGAGTTGTTATTTTGGGGAGATAAGGGTGGCATTTTACCGTTGATATTATGTGGTTATAAGGGTGGCATTTCACTATTGTGTTTGTTGGAATATTGTCTGGGCGGAACAATAAGGGTGGCTATAGGAGCGATAAGGGTGGCTATTGATATTGTCTGGGCGGAACGATAAGGGTGGCTATAGGAGCGATAAGAGTGGCAATAGGATCAATAAGGGTGGCTATTGATATTGTCTGGGCGGAGCGATAAGGGTGGCTGTAGGAGCGATAAGGGTGGCAATAGGAGCGATAAGGGTGGCTATTGTCAGGGACGATATGTGATGATGTGGGGTTGTGGTGTTGACAATTTTCATGTGATGTTGTGATTTTATTGTGTTTATTTTTATACCTTGTACAACTTGTCTTGTTGTTAGTAAATTGATAATAATCTGATTTATATTGAAATTGGGAGCCTATGGCTATTGCCAAGCAGTTTATAAAAATAAAATGTGGGCACAAGGTGCCGTGAATTGTGATATGAATTGGGGATATTGGCACGTGAATTGTCCGTGCAGTTGTGATTTAAAATGTAGGCACGAGGTGCTGTGATGAAATAATAATGATATTTGGCACGTAAATGTGGGCACGAGATGCCGTGAAAATATAAAAATGGACTGAGCCTCGTATTTACGAAAAATATGAAAATGGGCTGAGACCCGTATTTTGATGATTTTGAAATGAGGTGTCACATGGTAACCTTTTTATTGAAAGAATTATATTCAAAACATTTATTTGGAAGAATTTTTACTTAGAAAGTATTATATAAAATAATTGTATTTTGAAAGATATTTATTTGAAGAAATTGTATTTGGAAAGATTTATTGAAAGAATTATATTTGAAAAATAATTATTTGAGAAAATTAGAATTGAAAGAGAGTTATCTAGAAGAATTATGTGAAATACATTTATTTGAAGGGCTTGATTTAATTGGGTGTAATTGTGTTTATTAATTGTTGAGTGATATTAATGGTATTCTTATTGTCTGTTGTGCATATCACTGATTGTTTTATCCTGCCCTTATTATTATTTCCTATTATTTTGTATATTATATTGCACAGGTTATTAGACTAGTGAGTGTCTTGACTGTACCTCGTCTCTACTCCATTGAGGTTAGTCTTGATACTTACTGGGCACCGCTGTGGTATGCTCACTCTACACTTATGCACATTTTTGTACAGAGCCAGGTATTGAAGATAACGGACTTGAGCAGAGTTAAAGAGAGATTATAAGGATTCAAGGTAGAGCTGCTTGGTCGTCGCAGTCCCTTGGAGTCTTTTCATTTCATTGTACTATTAATTTGTAATCAAACAGTATTATATATTCGGTCCTCGTGATCATTCCATGTATTCAGTAGAGTTCGTGACTCAGTACTACCAGTCTTGGGAGGTTGTATATTGTAATTATTTCTGCTATTAGTTTCAAAAAAAATAAAAAATAGCTTCAAAATGTAATTGAAATCAGCTTACCTAGTCTTAAAGACTAGGTGCCATCACGACGCCTGTGGTGGGATTTTGGGTCGTGACAGATATAGCGCTTGGGCTGAAAGGAGCCCCTCTAAAGTCTGCACACCCCCAGTGAGTGCAGGTACCTATTGAGTGCGAGTACTGAGGGCCGAGAGCCGAGTGTTTGAGCTGTTGTGACGAGTTGAGTGATTGTTGCCCTGAGAGGATGTACTTGCTTTTCATTTGTTGGTGCACTTAGTTTCTATCTGTCATTGTTGTGAAATTTCTGAAAGATCCTATATCCGGATTACCTCAACTTGAACTGTATAAACCTAATTTGACTTAAACTGCCGGATTTGAAAACATGTCTATTCTTTGTTGGAATTATTGAAAATGAATTGTATTTGCATAGCTCGTCACTACCTTCTCAGTTACTTATTTATTTTTGTTACTTAATGAGTTGGTTGTACTCACGCTACACCATGCACTTCGTGTGCAGATCCAGGCGTTCCCCATCATAGCGGATGTTGATATTTGAGCAGCTAATTTCGGAGACTATCGAGGTAGCTGCATCGCATTCGCATGCCTTGGCTCTCCTTCATTATCTTATTCGCATTTCAGTTCTTATTCCTTAGATGTTGTATTAGACTGCTCTTAGTATAGATTTTCATGTACTCAGTGATACCCCGATGTCGGGCTATATTGTTTCCGCAATTATGCTTTGGGATTTACCCAATTTTTATGAAAAACTCCGATTATTTTAAATTTCTTAATTCATTTCTGTTAAATGTTGAAAGTGTTTTGGAAATGTCCGCTTGCCTAGTATCACAATAGGCGCCATCACGACGGGTTAGGTTTTGGGTACAGGGGCTCTTACGCCTTTTCACAAAAACTGATAAACCGTTAAATCAAATGCCAAACCATTGAATAACTCTTCAAATTAGTACCCAATATATATATATATATATATATATATATATATATATATATATATAAAATTTCGGTTTACAAAAATAACCTTAAAATATTAAGCATAATAATTCATAATAAAAGGACATAATCGGAATTCTAGATATTAGCCTTATAATCCGATTAGTTTTAGGACATAATACTACACGTTAGAAATCCCACATGATTACCTTTAGGAATCCTATTAGTATAATTACTTTCGGCTATCTAATCCATATAAAATGAAATAAGTAAATATCTTTAGTCATGTAATCCTATTACTTTTAGGATATACTTCTTAAAAATTTCTATTACTAATTTAATTTGAAAACGTATTAAAATGTCTTATTACTAATTTAATTTGAGAATGTATTATATTGTCCAAATTCATTTAGAAAAATTAGAGCCTATATTATTATAAAATCACAAATACCATATTAATATATCAAAATATCCCTAAAATATTAAACGGAAGAACTCATTGGGAAAGGACATAACTTCAATAACCTATTTTTTGGACTAGAATACCTTCTATGCTAATTTTTAATATTTAAGATTTTAAAACTAATAATATTTTGTTTGTTAAATTCTTATTAAAAATATGATAGAATATTATTATAAAAGCATGAATACAATGTCGGTTTAAAAGAATAACCTTATAATATTAAGCATAATAACTCATAATAAAAAGGACATAACCGGAATTCTAGATATTAGCCTTATAATCCTATTAGTGTTAGGACATATTAGTAGACGTTAAGAATCCTACATGATTACCTTAGGAATCCTATTAGTATAATTACTTTCGGTTGTCTATTCCATATAAAATGGAACAAGTAAATATCTTTAAACATGTAATCCTATTACTTTTAGGATATATTTCTCAAAAATTTCTATTACTAATTTAATTTGAAAACGTATTAAAATGTGTCATTACTAATTTAATTTGAGAATGTATTATTGTCACAGCCCAAATTAACCCTCCGTAAGGTGTCGTGATGGCACCTAATCTTTACGACTAGGTAAGCCTAATATTACGAAAAATATAAAGAAAATATAATATTTTAAAGATAAACAACATATTGTGAATAGTCAAGAGTAGTACCACTCGGCATATACAAAAAAAATAATTTCCTAAAACCCGGAATATAACTAAGTCACAAGCTGCTATAATCTATGTAGCTCTATACAAAAGTCTAAAGATAATAAAGAAAGTCTCTAGGCGAGGGAGTAGAAGGGGACTCCGAAGATCTGCGGACGCAAGCAGTAGTACCTTGAAGTCTCCTAAAATCAGCAGCACACACTAACCCCAAGGCTGATAGCTCGCACCTGGATCTGCACATGAAAAACATGTGCAGGGAAGGGCATGAGTACACCACAATGGTACCCAGTAAGTGCCAAGCCTAACCTCGGTCGAGTAGTGACGAGGTCAGGTCAAGGCCCTACCGGAGTAAATATAATAAATTAAACAGTAAAAGATATAAGTAAAATTTACTGTAACACAGTTAAAGAAATTTTTGAAAATTTAACAGTTAAGGGAGCCCTCGGCTCAGAATAAGGTAAACATAGTGGGAAATCTCCCGGGATACCGTTCCGTAAGTCCGAATGAATATGCAGTACAGGGGGATCTCCCGGAATACGTCCGTAGTCCCAAAGTAAATATGCAGTGCTGGGGCGTAGTCCCAAAATAATATGCAAGACAGGGGGATCTCACGGAATACGTCCGTAGTCCCAATTTAAATATGCAATGCAAGATGAAATGGCAGGTATGACATCGAGTTATACAGTTTATACTGAACATAGATAAGGAAAGTAGGGACTTAACTAAGCATGGCGCACAGAATGTCAGATAGGCAGTTAAAACACGTAAGCATGCTTCTCTAGTCTAAGTTTAACAATTAAACGTATTAGTGCAATTTAATAAGGAAGAACAGTTTATGATTTAGAAAGGAAAAACGGGATTTTTGCAATAATAGCCCATGTACGTACTCGTCACCTCACGTACACGGCACCCACACATCAATTAATATCAAACATCCTAAGGGGAAAGTCCCCAACACAAGGTTAGGCAAGCCACTTACCTCGACCGCTCAAATCAACTTGATATCACATTCTTTCCACGAGTATCCGACTCCAAAATGGCCCGAATATATTCAAATTAATTGCATAATGTAAATATAACTATAAGTAACTAATTTAACTAATTAATTCGAAGCTAAAGCGTGAAAATAGGAAAAACGCCCCAAAACGTCTCCCCGGGCCCACGTCTCGGAATCGAGTAAAAATTACAAATTTTGTAAGGGTGAGGTTAGGCTATTGGGTACTGACTTGGTTCAGGATGCTTTAAAGAAGGTTAAAGTAATTCAGGAACGGCTTCGTACGGCACAGTCTAGACATAAGAGTTATGCTGAAAGGAAGGTTCGTGATGTTGTTCACATGGTTGGGGTAAAAGTTCTACTCAAGATTTCACCCATGAAGGGTGTGTTGAGGTTCGGTAAAAAGGGAAAGTTGAGCCCTCGGTATATGGTGCCTTTTGAGATACATAAGAAAATTTGGGAGGTGGCTTATGAACTTGCTCTGCCACCTAGTCTATCAGGTGTTCATCCAGTGTTTCATGTATCCATGCTCCGAAAGTATGTCGGGGATCCGTCTCACATTTTGGATTTCAGTACAGTACAGCTGGACGGTAATTTGACTTATGATGTGGAGCCGGTGGCTATTTTAGACCGGCAGGTTCGAAAGCTGAGGTCGAAAAACATAGCATTAGTGAAGGTGCAGTGGAAAGGCCAGCCAATCGGAGAAGCTACTTGGGAGATTGAACAGGAGATGCAGAACAAATATCCACACTTATCTGAGACTCCAGGTATTATTCTAAACTCGTTTGAGGACGGACGTTTGTTTAAAAGGGGGAGAATGTTGATCCTTTCGCGCGGCTGATTTTCATGAGATTTTGAGGTAGCTGCCGTATTTCGCAGACCTTGTCTCTCCTTCTATATCTCTTTGTTAATCGTCTCAGACTATTATAGACTATATTTTTTTCAGATTTGTATTCATATTAGATGCTCATGTACTCAGTGACACCAGGTTTTGGGGAGTGTTTGTATTGTATTTAAATATTATATTTTCAACCTTGAAGAGAAGTTTGGGTTTATTGAGTTTATCGACTTGTCTAGTATCGAGATAGGTATCATCACGATAGGTTGGGAATATGGGTCGTGACACAAATGTAGTTTTCTCAAATATTTATTTTTCAAATATAATTCTTTCAATAAATCTTTTCAAACATAATTTCCTCAAATAATTATCTTTCAAATACAATTCTTTCATATAATTATTTTTGAATAAAAATCCTTCCAAATAAATATTTTGAATATAATTCTTTCAATTAAAAAGTCACCATGTGACACCTAATTTCATTATAAAACAAATACGGGTCTCGGCCCATTTTCATATTTTTCGTAAACACGGGTCTCAACCCATTTTCATATTTTTACGGCACCTTGTGCCCATAATTAAATCATATCACAACTGCACGGATAATTTACGTGCCAATTATCATCATGATTTCATCACAGCACCTAGTGCCCATATTTCATATCACAACTGCACGGACAATTCACGTGCCAAATATCCTCATTATTTACTCACAGCACCTCGTGCCCACATTTCAATTTATAATCTGCCTGGCAATAGCCATAGACTCTCAATTTCAACATATATCAGATTGTTGTCAATTTACCAATAACAAGACAAATTGCACAAGGTATACAAGTAAACACAAGAAAATCACAACATCACATGAAAATTATCAACACCACAACCCCACATCATCACATATCGTCCCTGACAATAGCCACCTGTATCGCTCCTATTGCCACCCTTATCACTCCTATAGCCACCCTTATCGCTCCTATTGCCACCCTTATCACTCCTATAGCCACCCTTATCGCTCTGCCCAGACAATATTCTAACAAACACAACAACAATGAAATGCCACCCTTATACCCACATAATATCAACGGTGAAATGCCACCCTTATCTTCCCAAAATAATAACTCACACAACACAACAATTTACACAGAAAATTAACACGGCAACATAATAAAATCAATTCATATCACAATTTGCCCAATGGCCACAATCAAATTCTAAAGATATAACAAAAATCAATTAATTTCACAACAAATAGCCCAAGGCTCCACACAATGTATATAACACCCAAAAACAATCAATAGAGTTAGAAATTACTTAGCATAAAGCAAAACCTTTATTAATGCAAATTTAGATAATTATATTAACACTTATTCTTAAGCTCGCTTAAATTAATTATTTGCATAAGAAAATTCATATTGGAATTAATTTCCAAGAAATATTAAACCAACAATACTCACAAAATTTCATAAATATTTCAAGTAACAATCACATCAAATTATCATATAAAAACAAATTCAACAACAAGGACTTAGGCATGGCAAACAGATGATTTAATAGTTTTCCACAATTTTCCAATTTACTACACAATAATGCCTAAGAATTTAATTAAATGAATTTTTCACGTTTAAGCCCGAGTACGTACTCGTCACCTCGCGTACACGGCTTTTCACATTTCACAAATGGCACATAAGATTCAATGCCTAAGGGGTAATTCCCCCACTCGAGGTTAAGCAAGACACTTACCTTTTTGAAGTTAGGCCGATATTCCAAAATAGCCATCTTGCTTTAATTGACCTACGAATGGCTCAATTCTATCCAAATTAATTGTATAACTCCATTAAAATTCGTCGGAAATAATTCCAGATAATAATATGTCGACTTAAAAATTTATTCTAAAAAGTCAACAAAAGTCAACGCGGGACCCGTCCCTCGGAACCCAACATAATTTTCATGAAATCCAAACACCCATTCCGATACGAGTTCAACCGTACCAATTTTATTGAATTCCAATAACAACTCGACCTCCAAATCTTAAATTTTCGTTTTTGGACGATTTTACAAAAGTCTTGATTTCTTCCATTAAAATCCGAATTAAACGATGAATATAATCATAGATTCATGAAATATAAACACTTTAGGATATAGAACACTTACCCTAATCCATATGGTGAAAATCGCCTCAAACATCGCTTCAATCCGAGCTCCATAGCTCCAAATATGTCAAAAATGGCTGAAGCCTCGAAATATAGCTACTGCCCAGGTATTTTGTCTTCGCGATCACAAAGAACAAAAATTTTCAGCCCCAAAATTGCTCTTCGCGATCGCGGAAAACCAATCGCGATCGCGAAGAACAAACTCTCCCAACTCTTCCAGACAGCCTCTAATATAATGGTCATAACTTTTTGTACAAAATTCCAAATTGCAAATGGTTTAACTTTCTGACAACTAGACACCAAGGGGTATAACTTTCATTTGTTTTCATCTCCCAATTTCTTATAGATTTCTAGATATAAGCTTCCAAAGTCAGCCCTGTGCAACATGCATTTCCAAACTCTTCCCAGATAGCCTATAGTGTATCCACCATAACTTTTAGTACACAATTCCAAATGACAAATGGTTTACTGTTCTGAAAACTAGACATCAAGGGCTATAACTTTTGTTTTTGGATCATCTCCAAATTCTTTATAGATTGCGAGATATAAGCTTCCAAAGTCGGGTCAGTGCAACAGAGATTTGTTCTACGCGATCGCAAAAGAGCTTCCGCGATCGCGATTCACAAGGCCCCAAAGTGATGTTTGCTCTTCACGAACGCGACAAAAAGTTCGCGATCGCGATGCACACCTCTGTAGGCAGAAACCAGCAATTAAAACTGGACTAGAAATGGTCCGAAACCACCCCGAAACTCACCCGAGCCCCTTGGGACCTCAACCAAATATACCAACAAGTCCTAAAACATCATACGAACTTAGTCGAAGCCTCAAATCACAGCAAACAATGCTAAAACCACGAATCATACCTCAATTCAAGCCTAATAAACTTTGAACTTTCAAATTCTATATCTTGTGCCGAAATACATCAAATCAATCCGGAATGACTTCAAAATTTGCACACAAGTCATAAATAACATAACGAAGCTATTTCAATTTCCAGAAACGAATTCCGACCTCGATATCAAAAAGTCACCCTCCAGTCAAACTTCCCAAAAATTCAACTTTCGGCATTTCAAGCTTAGTTCCACTACGGACCTCCAAATAATTTTTCGGATACGCTCCTAAGTCCAAAATCACCATACGGAGCTATTGACATCATCGAAATTCGAATCCGAGGTCGTTTACACATAAGTCAAATCTCCGGTCAATTGTATTTTTCATTTAAGCTTCAAAAATGTGAATTGTTCTTTTAATTAAATTCCGAATCTTCCGAAAATCAAACGCGACCACACTCACGGGTCATAATACATATTACGAAGCTGCTCGAGACCTTAAGTCATTGAACGTGGCATAAATTTTTAAAATGACAAGTCGGGTCGTTACAGGGTCGAACCACCCAACTGGCGACCGACACCGCCTACCATATAATGCCTCATAGGGAGCCATCTGAATGCTTGACTGGTAGCTGTTGATGTAGGCGAACTCTGCAAGGGAAAGGAAATGATCCCAAGATCCTCCGAAGTCTATAACACAAGCGCGGAGCATATCCTCCAAGATCTGAATAGTACGCTCGGACTGCCCGTCCGTCTGAGGATGAAATGTTGTGCTCAACTCAACCCGCATACCCAACTCACGTTGAAATGCCCTCCAAAAGTGCGAGGTAAATTGCGTACCTCGATCAGAAATGATAGACACGGGAACACCGTGAAGACGAACGATCTCACGAATATAAATCTCTGCAAACCGTTCCGAGGAATAGGTAACTGCCACAGGAATGAAGTGCGCTGACTTAGTCAGCCTATCCACAATAACCCACACGGCATCGAACTTCCTCTGAGTCTGTGGGAGTCCAACAACAAAGTCCATAGTGATATGCTCCCACTTCCACTCAGTAATCTCCATCTGCTGAAGCAAACCACCGGGTCTTGGATGCTCGTATTTCACCTGCTGACAATTTAGTCACCGAGCTACATAGGCAACTATGTCCTTCTTTATTTGCCTCCACCAATAATGCTGCCCCAAGTCCTGATACATCTTGGTGGCGCAAGGATGAATAGAATACCGGGAACTGTGGGACTCCTCAAGGATCAACTCACGAAGTCCATCCACATTAGGCACACAAATACGACCATGCATCCTCAAAACTCCGTCATATCCAACAGTAACCTACTTGGCACCACCGTGCCGCACTGTGTCTCTAAGGACAAGTAAATGAGGATCGTCATCCTGCCGATCTCTGATGCGCTCACACAAAGAAGACCGAGCAACTGTACAAGCTAGAACACGGCTGGGCTCGAAAACATCTAACCTCACGAACTGGTTGGCCAGGGCCTGAACATCCAATGCTAGTGGTCTCTCACCAACTGGAATATAAGCAAGGCTGCCCATACTGGCTGACTTTCTACTGAAAGCATCGGCCACCATATTGGCCTTCCCGGGATGATACAATATAGTGATATCATAGTCCTTCAATAGCTCTAGCCACCTCCTCTGCCTCAAATTAAGTTCCTTCTGCTTGAACAAATACTGCAAGCTTCGATGATCGGTGAATACCTCACATGGCACGCCGTAAAGATATTGCCTCCAAATATTCAGCGCATGAACAATGGCTGCCAGCTCCAGATCATGAACATGGTAATTTTTCTCGTGAACCTTCAGCAGCCGTGAAGCATATGCAATAACCTTGCCACCCTGCATCAATACCTCATCCAGACCAATACGAGATACGTCACAATATACTGTATAAGATCCTAAACCTGTGGGTAACACCAATACCGATGCCATGATAAAAGCAGTCTTGAGCTTCTGAAAGCTCGCTTCACTCTCATCTGACCATTTGAATGGGGCACCCTTCTGGGTCAATCTGGTCAACGGGGCTGCTATGGATGAAAACCCTTCCACAAATCAACGGTAATAGCCCGCCAAACCCAGGAATCTACGAATATCTATAGCTGATGTGGGTCTAGGCCAGTTCTGGACTACCTCAATCTTCTTAGGATCCACCTGAATACCCTCTATTGATACAACGTGACCCAAGAAAGCAATTGAACTCAACCAAAACTTGTATTTTGAGAACTTAGCATATAATTGGCTGTCTTTCAGAGTCTGAAGAACGATCCTAAGGTGCTGCTCATGCTCCTCTCAACTGTGGGAGTAGATCAAGATATCATTAATAAACACAACCACAAAGGAATCCAAGTAGGGTTTGAACACCTGGTTCATCAAATCTATAAATGTTGATGGGGCGTTTGTCAGCCCAAATGACATCACTAGAAACTCATAATGCCCATACCGAGTCCGAAAAGCTGTCTTAGGAACATTGGATGCCCTAGTCCTCAACTGATGGTATCCAGATCTCAAATCAATCTTTGAAAACACCTTAGCACCCTAAAGCTGATCAAATAAATCATTAATCCTCGGCAATGGATATTTGTTCTTGATGGTGACTTTGTTCAACTGCTGATAATCTATACACATCCTTATCGATCCATCTTTCTTCTTCACAAACAACACAGGTGTACCCCAGGGCGAGACACTAGGTCTAATGAAGCCCTTATCAAGCAAATCTTGCAACTGCTCCTTCAATTCTTTCAACTCTGGCGGGGCCATGCGATATGGAGAAATGGAAATAGGCTGAGTGCTCGGAGCCAAATCAATGCATAAATCAATATCCCTGTCGCGCGGCATCCCCGGCAGGTCTGCAGGAAACACCTCTGGGAACTCACAAACAACTGGCACCGAATCTATGGAAGGAACCTCCGCACTAGAATTGCGAACATAAGCCAAATAAGCTAGACACCTCTTCTCGACCATATGCCGAGCCTTCACATAAGAGATAACCCTTCTGGCAGAATGGCTAAGATTCCCTCTCCACTCTAATCGAGTCAACCCCTACAAGTCTAAGGTCACCGTCTTGGCGTGACAATCTAATATAGCATGATAAGGTGGCAGCCAATCCATACCCAGTATGATATCAAAATCAACCTTGTCGAGAAGTAAAAGATCTACACGAGTCTCAAGATACTCAATGGTGACCACACACGAATGATAAACATGATCTACAACAATAGCATCTCCCACTGGTGTGGACACATACACAGGAGCACTCAAATAATCACGGGGCACAACCAAATAGGAAGCAAAATAGGATGACACATAGGAGTAAGTAGATCCCAGATCAAATAGAACTGAAGCATCTCTACTGCAAACTGAAAGAGTACATGTGATAACAGCGTCAGATGACTCAGCCTCAGGCCTGGCTGGGAAAGCATAACACCGGGGCTGGGCCCCACCACCCTGAACTACGTCCCTGGGACGACCTCTAGTTGGTTGGTCTCCACCTCTAACGGCCTGACCTCCACCTCTAACTGTCTGGCCCCTACCTTTGGTTGCCTGACCCCTGCCTCTGGCTAGCTGAGCAGGTGGTGCAGCAACTGGTGCCGGAACCATGGCACGAGAACTCTGATGCTGTGAGCTGCCCGTTGCCCGAGGGCAAAATCTAGCAATGTGCCTCGAATCACCACAAGTATAACATAACCTCGGCTGCTGTGACTGCTGACCCTGAAACTGACCTTATCGACCTGAATAACCACCCTGATAACTCTAGAGTGGAGGTGCACTAATAAGAGCTGGTGGTGTACTGTAGGCTAGCTGGTCGGAATAATGCATCTGAGGGCCACGACCGCCTGAGGCACCGTGGGATGCCTGGAGTGCTGAATGAAATGACCTGGGAGGATTTCCTCTACCAAACGTACTTCTGCCTCTAGATGAGGCACCGCTGAACTCACCGGAATGACGAGGTCTCTTGTTAGACCCCTGACCTCCCTGAGTAAGAACCATTTTGACTCGTCTGGCGACATTAGCAGTCGCCTGAAAGGAAATCTCACTCCCAGTCTCCTTAGCCATATGCAATCTGATAGGCTGTGCAAGTCCATCAATAAACCTCCTCACCCTCTCTCTCTCGGTGGGAAGTAGAAGAATGGCATGACAGGCCAAATCCACAAAATGGGTCTCATACTGAGTAACAGTCATACTGCCCTGCTGGAGACGCTCAAACTGACGGCGACGCTCCTCTCTCAATGTGATAGGCAGAAACTTCTCTATGAAGAGCTGAGAGAACTGGTCCCAAGTAAGAGCAGGCGACCCAGCTGGTCTGGTCAACAAGTAATCTCTCCACCATTTCTTGGCGGAACCAGTCATCTGAAATGCAGCAAAATCGACCCCATTGGTCTCCACTATACCCATGTTCTGTAGAACTTCGTGACAGCTGTTAAGATACTCCTGGGGATCCTCTGAAGGAGCAACATTAAAGTGAACAGGAAAGAGCTTAGTAAAGCTGTCCAATCTCTATAAAGCCTCAGAAGACATAGCTGGCCCATCTCCAACCTGTGCTGTAATAATCGGCTGAACTAATCCGACTGGCTGAGCTGTTGGAGCCTGATACTGGGGAGCTATCTGCTCCGGAGCGGGAGTGGTGGGAGTCTGGGCTCCTCCTCCAGCCTGAGAGACTGGTGGTGCCATAGGAAATACGCCAGTCTGGGCCACACTCTCCATAAGGCCCATCAAACGGACCAAAGCGTCCTGAAGTACTGGGTAGCAATGAACCCCTCCGAAACCTGAGCTGGTCCGGCAGGAATAGTCTGGGTTGGAAACTCCTCGTCAAGCTCTATCAGAGGCTCCACTGCTGGGGCTATTACTCGGGCCCTAGGCTGAGCCCTGCCCCTACCTCGGCCTCTGGCACGACCTCGACCTCGACCTCGGCCCCGCGTAGTAGCTGTCACTGGAGGCTCTGGATGTTGCTCAGCTGAGGAAGCCGTACGTGTTCTCGCCATCTGCGAGAGAATAAGAGTAGAAGAGTTCAATCAGTATTGAGAAAGCAAAATCACACGACAGAGAAGAATAGAAGTGAAACTTGTTCCTAAACTTTATAGCCTCTGGAAGATAAGCACAGACGTCTTCGTACCGATCCTCCACACTCTACTAAGCTTGCTCGTGAATCGTGAGACCTAGCCAACCTAGGGCTCTGATACCAACTGTCACGACCCGAAATTTCCCACCGACGGGACCGTGATGGCGCCTAACATTTCACTTGCTAGGCAAGCAAACGTTAGAGAATTATTAAACCAATTCCTTATTCCCATTCAGTAATTAACAATAATTAACTAAGATAAAATACAATAAGTGCGGAATATCATAAATTTGTATTAATTACTGCCACCCGGATCTGGAGTCACAATTCACAAGCATTCTATAATTTACTACAAGTAATAGTCTGAAAAAAATACAACTGTCTGAATAAAAGAAAACAGTAGGGCATAAAAGATAGACGGGGACTTCAAGGTCTGTGAACGCCGTCAGATCTACCTTGAGTCTCCGGACAGCGGACCAATAACAAAATCTCGATCAACCTGAGTTAGTATCAAAATATGCACAGAAAGTGCAGAGTGCAGCATCAGTACAACCGACCCCATGTACCGGTAAGTGGCGAGCCTAACCTCGACGAAGTAGTGACGAGGCTAAGGCAAGGCACCTACAAATCAACCTGTACAATTTAATAGTTTATATACAAATAACAGAAATAAAGAACTAAACAGGAATTGTCGGGAGGGGAACATACTTAGGGGAATACAAGATAAAGAACTACAACAGAATGATCACCGGAGCAGTCAATATACCATGAATCAACAGGAATAGTGAATACAGTAAGAAAAATGCACGACATTACCCTTCGTGCTTTTACTCTCAATCTCACCATAACATTAATAGAAACGGCATGGCATCACCCTTCGTGCATTAACTCACATATCATGGCACGACATCACCCTTCGTGCATTAACACTCACAGTGTGGCACGGCATCACCCTTCGTGCATTAACACTCACAATATGGCATGGCATCACCCTTCATGCATTAACACTCACAATATGGCACGGCATCACCCTTCGTGCATTAATACTCACAATATGGCACGGCATCACCCTTCGTGCCTTAACACTCTCCCTTACCATAATGCAATGTATAAATAACAACAGGGAGATAGAATAACCAGTACAAATCTTACTTCAACATTTGGTTCCATAATATCAATCTCAACTTTGAAATAAAAACTCAATTATCACCAGAAAATCCGTAAACATGATAAGAGCGATAAATTGAACAACACTAGTATAACACGTAGCAATTTGGCATAGGAAAGAGACAATATAAGAAAAACAGAGAAACATGGAAAACAGGTAAATTGGCGGCGCATAGATACTCGTCACCTCACATATATGCCGCTCACATCAATTTCACTTAGCAAGTAATCTAAGGTTCCTAATTCCCTCAAGTCATGGTTAGACACAACACTTACCTCGCTCTGAAGGCCACTTAATTCTCAATCACAGCTTTTCCTTTGGAATTCACCTCCAAACCACTCGTATCTATTCAAAAATGACTCAATAATATCAAATATTGCTAAAGAAATCAATTATATTGCATAAATTAAATTTCTCAAATTTTCCTACAAAAAGTCAAAAATTCGACCCCGGGCCTGCTTGGTCAAAACCCGAGATTCGGACCAAAATCCATTTATCCATTCATCCCAGAGCCCGAATACATAATTGGTTTTGGAATCCGATCTCAAATTGAGGTCTAAATACCCAAATTCCCGAAATCCCTAGTTTCTACCCTAATCCCTAATTCTACCATGAAAACTCTAGATTTTAGGATGAAAATTCAAGAAATGTAATGGGTAATTGAAAGAAAATGACTTAGAATCACTTACCAACAATTTGGGGAAGAAATGGTTTTTGAAAAATCGCCTCTCACCGTTTGGTTTTTGAGAAAAATGATTTTTTGGCTAAAATCCCGTTTTTGGATTCTTTTAAGTGCTGGGCGACACTGTGCATCACGTTCGCGAGGCCACTGTCACGTTCGCGATGGGTACTGGCTGCCAACCCTTCACGTTCGCAAGATCCTGCTCGAGTTCGCGATGGTTACTCTCCCCTGGCCTTCGCGTTCCGAGGCATTGCTCACGTTCGCGATGAAGGAACAACCAACCCTCCCCCAGGTATGCCTAAAATTACGCGTTCGCCAGGAGCTGGTCGTGTTCGCGAAGGGTAACGCCCCCATGGCTTCGCGTTCGCGAAGAAGAAAACTTCAGCTGCCCAGTTTACTCTTCACGCTCGCGAGAGGACCTTCGCGAACGCGAAGAAGGACATGCCAGAACCCAGACTCTGCAGAAAAAACCAGATTTCCAAAGTCCAAAACATCCCGTGGCCTATCCGAAACTCACCCGAGCCTAGGACTCCAAACTAAACATGCACACAAGTCTAAAAACATCATACGGACCTGCTCGCGCGATCAAATCACCAAAATAACACCTAGAACTCCAAATTTAGTACCAAATCAAATGAAATTCTCAAGATCACTTTAAAATTTCTATTTTCTCAACTGGACGTCTGAATCATGTCAAATCAACTCCGTTTCTCACCAAATTTCACAGACAGGTCTTAAATATCATATTGAACCTGTACCGGATTCCGGAACCAAAATACGGACCCGATAGTAACAATGCCAAATATCAATCAATTCTTAAAAACAATTAATTTCCAAACTTTTAATTTTCATCGAAAATTCATAACTCAAGCTAGGGACCTCCGAATTCGATTCCGGACATACGCCGAGGTCCCATAATTTGATACGGACCTACCAGGACCATCAAAGCACGGATCCGGGCCTGTTTACCAAAAGTATTGACCGAAGTCAACTAAAATTAACTTTTAAGGCATAAATTCTTATTTTCATCAATTTTCAACATAAAAGCTTTTCGAAAACCTGCCCGGACTGCGCACACAAATCGAGGAGGGTAAAAATGAGATTTTTAAGACTTAAGAGCGCAGATTCGAGTTCTAAAACATAAGATGATCTTTTGGGTCATCACATTGCAGTTATGTCCTTTCCCTATCAGTTCTTTCGTTTAATATTTTAAGGCTATTTTGATATATTAATATTGTATTTATGCTTTTATAATAATATAGTCTCTCATTTTTCTAAATAAATTTGGAAAATATAATACATTCTCAAATTAAATTAGTAATGACACATTTTAATACGTTTTCAAATTAAATTAGTAATAGGAATTTTTGAGAAGTATATCCTAAAAGTAATAGGATTACATGACTAAAGATATTTACTTGTTCCATTTTATATGGATTAGACAACCGAAAGTAATTATACTAATAGAATTCCTAAGGTAATCATGTAGGATTCCTAACGTGTAGTATTATGTACTAAAACTAATAGGATTATAAGGCTAATATCTAGAATTCCGGTTTTGTCCTTTTATTATGAGTTACTATCCTTAATATTATAAGGTTATATTTGTAAACTGACATTGTATTCATGCTTTTATAATAATCTTCCTTCATATTTTTAATAAGAATTTAACAGACAAAACTTTATTAGTTTTAAAATCTTAAATATTCAAAATTAGCATAGAAGGTATTCTAGTCCAAAAAATAGCTTATTGCAGTTATGTCATTTCCCTATGAGTTGTTCCGTTTAATATTTTAGGGATATTTTGATATATTAATATGGGATTTATGATTTTATAATAATATAGGCTCTAATATTTCTAAATGAATTTGGACAATATAATACATTCTCAAATTAAATTAGTAATGAGACATTTTAATACGTTTTCAAATTAAATTAGTAATAGGAATTTTTAAGAAGTAAATCCTAAAAGTAATAGGATTACATGACTAAAGATATTTACTTGTTCCATTTTATATGGATTAGACAGCCGGAAGTAATTATACTAATAGGATTCCTAAAGGTAATCATGTGGGATTTCTAACGTGTAGTATTATGTCCTAAAACTAATAGGATTATAAGGCTAATATCTAGAATTCCGGTTATGTCCTTTTATTATGAGTTATTATGCATAATATTATAAGGTTATTTTTGTAAACCCACATTGTATTCATGCTTTTATAATAATCTTCCTTCATATTTTTAATAAGAATTTAACAGACAAAATTTTATTAGTTTTAAAATCTTAAATATTAAAATTAGCATAGAAGGTATTCTAGTCCAATAAATAGGTTATTGCAGTTATGTCCTTTCCCTATGAGTTCTTCCGTTTAATGTTTTAGGGATATTTTGATATATTAATATGGTATTTATGATTTTATAATAATATAGGCTCTAATTTTTCTAAATGAATTTGGACAATATAATACATTCTCAAATTAAATTAGTAATGAGACATTTTAATACGTTTTCAAATTAAATTAGCAATAGAAATTTTAAAGAAGTAAATCCTAAAAGTAATAGGATTACATGACTAAAGATATTTACTTGTTCCATTTTATATGGATTAGACGGCCGAAAGAAATAATACTAATAGGATTCCTAAAGGAAATCATGTGGGATTTCTAACGTGTAGTATTATGTCCTAAAACTAATAGGATTATAAGGCTAATATCTAGAATTCCGATTATATCCTTTTATTATGAGTTATTATGCTTAATATTTTAAGGCTATTTTGATATATTAATATTGTATTTATGCTTTTATAATAATATAGTCTCTCATTTTTCTAAATGGATTTGGACAATATAATACATTCTCCAATTAAATTAGTAATAGGACATTTTAATACGTTTTCAAATTAAATTAATAATAGAAATTTTTAAGAAGTATGTCCTAAAAGTAATAAGATTACAAGATTAAAGATATTTACTTGTTCCATTTTATATGAATTAGAAAACCGAAAGTAATTATACTAATAGGATTCCTAAATGTAATCGTGTATGAATCCTAACATGTAGTATTATGTCCTAAAACTAATAGGGTTATAAGGCAATATCTAGAATTCTGGTTATGTCCTTTTATTATGAGTTATTATGCTTAATATTATAAGGTTATTTTTGTAAACCGATATTGTATTCATGGTTTTATAATAATCTTCCTTCATACTTTTAATCAGAATTTAACAGAAAAATTTTTATTAGTTTTAAAATCTTAAATATTAAAAATTAGCATAGAAGGTATTCTAGGCCAAAAAATAGGTTATTGCAGTTATGTCCTTTCCCTATGAGTTCTTTTGTTTAATATTTTAAGTATAATTTGATATATTAATATTATATTTATGTATTTATAATAATATAGTCTCTCATTTTTCTAAATGATTTTGGAAAATATAATTGTAACGACCCGGCCGGTCGTTTTGAGAATTTGACCCTCGATCCCTTAATATCTGCTTTCCCCATATTTGTTTATGCTTTTGGGACTTGCCGGAGTGATTGGTTATGGAATTCATAGAATTTTGGGACACTTAGTCCCTAGTTTTGAGTTTAAGCCTTTGAGTTTGGACCGTAGTCGGAACTGTGTGAAGACGGATCTAGAATGGAATTTATTCGACTCTGTTAGCTCCGTTGAGTGATTTTGGGGTTAGGAGCACGTCCGAAATGTGTTTTGGAGGCCTGTAGTAGATTTAGGCTTGAATTGGCGAAAGTTAGTTTTTCGGCGATTTCGGCCGATAGTGAAAATTGTGATATCGAGCTCGGAATGGAATTCCGAAAGTGGCTGTAGGTTCGTAGTGTCATTTGTGACCTGTGTGTAATATTTGAGGTCATTCGGACTAGATTTGATGTGGTTCGGTTTCGTTTGTAGAATTTGGAAAATTTTAAATTCTTAGGCTTGAATCTGTGCTTAATTCATGATTTTGGTATTGTTCGATGTGGTTTGAAGGCTCAAATAAGTTCGTATGGTGTTTTAGGATTGGTTGGTATGTTTGGTTGAGGTCCCGGGGTCCTCGGGTGTGTTTCAGATGCTTAACGGAATGAATTTAGACTTGGGAAAAATCTGGTGCTTTTGCTGGTTCTGTTGTAATCGCACCTGCGCAAGGCTGTCCGCAGGTGCGAGAAAATTGGCGCAGAAGCGGAGTTAGGTGGATTGGTCAGGATGGTCACAGGTGCGTGGGAAAAGGCCGCATCTGCGATGCCCGCAAATGCGCAAGACTGTTCGCAAGTGCGCAAGATACGCAGAAGCGGAAGGGATTTTCGCAGGCGCGCAGGCACTGGTGCGGCCCTTTCGTCGTAGGTGCGAAGGTAGAGGGGGCAAGTGAATTGCGTAGATGCACACTTTTTTCACACAAGCTCACCCGCAGGTGCGAGCCCAGGTTCCGCAGGTGCATAAATACCTGGGCAATGGTTAAAACCGAAGGGCTTCGCGAGTTTTGTCATTTTTGACTTTGCAAACTCGGTTTAGGGCAATATTTGAGAGCATTTTCGAGGCATTTCTTGAGGTAAGTCCCTTGTGCTTATTTTTTATCAATAATATCGCTCTGCCATGTATTTTTCCACCTAGTTAGTGTGTATTTAAGGTGAAAATTGGAAGTTGGAAGCTAAGGATTTGGAAGTATGAATTGTGGATTTGGAGGACCATTTGGTGTCGGATTTTAGTAAATTTGATATGGTTAGACTCGTGAGTGAATGGGTGTTCAAAATTTGTAATTTTTACTCGATTCCGAGACATGGGCCGGAGGAGATGTTTTGGGCGTTTTTCCTATTTTCACGCTTTAGCTTCGAATTAATTAGTTAAATTAGTTACTTATAGTTATATTTACGGTATGCAATTAATTTGAATAGATTCGGGCCATTTTGGAGTCGGATACTCGTGAAAAGAACGTGATATCAAGTTGATTTGAGCGGTCGAGGTAAGTGGCTTGCTTAACCTTGTGTTGGAGCCTGATACTGGGGAGCTATCTGCTCCGGAGCGGGAGTGGTGGGAGTTTGGGCTCCTCCTCCAGCCTGAGAGACTGCTGGTGCCATGGGAAATGCGCCAGTCTGGGCCACACTCTCCATAAGGCCCACCAAACGGACCAAAGCGTCCTGAAGTACTGGGGTAGCAATGAATCCCTCCGGAAGCTGAACTGGTCCGGCAGGAACAGTCTGGGTTGGAACCTCCTCGTCAAGCTCTATCTGAGGCTCCACTTCTGGGGCTATTGCTCGGGCCCTAGGCTGAGCCCTGCCCCTGCCTCGGCCTCTGGCACGACCTCGGCCTCGACCTCTGCCCCGCGTAGTAGCTATCACTGGAGGCTCTGGATACTGCTCAGCTGAGGAAGCCGTACGTGTTCTCGCCATCTGCGAGAGAATAAGAGTAGAAGAGTTCAATCAGTATTGAGAAAGCAAAATCACACGACATAGAAGAATAGAAGTGAAACTTGTTCCTAAACTTCATAGCCTCTGGAAGATAAGCACAGACGTCTCCGTACCGATCCTCCACACTCTACTAAGCTTGCTCGTGAATCGTGAGACCTAGCCAACCTAGGGCTCTGATACCAACTGTCACGACCCGAAATTTCCCACCGACAGGACCGTGATGGCGCCTAACATTTCACTTGCTAGGCAAGCCAACGTTAGAGAATTATTAAACCAATTCCTTATTCCCATTCAGTAATTAACTAAGATGAAATATAATAAGTGCGGAATATCATAAATTTGTATTAATTACTGCCACCCGGATCTGGAGTCACAATTCACAAGCATTCTATAATTTACTACAAGTAATAGTCTGAAAAAAATATAACTGTCTGAATAAAAGAAAACAGTAGGGCATAAAAGATAGACGAGGACTTCAAGGTCTGTGAACACCGTCAGATCTACCTTGAGTCTCCGGACAGCGGACCAATAACAAAATCTCGATCAACCTGAGTTAGTATCAAAATCTGCATAGAAAGGGCAGAGTGCAGCATCAGTACAACCGATCCCATGTACCGGTAAGTGTCGAGCCTAACCTCGACGAAGTAGTGACGAGGCTAAGGCAAGGCACCTACAAATCAACATGTACAATTTAATAGTTTATATACAAATAACAGAAATGAAGAACTAAACAGGAATTGTCGAGAGGGGAACATACTTAGGGAATACAAGATAAAGAACTACAACAGAATGATCACCGGAGCAGTCAATATACCATGAATCAACAGGAATAGTGAATACAGTAAGGAAAAATGCACGACATTACCCTTCGTGCTTTTACTCTCAATCTCACCATAACATTAATAGAAACGACATGGCATCACCCTTCGTGCATTAACTCACATATCATGGCACGACATCACCCTTCGTGCATTAACACTCACAGTGTGGTACGGCATCACCCTTCGTGCATTAACACTCACAATATGGCATGGCATCACCCTTCGTGTATTAACACTCACAATATGGCACGACATCACCCTTCGTGCATTAACACTCACAATATGGCACGGCATCACCCTTCGTGCCTTAACACTCTCCCTTACCATAATGCAATGTGTAAATAACAACAGGGAGATAGAATAACCAGTACAAATCTTACTTCAACATTTGATTCCATAATATCAATCTCAACTTTGAAATAAAAACTCAATTATCACCAGAAAATCCATAAACATGATAAGAGCGATAAATTGAACAACACTTGTATAACACGTAGCAATTTGGCATAGGAAAGAGACAATATAAGAAAAATAGAGAAACATGGAAAACAGGTAAATTGGCGGCGCATAGATACTCGTCACCTCACATATATGCCGCTCACATGAATTTCACTTAGCAAGTAATCTAAGGTTCCTAATTCCCTCAAGTCATGGTTAGACACAACACTTACCTCGCTCCGAAGGCCACTTAATTCTCAATCACAGCTTTTCCTTTGGAATTCACCTCCAAACCACTCGTATCTATTCAAAAATGACTCAATAATAACAAATATTACTAAAGAAATCAGTTATATTGCATAAATTAAATTTCCCAAATTTTCCTCCAAAAAGTCAAAAATTCTACCCCGGGCCTGCTTGGTCAAAACCCGAGATTCGGACCAAAATCCATTTATCCATTCATCCCAGAGCCCGAATACATAATTGGTTTTGGAATCCGATCTCAAATTGAGGTCTAAATCCCCAAATTCCCGAAATCCCTAGTTTCTACCCTAATCCCTAATTCTACCATGAAAACTCTAGATTTTAGGTTGAAAATTCAAGAAATGTAATGGGTAATTGAAAGAAAATGACTTAGAATCACTTACCAACAATTTGGGGAAGAAATGGTTTTTGAAAAATCGCCTCTCACCGTTTGGTTTTTGAGAAAAATGATTTTTTGGCTAAAATCCCGTTTTTGGATTCTTTTAAGTGCTGGGCGACACTGTGCATCGCGTTCGTGAGGCCACTGTCACGTTCACGATGGGTACTGGCTGCCAAGCCTTCACGTTCGGAAGATCCTGCTCGAGTTTGCGATGGTTACTCTCCCCTGGCCTTCGCGTTCGCGAGGCATTGCTCGCGTTCGCGATGAAGGAACAACCAACCCTCCCCCAGGTATGCCTAACATTACGTGTTCGCGAGGAGCTGGTCGTGTTCGCGAAGGGTAACGCCTCCATAGCTTCGCGTTCGTTACAAAACCTTCGCGTTCGCGAAGAAGAAAACTTCAGCTGCCCAGTTTACTCTTCGCATTCGCGAGAGGACCTTCGCGAACGCGAAGAAGGACATGCCAGAACCCAGACTCTGCAGAAAAAACCAGATTTCCAAAGTCCAAAACTTCCCGTGGCCTATCCGAAACTCACCCGAGCCTAGGGCTCCAAACTGAACATGCACACAAGTCTAAAAACATCATACGGACCTGCTCGCGCAATCAAATCTCCAAAATAACACCTAGAATTCCAAATTTAGTACCAAATCAAATGAATTTCTCAAGAACACTTTAAAATTTCTATTTTCTCAACTGGACGTCCGAATCACGTCAAATCAACTCCGTTTCTCACCAAATTTCACAGACAGGTCTTAAATATCATATTGAACTTGTACCGGGTTCCAGAACCAAAATACGGACCCGATAGTAACAATGCCAAATATCAATCAATTCTTAAAAATAATTAATTTTCAAACTTTTAATTTTTCTCGAAAATTCATAACTCAAGCTAGGGACCTCCGAATTCGATTCCGGACATACGCCGAGGTCCCATAATTTGATACGGACCTACCAAGACCGTCAAAGCACGGATCCGGGCCTGTTTACCAAAAGTATTGACCGAAGTCAACTAAAATTAACTTTTAAGGCATAAATTCTTATTTTCATCAATTTTCAACATAAAAGCTTTTCGAAAACCTGCCCGGACTGCGCACGCAAATCGAGGAGGGTAAAAAATGAGATTTTTAAGACTTAAGAGCGCAGATTCGAGTTCTAAAACATAAGATGACCTTTTGGATCATGACATTGCAGTTATGTCCTTTCCCTATCAGTTCTTTCGTTTAATATTTTAAGGCTATTTTGATATATTAATATTGTATTTATGCTTTTATAATAATATAGTCTCTCATTTTTCTAAATAAATTTGGAAAATATAATACATTCTTAAATTAAATTAGTAATGACACATTTTAATACGTTTTCAAATTAAATTAGTAATAGAAATTTTTGAGAAGTATATCCTAAAAGTAATAGGATTACATGACTAAAGATATTTACTTGTTCCATTTTATATGGATTAAACAACCGAAAGTAATTATACTAATAGAATTCCTAAGGTAATCTTGTAGGATTCCTAACGTGTAGTATTATGTACTAAAACTAATAGGATTATAAGGCTAATATCTAGAATTCCGGTTTTGTCCTTTTATTACGAGTTATTATGCTTAATATTATAAGGTTATATTTGTAAACTGACATTCTATTCATGCTTTTATAATAATCTTCCTTTATATTTTTAATAAGAATTTAACAGACAAAACTTTATTAGTTTTAAAATCTTAAATATTCAAAATTAGCATAGAAGGTATTCTAGTCCAAAAAATAGCTTATTGCAGTTATGTCATTTCCCTATGAGTTGTTCCGTTTAATATTTTAGGGATATTTTGATATATTAATATGGGATTTATGATTTTATAATAATATAGGCTCTAATATTTCTAAATGAATTTGGACAATATAATACATTCTCAAATTAAATTAGTAATGAGACATTTTAATACGTTTTTAAATTAAATTAGTAATAGGAATTTTTAAGAAGTAAATCCTAAAAGTAATAGGATTACATGACTAAAGATATTTACTTGTTCCATTTTATATGGATTAGACAGCCGGAAGTAATTATACTAATAGGATTCCTAAAGGTAATCATGTGGGATTTCTAACGTGTAGTATTATGTCCTAAAACTAATAGGATTATAAGGCTAATATCTAGAATTCCGATTATATCCTTTTATTATGAGTTATTATGCATAATATTATAAGGTTATTTTTGTAAACCCACATTGTATTCATGCTTTTATAATAATCTTCCTTCATATTTTTAATAAGAATTTAACAGACAAAATGTTATTAGTTTTAAAATCTTAAATATTAAAATTAGCATAGAAGGTATTCTAGTCCAATAAATAGGTTATTGCAGTTATGTCCTTTCCCTATGAGTTCTTCCGTTTAATGTTTTAGGGATATTTTGATATATTAATATGGTATTTATGATTTTATAATAATATAGGCTCTAATTTTTCTAAATGAATTTGGACAATATAATACATTCTCAAATTAAATTAGTAATGAGACATTTTAATACGTTTTCAAATTAAATTAGCAATAGAAATTTTAAAGAAGTAAATCCTAAAAGTAATAGGATTACATGACTAAAGATATTTACTTGTTCCATTTTATATGGATTAGACGGCTGAAAGAAATAATACTAATAGGATTCCTAAAGGAAATCATGTGGGATTTCTAACGTGTAGTATTATGTCCTAAAACTAATAGGATTATAAGGCTAATATCTAGAATTCCGATTATATCCTTTTATTATGAGTTATTATGCTTAATATTTTAAGGCTATTTTGATATATTAATATTGTATTTATGCTTTTATAATAATACAGTCTCTCATTTTTCTAAATGGATTTGGACAATATAATACATTCTCCAATTAAATTAGTAATAGGACATTTTAATACGTTTTCAAATTAAATTAATAATAGAAATTTTTAAGAAGTATATCCTAAAAGTAATAAGATTACATGACTAAAGATATTTACTTGTTCCATTTTATATGAATTAGACAGCCGAAAGTAATTATACTAATAGGATTCCTAAATGTAATCGTGTATGAATCCTAACATTAAGTATTATGTCCTAAAACTAATAGGGTTATAAGGCTAATATCTAGAATTCTGGTTATGTCCTTTTATTATGAGTTATTATGCTTAATATTATAAGGTTATTTTTGTAAACCGACATTGTATTCATGGTTTTATAATATATATATATTAGCACCCAGAAAGAATTTAACAGACAAAATTTTATTAGTTTTAAAATCTTAAATATTAAAAATTAGCATAGAAGGTATTCTAGGCCAAACAATAGGTTAGTGCAGTTATGTCCTTTCCCTATGAGTTCTTTTGTTTAATATTTTAAGTATATTTTGATATATTAATATTGTATTTATGCATTTATAATAATATAGTCTCTCATTTTTCTAAATGATTTTGGAAAATATAATTGTAACGACCCGGCCGGTTATTTTGAGAATTTGAGCCCCGATCCCTTAATATCTGCTTTCCCCATATTTGTTTCTGCTTTTGGGACTTGCCGGAGTGATTGGTTATGGAATTCATAGAGTTTTGGGACACTTAGTCCCTAGTTTTGAGTTTAAGCCTTAGAGTTTGGACCGTAGTCGGAATTGTGTGAAGACGGATCTAGAATGGAATTTATTCAACTCCGTTAGCTCCGTTGAGTGATTTTGAGGTTAGGAGCGCGTCCGAAATGTGTTTTGGAGGCCTGTAGTAGATTTAGGCTTGAATTGGCGAAAGTTAGTTTTTCAGCGATTTCGGCCGATAGTGGAAAGTGTGATATCGAGCTCGAAATGGAATTCCGAAAGTGGTTGTAGGTTCGTAGTGTCATTTGTGACCTGTGTGTAAAATTTGAGGTCATTCGGACTAGATTTGATGTAGTTCGGTGTCGTTTGTAGAATTTGGAAAATTTTAAATTCTTAGGCTTGAATCTGTGCTTAATTCATGATTTTGGTATTGTTCGATATGGTTTGAAGGCTCAAATAAGTTCGTATGGTGCTTTAGGATTGGTTGGTATGTTTGGTTGAGGTCCCGGGGTCCTCGGGTGTGTTTCAGATGCTTAACGGAATGAATTTGGACTTAGGAAAAATCTGGTGCTTTTGCTGGTTCTGCTGTAATCGCACTTGCGCAAGGCTGCCCGCAGGTGCGAGAAAATTGGCGTAGAAACGGAGTTAGGTGGATTGGTCAGGGTGATCACAGGTACGTGGGAAAAGGCCGCATTTGCGATGCCCGCAAATGCGCAAGACTGTTTCGCAAGTGCGCAAGATACGCAGAAGCGGAAGGGATTTCCGCAGGCGCTCATGCACTGGTGCGGCCCTTTCGTCGCAGGTGCGAAGGCAGAGGGGGAAAGTGAATTACATAGATGCACACTTTTTTCGCACAAGCGCACCCGCAGGTGCGAGCCCAGGTTCCGCAGGTGCAGAAATACCTGGGCAGTGGTTAAAACCGAAGGGCTTCGCGAGTTTTGTCATTTTTGACTTTGCAAACTCGGTTTAGGGCAATATTTGAGAGCCTTTTCGAGGCATTTCTTGAGGTAAGTCCCTTGTGCTTATTTTTGATCAATAATCTCGCTTTGCCATGTATATTTCCACCTAGTTAGTGTGTATTTAAGGTGGAAATTGGAAGTTGGAGGCTAGGGATTTGGAAGTATGAATTGTGGATTTGGAGGACCATTTGGTGTCGGATTTTAGTAAATTTGATATGGTTAGACTCGTGAATGAATGGGTGTTGTGGAATTTGGAAGTTTAGAAGTTCTTAGGCTTGAATCCGAGGGTAATTTGGTGTTTTGATGTTGTTTTGAGTGATTCGAAGGCTCGACTAAGTTCGTATGATTTTATGGGATGTGTTGGTATGTTTGGTCGAGGTCTCGAGGGCCTCGGGGTAGTTCCGGGTGGTTAATGGAAGGTTAGGAACTTGGAAAATGCAGCTGAACTGTTGTTGCTGGTGTTTTTCCGCACCTGCGAAGTGTGAGCCGCAGCTGCGAGGTCGTAGGTGCGCTTGGGGAGCTGCAGATGTGGACATAGATGACCTGGGCTAGAACCGCATGTGCGTAAGAGTGGTCACATCTGCGAGCCCGCAGATGCAAGGCTGAATCACAGATGCGGAAATGAGGAGATTGGCCTATTCCGCAGAAGCAGAGGGAGATGCACAGGTGCGCAACCCCATGTGCGAGAACCTGGAGTATTTAGTGAGTTTCGCACCTGCGATGGAAATTCTGTATGTGCGGTGTCACAGAAGCAGTCAAGTGGACCGCATGTATAAAAAGGGACTTCGTGATTTTTGCTAATTTCCACCATATTCAATTCAGACTTTGGAGCTTTTGGGGTGAATTTTGAAGGGGATTCAAGGATATTCACTGAGGTAAGTTGCTTGAGCTCTATTATCATTAGTTATGGTGTTTTCTCATTGATTTCCCACATAATTAGTAGGATTTTTGAAGTGAAATAAAGGGTTAGGGCTTGGGATTTTGGAGAGAGTAATTTGTGGATTTGAAGGACCAAATGAGGTCGGGTTTTGATGAATTTAGTATGGGTAGAATCGTGTGTGAATGGGCTTTCGGGTTTTGTTACTTTTGTCGGATTTTGAGATGTGGGCCCGAGGGTCGGGTTTGAGTGAATTTCGAGATTTGGCCTATAATTTGGTATTTTTCTTATGGGATTCATTCCTTTAGCTCATATTTATCGTATTTAATTTTTTTATGGCTAGATTCGGGTCATTTGGAGCTCAGTTCGAGAGGAAAGAGCATTCCGGAGTAGGAGTTCTACGCTGTTGAGGTAAGTAACAGTTTTAAATCTGATCTTGAGGGTATGAATCCTAGAGTTTGGTATAATGTGACTGTTTGGAGGTGGCACCCATGCTAGGTGCTGGGCGTGTGGGTGTACGCTGTGAGGTATTGAGACTTGGTCCGTCCCGGGAGACTGTGAAGTCTAATAGCCTTTATTTGTGTTTATATGCATTCATGTCTAATAGAACTTGATTGTCTTTCATGTTAGAAATCATGCTTAGGCTATATTCCTGCTAATGGTGGTCATATTCAGTCATAGTGATTATTGTACATGTTTACCTCAGTCTCTATTATTTTCCCTGATGATATACTATAACACTTTGATTTGGGCTATTTTCCCTTTCTTTATTGAGAGTTATGAGACTAGAGAGGTTCATGACTGAGTGAGGCCGAGGGCCCTTTTGTGAGGTATTGTACCTTAGCACGTGAGTTGTCCATGCAGATTCTGATGTGATATGGTTGCACGTGAGTTGTCCATGCAGGCCTTGATATGATATTATAGCACGTGAGTTGTCCTTGCAGATTATAGCACTTGGGCTGTAGGAGCCCCTCCGGAGTCTGAACACCCTAGTGAGCGCATGTACCTATTGAGCGTGTGCATTGAGGACTGAGAGTTGAGTGTCGAGTTATTGAGGGTTTGAGTGACAGTGTCTATGAGGTTTCATCTATTTCACTTTGTTGCTGCATGTAACTATTAATTGTCTGGTTGGAATTGGTAATTATGCAATTGATTATTTACTCATGTTTACTCTTAAATGTGAGAATTATCAAATAAATTGTTCTGTATAGCTCGTTACTACTTCTCAATTCCTTATTTATTGCTGTTACTTGCTAAGTCGGTTATACTCATACTATACCCTGCACTACATGTGCATATCTAGGTATGCCTGAGCACTGAGACTGTTGAGTCCAGGCCTGTTTGAGTTTCGGAGACTGTAAGGTAGCTGCCACCTTCCGCAGAACCTTGTTACTCCTTCCACATTTCATTCAGTTTTCTACTGATATTTAGACATTGGCTTTAATAGTTTTAAATACTTAGACGCTCATGATTTGGTGACACCCATGTTTGGGGCTCGTTTTTCGCACTTTGTTCCAAATTTGAGTTTAACTTTGATTTTATGAATAAATCCTGTTATGGAATGCTTTACTTTACTTTTATATTTAGTTTGGAAGTATTTTGGGAAGGTCGGCTTGCCTAGTACCACCGATAGGCTTCATCACGACACGTTAGGTTTTGGGTCATGGGAAGTTGGTATCAGAGCCTAGGTTACATAGGTCTCACGAGTCATGAGCAGGTTTAGTAGAGTCTTGCAGATCGGTACGGAGACGTCTGTACTTATCTTTGAAAGGCTGCAGAACCTTTAGGAAATCTCACATTCTTGAATTCTTGTCGTGCAAATCTGTTGATTCTAATAATTAAACATCTGTTGTTTCATTCTCTCATAGATGGTGAGGACTCACACTACCAGACAGGAGGACCAACCACCATCACCACCAGCCAGGAGGACCAACCACCAGTACCACCAGCCAGGGTTGCGAGAGGCTGAGACTGTGGCCGAGGCCGTGGTAGGGGTAGAGGTGCAGCCCGCGCAGCAGCCTGGGCAGTACCAGCAGACCCCCCCCCTCCCAGTTGCTGCAGATCAGGACCAGGTCCAGGAGGCCTTAACCTAGATTTTGATAGTGTGTACTGGCCTTGCTCAGGCGGTCTCTGTTTCGACGGCTGCAGCCACTTCTCAGACCGGGGGAGGTACTCAGACTCCCGCTGCCCGCACACCTGAGCAGGGCCTGAGACAGGTGCTATAGTTGGACCTATCGGCGCGCACCCACGATATCCAGAGGCTTAGTTATGAGCTGCTATTCTGAGCTATTCTGTAGTAACCAGTGCCTCTTCCTGAAATTTTTATTTTGTCTACTTTATTTCAGACATTATTTGGAAATTTTTGTATAATCTATTAGATGCTCGTACACTTGTGACACCATATCTTGGCACACACATTGGTAGAATTGGGATTTGATTATTTTTCTTGGATTTAAATTAATCTGTCTCTTTTCTATTTCTTTTAATATTGCTAGTAAAAAGAATAAAATTACTTAGAATTTTCTTGTAAATGATTGATGTATGTTTAATTTACTGGTTTGGCTGGCCTAACCGTGACGTTGCACGCCATCATGACCTTTAGGTGAAATTGGGCCGTGACATTAATTAATTTTGTTATATCTTTGGAATTGCTTGTGGCCACTGGGCAAATTATGATATGAATTGATTTTGTTATGTTGTCGTGATAATATTCCATGCAAATTGCTGTGTTATTTGAGTTATTATTTTAAGGATATAAGGGTGGCTATTGATATTATCAGGGCGGAGCGATAAATGAGGCTATTATAGGAGCGATAAGGGTGGCTATAGGAGCGATAATGGTGGCTATTGATATTGTTAAGGAAGAGGGATAAGGGAGGCTATTATAGGAGTGATAAGGTTGGCTATAGGAGAGATACATGTGGCTATTGTCAGGGATTATATGTGATGATGTGGGGGTATTATGTTGGTAATTTGCATGTGATGTTGTGATTTTCCCTATATTTATTTTTATACCTTGAAGTCTTTTCATTTTTTTGTACTGTTAATTATTAATCAAACAGTATTGAGTATTTGATTCTTGAGATCATTTCATGTACTCAGTTAGAGTTGATGACCCAGTATTACCAGTCTTAGGACGTTGTTTGTAATTATTTCCACTGTTGGTTTCGATTATCTATAAAAAAACAAGTTGGCTTGAATTGTAATTATAATCAGCTTACTTAGTCTTTGAGACTAAGTGCCATCACGACACATGTGGTGGTAATTTTGGTCGTGACAAGTTGGTATTAGAGCTCTAGGTTCACAGGTTCTACGAGGCACAAACGAGTTTAGTAGAGTCTTGCAGATCGGTACAGAGACGTCTGTACTTATCTTCTAGAGGCTACAAAATGGTTAGGAAATATCAACATTTGACGGTTCGGGATTTGACGGTTCCAATAGGTTCGTATGATGATTTCGGACTTAGGCGTATGCTCGGAATGGGTTGTGGATGACCGGGGAGCGTTTCGGCCCCTAATATCAAAAGCTGGTTCTTGAAGAATTTTAAAGTTTTTAAAATTTGGTTTGGAGCGATTTTTGGTGTTATCGAGGTCCAAACAGAATTCCGAGATCGGGAATAATGCAGTAATGTCATTTAAGACTTGCACGCAAAATTTGGTGTCAATCTGAGTAGTCGAAGTACGTTCCGGCGCATTTTGAGTGAATAGAAGAACTTTAAGTTCATAAGTTTGATTCAATTGGTTTTTGGGTGTGATTCTTAGTTTTAAAGTTGTTTCGAGCATTTCTAGAGTTCGAGCTAGTCCGTTACGTGATTCTAAACTTGGTGGTATGTTCAGGCGGGGCCTCGAGGGCCCCGAGTGTCTATCAGACGAGGCTCGGACCAAGTTGGGAGCTTGGAGCAATAGCTGAAGCTCCCAGATCTGTCATAATCGCACCTGTGCTTGGCTAGCCGCAGGTGCGAGCAATGAGCTGCATAAGAGATAAATGGAGGGCAGCCTAGAATCCGCAGATGCGGGAGGCTGGGCGCACCTGCGGTGAGCGCATGTGCTAGAGCCATGGTCGCAGGTGCGGCTAGGCTCACAGATGCAGCCCTCTTTGTCCGTAGATGCGGAGCCCGACTAGGCAAGGGAAAGGACGCAACTGCGAGGCTTATCCCGCAGGTGCAGGGCCGTAGAAGTGGCCTAAAGCACCACAGGTGCGAAGGTCGCTGGGTAGTGAGGGTTCCTTTAATACGGGACTTAGGCCATGTTTATCACATTTTCTTCTACACATGGGCGATTTGAGAGCTTTTAAGCAGGGGATTTTTGACCTAGCTGTGTGAGGTAAGTAATTTCTACTTAATGTGAGTTTAATACATGTATTATGGGTAGAGTATAACATGAAAATTGGAAGAAATGATGGGTTTATATGAAAAACCTAGGGTTTAATAAAAATGGAATTTTACCACAAAAATGGTTATGTAACTTAGTGAAAATCATATATTTATGTTTCTAAGGTTATGGGTAACAACTTTCTTCAAATATTTCTGAAATGTGGGCACGTGGGCCCGGGATGAATTTTTAGAATCTTGCATTTAGGGTTGAGTAACCTCTTTAATAGTTGGAATACGAATTCCTGAGCACGTATTGATTAGTTTGTATATTATTTGATTAGTTTGGATTGATTCGGCACTGACTTGAGGGTGTGAGTGCATTCATGAACCGGGAAGTAGGCTTTGAGACGAGGTAATTCTCCTTTCTAACCTTGTAAGAGGGAATTAACCCCATAGGTGAATCAAATTATTATGTGCTCCTATTTATCGGGGGCTACGTACGCACGAGGTGACAAGAGACCGTGCGTAGCTACTATTATGATTATGTCTGGGTAGTCTAGGACTCATATCATGTTGTACTTGCGATGCTTGCGCCCTACTTGTTAATGTAATATATTAAATCATTTAGAAACTCGACAAAGGAAGTGAAAAAAAGTTAAACTTCATTTACTTGACCGTTAAATGAGAATTTGAAATTCTTGGAATACTTGCCCTTTATAAATCTCGAATTGGTTGTTTAATGAGTTTTCTCTTTTGTGGAGCGGGTTGAATGCCTCGGTAGCAGATAGATGCATCTATGGTTCGTGTCGTTCGACCCTCGGCAGTGCACAGTTTAAATATTTTGTTGGATCGAGTCGTACGACCTCGGCATAATTTGTGCATGATAAATCTTTGGAACCAATTATCATTTAATATTGCTTCTTTGGCTTGAGATACAAATTGTTAAATGACTAAAAGAATAAGTTTGGGATTTAGCATTAGCGAAGCGATTATTTACTCTTTCATGTTATTGGGTTTCTGTATTTTTCATGTAATCCATGCTTAATTAATATTTTGATATACTATTGTGAGCCCATAGTAAGTGTTAAGTCGACCCCTCGTCACTACTTCTTCTAGATTAGGCGGGATACTTACTGTCATGACCCAATTTCCCCTCCGTGTGACGTTGTGACGGCACCTAGTCTCTACAAATAGGTAAGCCTAACATTTTGCGGAATAATGAAATAAAAATATAAATTTAACCAATTATTCAAAAATACACAACAAATCCCAAAACCCGGAACATCGTGAATCACAAACTACAGAAAGAAAAATCTAGTGTATCTATACATCAGAGTCTAACAAGGAAAAATACAGAAGATAATGGACATGAGAAAGAGTAGAAGGGGACTCCGAGGTTTGCGGACGCGGCAGATATACCTTGAAGTCTCCAAAGCTGTCCCGACTCACTGATAGTGTGGCTGATAAGGTACATCTGGATCTGCACACGAAAAACATGTGCAGAGAGTAGCATGAGTACACCACAATCGGTACCCAGTAAGTGCCAAGCCTAACCTCGGTCGAGTAGTGACGAGGTCAGGTCAAGGCCCTACTGGTAAATATGTAATAAAACAATATAGAGTGAAATACCGCAATAAAATAAAGGCTGAAATTTAACAACAATAAAATCATAAAAGGTAACAGCTTAGTACATAGAAAACACAATAGGGGATCTCCCGAGATACCATCTCGTAGTCCCAAACATAAATGTGCAGGGGGATCTCCCGGAATATCGTTTCGTAGTCCCAAAGTAAATGTGCAAGGGGATCTCCCGGAATACCATTCCGTAGTCCCAAAATAAATATGCAAGACAGGGGGATCTCTCGGAATACTGTTCCGTAGTCCCAAAGTAAATATGCAGTACAGGGGGATCTCCCAAAATACCGTTCCGTAGTCCCAAAGTAAATATACAGCGCGAATGATAGAAACACAACTACATCACGAGATTCTTACAACTTAAACTAAGTACCAGTCAGGGAAGAAGCAAGAAATTCACTAAGCATGTTGCACATAATTCACATAACAATTAAGACACGTAGACATGTTGTATTAGACTAAACATGATAGCTACACAAATTGGAATAACTCAATTAAGAATGAAAATAGATTAGTACTCATTAAAATGGTATAACTCAAAATAACAGGAAAACATGTTGATGCTCAGTAAGAAAATCGGGTTTTACCACAACTAGCCCGTGTACGTACTCGTCACCTCACGTACACGGCGCTCACATATCACAATAGTTCCAAATCATAAGGGGATTTCCCCCACACACAGTTAGGCAAGCCACTTACCTCGAACCAAGCTCAATCAATCGGTCACAATGCCTTTTCCACGAATATCCGGCTCCGAATGGACCAAATCTAGCCAAAAGAAATTACATATCATAAATACAACAATAATAGCCTCATCTAATTAACGAAATCGACACTTTAACGAAAATTCCGAAATTAACTCAAAAATCGCCCGTGGGACTCACGTCTCGGAATCGGGTAAAAGTCATAAAATAAGAAAGCCCGTTCACTCACGAGTCTAACCATATCAAATTTACTAAAATCCGACACCAAATGGTCCTCCAAATCTACAAATCAAACATCTAAATCCCTACCCTCCAATTCATAATTTCCACCTTAAATACACACTAATTAGGTGGGAAAATACATGGCAAAGCAAAATTATTGATCAAAAATAAGCACAGGGGACTTACCTCAAAATGCCTCGAAAATGCTCTCAAACATCGCCCTAAAACGAGTTTGCAAAGTCAAAAATGAAAAAAATCACGAAGCCCTTCGGTTTTAACCACTGCCCAGGTATTTCCGCACCTGCAGAACCTGGGCTCGCACCTGTAGGTGCGCTTGTGCAGAAATTGTGCACATCTGCACAATTCACTTGCCCCCTCTGCCTTCGCACCTGCGATAAAAGGGCCACATCTGCGCGTGTGCGCCTGCGGAATTCCCTTCCGCTTCTGCAGACCTTACGCACCTGCGAAGACCCCTAACGCATCTGCGGGCATCATAGATGTGGAAATCACCTCGCACCTGCGACCCCTGGCACTGCTCCATTTTCCCGCTTCTGCGCCAATTTGCTCGCACCTGCGGGCTTGCACCGCAGGTGCGATTACAGCAGAACCAGCAAAAGCACCAGATTTTCCTAAGTCCAATTTCATTCCGTTAAGCATCTGAAACATACCCGAGGCCCCCGGGACCTCAACCAAACCTACCAACCAATCCTATAACACCATACGAACTTAATCGAGCCTTCAAACCACATTGAGTAACACCAAAAATCATGAATTAAGTACGGATTCAAGCCTAAGAACTTAAAATTTTCCAAATTCTACAAACGACTCCGAACCTCGTCAAATCTAGTCCGAATTACCTCAAATGTTGCACACATATCACAAATGACACTATGAACCTATAGCCACTTTCGTAAATCCATTCCGAGTTCGATATCAAAGTTTCCACTATCGGCCTAAATCACTGAAAATCTAACTTTCGCCAATTCAAGCCTAAATCTACTACAGACCTCCAAAACACATTCCGGACGACCTCCTAAGCTCAAAATCACTCAACTGAGCTAATGGAGTTGACGGAATTCCATTCCGGATCCGTCTTCACACAATTCTGACTACGGTCCAATTTCTAAGGCTTAAACTCACAACTAGGGACTAAGTGTCCCAAAACTCCCCGAACTCAATAACTAATCACTCCGGCAAATCCCAAAAGTAGAAACAAATATGGGGAAAGAAGATATTAGGGTATCGGGGCTCTAATTCTCAAAACGACCGGCCGGGTCGTTACACTTACTGGGTATATGTTGTTTATGTACTCACGCTACACTTCTGTACTTGATATGAAGAGTCTGAGGAAGGTGCATCTAGTTACCAGTCCAACGTTCACTTTTGACTTTTAGCTGGAGACTACACGGTGAGCTGCCCTTCCGAGCCGTTCAGCAGCAGCCGAAGTCTCACTTTTGGATTTATATTTCTGTCTATTTCCTTGAGACAATAGACTAGTATTCTTTTGTATATTCTACTAGTAGCCCACATACTAGTGACACTATGTCTTGCCACACACTAGTAGACTTAGTATTTTGGATTTATTATTATGACTTTGATTTGCATTCAGTTGCTTTTTCTTTAATTACTTTATAATAGTAAATTTCTAAATATTTTATAAATGTGGAAAGTTATTCACTTTGCAAACATATTAAAAGTGGAAACCACTAGCTTTATCAGTGTTGGCTTGCCTAACAACGATGTGGGGAGCCATCATGGCCTATCATGAAATTAGGTCATAACAACATGGTATCAGAGCTCTAGGTTCATGTAGGTCTCACAAGTTATGGGCCGGCCTAATAGAGTCTTGCGAATCGGTGCAGAGATGTTCGTACTTATCTTTGAGAGGCTATAGGGTGTTAGAAAATTACTCTTTATTCATCTTCTATCATGCAGTTGATTGTGTACTAAGATTCTTCTCTTACTCTCTCATAGATGGTGAGAACGTATGTGTCAGATGTTCTGGACCCGGGAGGAGCTGCTCCCCCTGTTGCTAGAGGCCGAGGCCGGTGGAGGGCACCGACTCGAGGTAGGGGACAAGGACGTCCTAGAGTTGCCCCTTTTGCACCACCAGCGGATCCAGTGAAGGATCCCATTATTAATGAGCACAGCACCGGGCTTTCAGGAGGTCATGGGTCGTATACTACGGTTCATGGATTCTATGACCCGGGATGGTTTATTTGTAGCAGACCTAACCACATCACAGGCGGGAGGGGGAGCACAAACCCCTACCGCTCAGGCTCCAGAACATGTGGCTGCCATATATCAGACCTCGGATGCAGTACCCGTGGGGGGTGCCCAGCCAGTTGCAGCAGCGGCACCTAAGCCTAGACCAGCTGTGGTCGGCGAGCCGCAGAAGATATTGGATAGATGGACTAGACTACTCCCTCCTGTCTTCGGAGGTGAGCGTCATGAGGATCCCCAAGACTTCATTGATCGGTGCAGGGACAGACTACTCAATATGAGGATATTTGAGTCCCACTGGGTGGACTTTACTACTTTCCAGCTGGAGGGCAGGGCCCGTAGGTGGTGGCAGTCTTACCTTCTTGGCAGGCTGGCAAGTTCTCCTCCCATGACTTGAGACCAGTTTACACGCCTATTCTTGGACAAGTATATTCCACCCTCTCAAAGGGAAGATTTGAGGTTTCAGTTGGAGCTGCTCCAGCAGGGTCACATGTCAATGACCGATTATGAGGCGACATTCTATGAGTTGTCTCGCCAGGAACTTATGATACTTCCTACTGAGTCAGAGCGAGTGCGGAGGTTTGTTGCGGGGTTGCACTCAGGTATTCAGGCAACTATGGCCTAGAACGTTAAGATGGGGACTTCTTATCAGTTGGTAGTAGAGATTGCTCGGAGGATTGAGGGTTACCGTTAGAGGGGTAGAGTGCAGATGCAGCGGGACAAGAGGTTCCCTTTTTCTGGAGAGTTCAGAGGTGCCCTAGCTGGGGGCAAAGGTCATTTTGGGAGGGGTCAGCCTAGTAGGCCCCCATATGCAGCATCGCCACCTCTACAGGGTGCTCCAATGCGACCCTATTTCAGCGCTATGTGGGAGAGTTCTTACCGACCACCAGCTATTCAGGGTCCTTCTAGTGGGTACTCCAGTCATCAGGGTTCTTCTAGTGCTTACTTCAGTGCCATTCCAGAGAGTTCATATCTCCCACCAGCTATTCAGGGTTCTTCCAGTGGGTATTCAGGCCATAAGGGTCAAACTTCAGGGCAGCAGACCACCGCACCGAGAGGTTGTTTTGAGTGCGGGGATCTTAGTCATGTGTAGAGACTTTGCCCCAGGCTCCGGGGCAAGGCAGTACAGTAGGGCCAGCAGCCCAAACAGCACTAGTTGTCCGGCTGCCCAGAGACAGAGAACAGGGAAGCATGGGCCGTACTAGAGGTGGGGGCCAAGTAGGTGGGGGCCAGCTAGTCGGTGCCCCAACTCGGTTCTATGCTTTTCCGACCAGACCAGATGTAGTAGCCACAGATGTCGTGATCATACGTATTATTTTTGTATGCGGTAAAAAATGCCTCGGTATTATTTGATACAGGGTCTATCTATTCATATGTTTAATCTCTGTTCGCTTATTTCTTGGATATTTCTCATGAGTCATTGGGCACTCCTGTTTATGTGTCCACTCTTGTGGGCAATTCTATTGTTGTGGATCGGATCCATCATTCCTGTATGGTTACATTCTGTGGGTACAAGACTAGAGCAGATCTTCTGTTTCTTGATATGACCGATTTTGAGGTCATCCTGGGCATGGACTGGCTATCTCCATGTCATGCCATCCTTGATTGTCATGCCAAGACTGTGACCTTAGCAATGCCAGAGTTGCTGAGGTTGGAGTGGAAGGGTTCATCTATCAGTACATCTAGTCAGGTTATATCTTTTATGAAGGCTCGACATATGGTCGAGAAGGGTTGCTTGGCTTATCTAACCTATGTTCGGGATACTACCGCAGAGTATCTTACGATTGATTCAGTGCCAGTAGTTCAAGAGTTTGGCGATGCGTTTCCCTCTGACCTCCCAGACATGCCTCCAGATCGTGATATTGATTTCACCATACCATATGGCTCTGAAAGAATTGAAGGAGTTGAAGGAACATCTTGAGGAGTTTCTAGCCAAGGGGTTCGTCAGACCGAGTGTATCACCTTGGGGTGCACCAATATTATTTGTGAAGAAGAATGATGGGACTGTGCGGATATGCATTGATTACATCCAGCTGAACAAAGTCACCATTATGAACAAGTACCCATTGCCGCATATTGATGATTTGTTTGACTAGTTGCAGGGTGCTAGGGTGTTCTCTAAGATCAACTTGAGATCAGGGTACCATCAGTTCAAGATCTGGGACTCAGATGTACCAAAGACTGCCTTCCGTACTAGATATGTTTATTATGAGTTTTTAGTGATGTCTTTCCTCTTTACTAATTACCCAGTGGCGTTTATGGATTTGATGAACAGGGTGTTCAGGACATATATCGATTCCTTTGTTATTGTCTTCATTGATGACATCTTGATATACTCACATAGCATAGAGGAGCACGAGCAGCATTTGAGGGTGACGGACCTTGCGGGAACAGAAGGTATATGCTAAGTTCTCCAAGTGTGAGTTTTGGTTGGATTCTGTGGCATTCTTGGGGCATGTGGTATCAGGCGAGGGTATTAAGGTGGATCCCACTTCGGTGACCGGGATCAGGAGTTTCTTGGGGCTATCAGGTTATTATCGCCAGTTCGTAGAGGGTTTCTCATCCATCACAACACCTTTGGCTAGATTGACCCAGAAGGGTGCTCAGTTTCGTTGGTTCGATGATTGTGAGGCGAGCTTTCATAAGCTTAAGACAGCCTTGACCATATCACCAGTCTTTGTGTTGCCTCCCGGTTGGGGGATGCATACTATGCATTGTGACGCTTCATGCGTTGGCTTGGGTTGTATATTGATGCAGGAGGGGCGAGTTATTACATATGCTTCATGTCAGTTGAATCCCCATGAGAAGAATTATCCTGTGCATGATTTGGAGTTGGCCGTAATCGTTCATGCTCTTATGATCTGGACACATTATCTATATGGCGTGTCTTGTTAGTTTTACACTAATCATCGCAGCTTGCAGCATTTGTTCAAGAAAAGGGATCTCAAATTGATGGAGCGTAGGTGGCTTGAGTTACTGAAGGATTATGACATCGCCATTCTTTATCATCCGGGCAAGGCGAATGTAGTCACGGATTCCTTGAGCAAGAAGGTAGAGAGTATGGGTAGCTTGGCATTCATTTCAGTAGAGGAGAGGTCACTAGCCTTGGATATTCACTCCTTGGCTAACAGACTTGTGAGGTTAGATATTTCAGAACCCAGTCGAGTTCTTACTTGCGTTGTTGTTCAGTCCTCACTATTGGAGCAGATTAAACCTTGATTGTTTGATGATCCGCACTTGATGGTTCTCAGGGAGACGGTACTACAGGGTAGTACCAAGGAGGTTTCTATTGGCAAGGTTTCTGTTCTGCGACTCCAGGGTCGTTTATGCGTTCCTAATGTCGATGGCTTAAGGGAGAGGATTTTAGAGGAGTCACACAGTTCTCGATATTCCATTCACCTAGGTGCTACAAAGATGTACCGCAGCCTATAGCAGCATTATTGGTGGCGGCAGATGAAGAGGGACATAGTTGAGTGTGTGGCTAGATACCTAAATTGCCAGCAGGTTAAGTATGAGCACCAGAGGCCAAGTGGCCTACTCCAATAAATGTCCGTACCTGATAGAAGTGGGAGCGCATCACTATGGACTTTGCAGTTGGGTTGTTGCGGACTTTGCGGAAGTTTGATGCAGTTTGGGTCATTGTAGACAGATTGACTAAGTCAGCGCACTTTATTCCTATGATGACTACATATACTTCGGAGAGATTGACCCAGATTTATATCCAGGAGATAGTTCGGCTGCATGGTGTGCCTGTTTCCATCATTTTAGACAGAGGTCCTCAGTTTACTTCACATTTCTGGAGAGAAGTATAGAGTGAATTAGGGACCCTTGTAAGCTCAGCACATCTTTTCATCCACAGACCGACGGGCAGTCAGAGCGGACAATTCAGATATTGGTGGACATACTCAGAGCCTGTGTGATTGACTTTGGAGGGTAGTGGGATCGATTCTTGCCTTTGACCGAGTTTGCTTACAATAACAGTTACCAGTCGAACATCGAGATGGCTCCGTTTGAGGCTTTATATGGTCGGCAATGTTGTTCTCTCATTGGGTGTTTGAGCCCGACAAGGCTAGGTTGTATGGTACTGATTTGGTGAAGGATGCCTTGGAAAAGATAAAGTTAATTCAGGAGTGACTCCTCACAGCACAATCCCGACAGAAGAGTTACGCGGATCAGAAGGTGCGTGACTTATCATTCATGGTGGGTGAGAAGGTTCTCTTGAAAGTCTCGCTGATGAAGGGTATCGTGAGGTTTGGGAAGAAGGGAAAGTTGAGCCCAAGGTTTATAGGCCCATTTGAGGTGTTGAGGCGAGTTGGGGAGGTTGCTTATGAGCTTGCCTTGCCTCCAAGTCTATCGGGAGTTCATCCGATTTTCCACGTGTCTATGTTATAGAGGTATCATCCCGATTTGTCACATGTGTTAGACTTTAGCACGATTCAGTTAGATGAGAGCCTGGGTTATGAGGAGGAGCTAGTTGCCATTGTTGATAGGTAGGATCGCCAGTTGAGATCCAAGAGGATTTTCGCGGTAAAGGTTCAGTGGAGGGGACAACCGGTCGAGGAGGCAACCTGGGAGTCCGAGGAGGACATGCGGAGCCGATATCCTCACTTATTCAGCACTCCGGGTATAGTTCTAAACCCGTTCGAGGACGAACGTTTGTTTAAGAGGTGGAGAATATAACGACCCGGCCGGTCGTTTTGCTTTCTACAACCCCGTTCCCCTAAATAAGAATCCCCGTATGTGCTTTTACTATTTTATGACTTACGGGGGTGGTTAGTTTGAGATTTGGAGGGGTTTGGGTTGAAATCGGAACAATTGGTTCCTTAAGTTGGCCGTAAAAGGGCTAAGTTTGACTTCGGTCAACGTTTTAAGTAAACGACCTCGGAATTGGGATTTGACGGTTCCAATAGGTTCGTATGATGATTTCGGACTTAGGTGTATGCTGGTAACGGGTTTTGGATGACCCGGAAGCGTTTCGACGCCTAATATCAAAAGTTGGTTCTTGATGAATTTCGATGTTTATTAAATTTGGTTTGGAGCAGGTTTTGGTGTTATCGAGGTCCAAACGGAATTTCGAGACTGGGAATAGTTCCATAATGTCATTTAAGACTTGCACGCAAAATTTTGTGTCAACCCAAATAATCTAACTACGTTTCGGCGCATTTTGAGTTAATAGAAGAAATTGAAGTTCATAAGTTTGATCCCGTTGGTTTTTGGGTGCGATTCTTAGTTTTAAAAAATTTTCGGGCGTTCCGAGAGTTTGAGCGAGTCCGTTACGTGATTCTAAACTTATTGGCATGTCGGGCGGGGCCCCGGGGCTTCGAGTGTTGATCGGACAACAGATGAAGCTCCCAGATCTGTCATAATCGCACATGCACTTGGCCAGCCACAGGTGCGAGCCACGAGCCGCAGAAGCATGAAATGGAGGGCATCCGAGAATCCACAGATGTGGGAGGTTGGGCGCACCTACGTGAGCGCATATGCGAGAGCGATGGGTGCAGTATGGCTAGGCTCGCAGATGCATCCCTCTTTGTCCACATATGCGGAGCCCTACCAGATGAGGGAAAGGGCGCACCTGCGAGGCTTTTGCCGTAGGTGCGGGACCACAGATACTGCCCAAAGCACCGCAGGTGCGTAGGGCGCTGGGCAGCGATGGTTCCTTTAATACGGGACTTAGGCCATTTTTATCACAATTTCTTCCACACTTGGGCGATTTGAGAGCTTTTAAGGAGTGGATTTTAACCTAGCTTTGTGAGATAAGTAATTTCTACTTAATGTGAGTTTAATACATGGATTATGGGTATATTGTAACATGAGAATTGGTAGAAATCATGGGTTTAGATGAAAAACCTAGGGTTTAATAAAAATGGGATTATACCATGAAAATGGTTATGGAACTTAGTGAAAAACATATATTTATGTTTCTTAGGTTATGGGTAACAACTTTCTTCGAAAATTTCCGGCATCCGGGCACGTGGGCCCGGGGGTGATATACTATTGTGAGCCCATAGTGAGTGTCAAGTCGATCCCTCGTCATTACTTCTTCGGGGTTAGGCGGGATACTTACTGGGTACATGTTATTTATGTACTCACGCTACACTTCTGCACTTGATATGCAGGGTCTGAGGCAGGTGCATCAGGTTACCAGTCCGGCACGCACGTTTGACTTCTAGCTCGATACTACACGGTGAGCTGCCCTTCCGAGCCGTTCAGCAGCAGCCGGAGTCTCTCTTTTGGATTTATATTTCTGTCTATTTCCTTGAGACATTAGACTAGTATTCTCTTGTATATTCTTCTAGTAGCCCACATACTTGTTACACCACGTCTTGGCACACACTAGTAGACTTATGATTTTGGATTTATTATTATGACTTCAATTTGCACTAAGTTGCTTTTTGTTTAATTACGCTACAACAATAAATTTCTAAATCTTTTATAAACGCGGAAAGTTAATCACTTTGCAAACATATTAAAAGTGGAAACCACTAGATTTATCTGTGTTGGCTTGCCTAACAACGGTGTTGGGTGCAATCACGGCCTATGATGCAATTGGGTCGAGACACTATTTGTTGTGAAATTAATTGATTTTGTTATATCTTTAGAATTGGTTGTGGCCATTGGGCAAATTGTGATATGAATTGATTTTGTTATGTTGCCGTGATAATATTCCGTGTAAATTGTTGTGCTATTTGAGTTATAATTTTGAGGATATAAGGGTGGCTATTGATATTGTCAGGGTGGGGGGAAAATGGAGGTTATTATATGAGTGATAAGGGTAGCTATTAGAGCGATAAGGGTGGCTATTGATATTATCAGAGTGGAGGGATAAGGGAGGCTATTATAGGAGTGATAAGGATGGCTATATGAGAGATAAGGGTGGCTATTGTCAACGATGATATGTGATGATGTAGGGTTATTGCGTTGGTAATTTTCATGTGATGTTGTGATTTTCCCTGTATTTATTTTTATACCTTGTGCAATTTGTCTTGTTGTTGGTAAATTGATAATAGTCTGATCTATGTTGAAATTGGGAGCCTATAGTTATTGCCAGGCGGATTAAGAAATAAAATGTGGGCACGAGGTGCCGTAAGTAAATAATGATGATATTGGCACGTGAACTGTCCGTGCAGTTGTGATATGAAATATGGGCACGAAGTGCCGTGAGTAAATAATGATGATATTGGCACGTGAATTGTCCGTGTAGTTGTGATATGAAATGTGGGCATGGGGTACCGTGGTTAGATGATGATGATATTTGGTACGTGAGTTGTCCGTGCGGTTGCAATTGAGAAATTGGCACAAGGCCGTGGAAATATGAAAATGGGCTGAGACCCGTATTTTTATGATTTTGAAATGTTGTGTCACAGAGTGAATTTTATTCGAAAGAGATTTATTTGAAAGAATTTTATTTGAAAGATATTTATTAGAAGGAATTATATTTGAAAGAGATTTTAAAGAGATTTATTTGAAAGTATTATATCATGAAGATTTCTATTTGAAAAACATATAGGCGAAAGATTTATATTGGAAGGATGTAATTAATTTGTTGTACTTGTATTCATTATTTGTTGCGCAATATGTATGTTCTTGTCGCCCTGTTGTGTATATCACTGGTTGATTATTATTGTCATCATTGTTATTTATTTCCTATTATTTTTGTATACTATATTGCACAGGTTATTAGACTAGTGAATGTCTCGACTGTACCTCGCCATTACTCCACTGAGGTTAGTCTTGATACTTACTGGGTACCGACCATGGTGTAGTCATACTACACTTCTGCACATTTTTGTACAGAGCCAGGAATTGGAGCTATCGGACTCGGACAGAGATAAAGTGTGATCGCAAGGATTCAAGGTAGAGCTACTTGGAGCGGGCCGAATGACTCGGCACTATAAATGCATCTATGGATCGCGCCGCACGTCCCTTGGCAGTGTACACGACACTCTGAATCGGGCCGTACGACCTCGTCAGAAATCGCGCCTAATAAAAATAATAATTACACGATACCTTGATATTTTAATTGCACCTAGTGAATTTAATTAATAGATTGGAAATTGTTGTATTTGAAGGAATTTAATTACTTTTTTGGTTAAATAAAATTATTGTTAGCTCTATGAATCATGTTGATTTAAATATTTCTATTTTTATTTTATTTATTATTATTGACCCTTAGTGAGTGTCAAAGTTGACATCTCGTCTCTACCACTTCGAGATTAGTCTTGATACTTACTAGGTACATGTTGTTTACGTATTCATGCTACACTTGCTACACTTTTTGTCCAGGGCCTGAGACAGGTGCTATAGTTGGACATATCGGCGCGCACCCACGATATCCAGAGGCTTAGTGGTGAGCTGCCCTTCTGAGCCATTCTGCAGCAACCAGTGCCTCTTCTTGAAATTTTTATTCTCTCTACTTTATTTCAGACAATATATGGAAATTTTTGTATAATCTATTAGATGCTCGTACACTTGTGACACCATGTCTTGGCACACACATTGGTAGAATTGGCATTTGATTATTTTTCTTGGATTTAAATTAATCAGTATCTTTTCTATTTCTTTTAATATTGCTAGTAAAAAGAATAAAATTACTTAGAACTTTTTTTTAAATGATTGATGTATGTTTAATTTACTAATTTGGCTGGCCTAACAGTGACGTTAGGCGCCATCACTACCTTTAGGTGAAATTGGGCCGTGACATTAATTGATTTTGTTATATCTTTGGAATTGGTTGTGGCCGAATATGACGTGATTTTGTTATGTTGCCGTGATAATATTCCATGTAAATTGTTGTGTTATTTGAGTTATTATTTTGAGGATATAAGGGTGGCTATTGATATTGTCAGGGCGGAGGGATAATGGAGGCTATTATAGGAGCGATAAGGGCAGATATTGATATTGTCAGGGCGGAGGGATAAGGGAGGCTATTATAGGAGTTATATGGGTATCTATAGGAGAGATAAGGGTGGCTATTGTCAGGGATGATATGTGATGATGTGGGGTTATTGCGCTAGTAATTTGCATGTGATGTTGTGATTTTCCCTGTATTTATTTTTATACCTTGAAGTCTTTCCATTTTTTTTGTACTGTTAATTATTAATCAAACAATATTGAGTATTCGATCCTTGAGATCATTTCATGTATTCGGTTAGAGTTCGTGACCCAGTATTACCAGTCTTGGGAGGTTGTTTATAATTATTTTCGCTTTTGGTTTCGATTATCTATAAAAAAAAAAACAAATTGGCTTGAATTGTAATTATAATCGGCTTACTTAGTGGGATTTTGGGTTGTGACAAGTTGGTATTAGAGCTCTAGGTTCACAGGTTCTGCGAGTCATGAACGAGTTTGGTAGAGTCTTGCAGATCGATATTGTAACGACCCAGTTGGTCATTTCGAGAGTTATAGCCCAGTTTTCCCCATTTCTACTTCCTTTTGTTCTTTCTAGCTATATATGATATATCGGGTTAGTTGGTTCAGGTCCGGAGTGGTTTCGGAGTGAATTGATACACTTAGTCTCTTATTTAGAACCATAAGTTAGAAAAGTCAACCGGATATTCTTATGTGTAAACAGTCTCGGGTTTGAATTCTTATAGTTCCATTAGCTTTGTTAGTAGATTTTGGACTTAGGAGCCCGTCTGAAATGTGATTTGGAGGTCCGTAGTGGAATTAGGCTTGAATTGGCGGAAGTTGGAAATTTGGCGATTTTGATCGAAAGTGGAAACTTTGATATCAGGGTTGGAATGGATTTACGAAAATTGGAGTAGGTTCGTGGTGCCATTTGTGATGCGTGTGTAAAATGTGAGGTCATTCGGACGTGGTTTGGTAGGTTTCGGCATCGTTTGTGGAATTTGGAAGTTTAGAAGTTCTTAGGCTTGAATCCAGGGGTAATTTGGTATTTTGATGTTGTTTTGAGTGATTCGAAGGCTCGACTAAGTTCGTATGATGTTATGGGATGTGTTGGTATGTTTGGATGAGGTCCCGAGGGCCTGGGCCTCATGGTAGTTCTGGGTTGTTAACGGAAGGTTTAGAACTTGGAAAATGCAACTGAACTGCTGCTGGTGGTGTTTTTCCGCACCTGCAGAGGGTGAGCCGCAGGTGCAAGGTCGCAGGTGCGCTTGGGGAGCCGCAGATGCGGACATAGAGGACCTGGGCTGAAATCGCATGTGCGTAAGAGTGGTCGCATCTGCGAGCCCGCAGATGCGAGGCTGAGTAATAGAAGTGATGTGCAGGTGGGCAACCGCAGGTGTGAGAGGTTGGCCGCAGATGCGGAACCTGGAGTATTAAGTGAGTTTCGCACCTGTGATAGAAATTCTGCAGGTGCGGTGTCGCAGAAACGGGAAAGTGGACCGCAGGTATAAAAAGGGGACTTCGTGATTTTTGCTAATTTCCACCATTTTCAATTCGGACTTTGGAGCTTTTGGGGTGATTTTTGAAGGGGATTCAAGGATATTCGCTGAGGTAAGTTTCTTGAGCTCTATTATCATTAGCTATGGTGTTTTCCCGTTGATTTCCCACCTAATTAGTAGGATTTTTGAAGTGAAATAAGGGGTTAGGGCTTGGGATTTTGGAGAGAGTAATTTCTGGATTTGAAGGACCAAATGAGGTCGGGTTTTGATGAATTTAGTATGGGTAGAATCGTTTGTGAATGGGCTTTCGGGTTTTGTGACTTTTGTCGGATTTCGAGACGTAGGCTCGAGGGCTGGGTTTGAGTGAATTTTGGAATTTGGCCTATAATTTGGTATTTTCCTTGTGGGATTCATTCCTTTATCTCATATTGATCGTATTTTATTGATTGTGTCTAGATTCGTGTAATTTGGAGGTCGGTTCGAGAGGAAAGAGCATTCTGGAGTACGAGTTCTACGATATTGAGGTAAGTAACAGTTTTAAATCTGGTCTTGAGGGTATGAAACCCGGAGTTTGGTATAATGTGACTGTTTGGAGGTGGCACCCATGCTAGGTGATGGGCGTGTGGGTATACGCCATGAGGGATTGAGACTTGGTCCATCTAGGGAGACTGTGAATTTTAATAGCCTTTATTTGTGTTTATATGCATTCCTGTCTACTAGAATTTGACTGCCTTTCATGTTAGAAATCATGCTTAGGCTATATTCCTGCTCATGGAAGTTATATTTAGTCATAGTTATTCTTGTACATGTTTACCTTAGTCTCTTTTATTTTCCCTGATGATATACTGTAACACTTTGATTTGGGCTGGTTTCCCTTTCTTTATTGAGAGCTGTGAGACTAAAGAGGTTCATGACTGAGTAAGGCCGAGGGACCGTTTGTGAGGTATTGTACCATAGCACGTGAGTTGTCCGTGCGGATTCTGACGTGATATGGTGGCACGTGTGTTGTCCGTGCAGGACTTTATATGATATTATAGCACACGAGTTGTCTGTGCAGCATGTGAGTTGTCCTTGCGGATTACAGCGCTTGCGGTGTTGGAGCCCCTCCCGAGTCTGAACACCCCCAGTGAGCGCAGGTACCTATTGAGCGTGTGCATTGAGGGCTGAGAGTTGAGTGTCGAGTTATTGAAGGTTTGAGTGACAGTGTCTGTGAGGTTTCATCTATTTCACTTTGTTGCTGCATTTAACTTATAATTGTCTGGTTTGAATTGGTTATTATGCAACTGATTGTTTCCCCATTTTTATTCTTAACTGTGAGAATTATCAACTGAACTGTTCTGTATAGCTCGTCACTACTTCTCAATTCCTTATTTATTGTTGTTACTTGCTAAGTCGGTTATACTCATACTACACCCTACACTACATGTACAGATCCAAGTATGTCTGAGCACGGAGACTGTTGAGTCCAGGCCTATTTGAGTTTTGGAGACTGTAAGGTAGCTGCCAGCATTATTGAATTCTTGTCGTGCGAATATGTTGATTCTGGTAACTAAACTTCTGTTATTTCATTCTCTCATAGATGGTGAGGATTCGTACTACCGGATAGGAGAACCAACCACCAGTACCACCAGCCAGGGCCGCGAGAGGCCGAGGCTGCGGTCATGGCCGTAGAGGTGCAGCCTGTGCAGCAGCCGGGGCAGTACCTGCAAACCCTCACTGTTTCTCCAGATCAGGACCAGGTCCCCGTGGTAGATGTTCCAGCGGGACCAGCTCAAGCACCACCTGTGCCTATTGTGATTCCTGGCCTCCAGGAGGCCTTAGCTCAGATTCTGATAGTGTGTACTGGCCTTGCTCAGGCGGTCTCTGTTTTGACGGCCGCAGCCACCTGAGCAGGTTGTTCAGGGACTCCAGACACTGGAGGCACCACCAGCCCAGCTGGTTGGAGCTGCTCAGGATTATGTGGTTCCTGCTATGCCTGAGGATGATCAGCGTAGGTTGGAGCGGTTCGGGAGACTCCAGCCTCCACCTTTCAATGGCACAGAGAGAGAGGATGCCCAAGACTTCTTGGACAGGTGTTAGAGGATACTCCGTACATATGGTATTCTGGAGACTTATGGGGTCTTATTCACTACTTTTCAGTTTTCTGGGGCTGCACACAGATGGTGGGAGACTTACGAGAGGCGTAGGCCTGTTGGCGCAGCACCCCTTAATTGGCAGCAGTTCTCCGTGGTCTTTTTGGAGAAATTCGTGCCTCCGTCCCGTAGAGAGGAGCTACGCAGGCAGTTTGAACAGCTTCACCAGGGTAATATGTCTATGATGCAGTATGAGATATGATTCTCGGAGTTGGCCGGTCATGCTACCTGGTTGGTTCCCACAGATAGGGAGAGGATCATGAGGTTTATAGATGGTCTCACTTTTCAGCTACGGTTGCTTATGACTGGAGAGAGGGTGTCTGGTGCTACCTTTGATGAGGTTGTCGACATTGCTTTGCAGACTGAGATGGTTCGCGGTCAGGAGAGGTTTGAGAGGGAGGCCAAGAGGCCTCGTGGTCACGGTGGATTCAGCGGTGCTCCTTCTGGGATCAGTTCCAGCACAGTAGAGGTCATCATTTCAGACAGGCTCAGACAGCTTAGCCATTTCACCATGGTTCTCACAGTCATCAGCAGGGCCAGTCATCATTCAGTGCACTACCAGTGTAGAGTTCTCATCATGCCCCGCCCGCTCAGGTATCCCCGGGTAGTGTTTTTGGGCATCAGGAGCAACAGTTTCGTTAGAGGAGGGGTTGTTTCGAGTGCGAATATTTTGGTCACATTATGAGAGATTGCCCTAGGCTATTAGGTAGGACTCCACATCAGAGTACACGGCTGATGGCACCGGCACCAGTTCCTCCACCACCCGCCCAACCAGCCAGGGGTGGAGCTCAGCCAGCTAGGGTGGGAGCCCAGTCAGCTAGGGGTCACCCGAGAGGGGGTGGTCAAGCCCGTTTCTATGTCCTCCCTGCCAGAGCAGATGCTATTGCTTTAGATTCTGTGATTACATGTATTGTCTCAGTTTGTCACAGAGATGCCTATGTATTATTTGACCCTGGTTCCACGTATTCATATGTTTCCTCGTATTTCGCCCATTTTCTGGACATGTCCCGTGAGTCTTTAGTTTCATATGTTCATGTATCTACTCCTGTGGGAGATACTATTATTGTGGACCGCGTATATCGGTCATGTGTGGTGACTATTGGGGGTCTGGAGACCCGAGTGGACCTTTTACTGCTCAGCATGGTTGACTTTGATGTGATATAGGGTATGGATTGGTCATTTCCACGTCATGCTATTCTAGATTGTCACGCTAAGACCGTGACATTAGCGATGCTGGGATTTTTGAGGGTTGAGTGGAGCAGTTCTATAAATTATGTACCTAGTAGGGTGATTTTATATTTGAAGGCTCATCGTTTGGTTGAGAAGGGTTGCCTATATTATTTGGCTTTTGTGAGGGATGTTAGTGTAGAGACTCCTACCATTAATTCTATTCAGGTGGTACGGGTTTTTCCGGATGTGTTTCCTGTAGACCTACCGGGCATGCCTCCTGATAGGGATATTGACTTCGGTATTGATTTGGTGCCGGGCACTCATCCCATTTCTATTCCACCGTATCATATGGCGCCGGCGGAATTGAAGGAAGAAGTTCGGGAACTCCTTGATAAGGGGTTTATTCGGCCTAGTATGTCACTTTGGGGTGCACCAGTTCTATTTGTAAAGAAGAAGGATGGTTCCATGAGGATGTGCATTGATTACAGGCAGTTGAACAAGGTCACAGTCAAGAACAAGTATCATTTGCCTCGTATTGATGATTTATTTGACTTTCTTCAGGGAGTGAGGGTGTTCTCCAAGATTGATTTGAGGTCCGGGTATCACCAACTTAAGATTCGGGATTCGGATATTCTTAAGACAGCTTTCAGGACCCGATATGGCCATTATGAGTTCTTAGTGATGTCGTTTGGGCTGACCAATGCCCCAGTAGCATTCATGCATTTGATAAACAGTGTATTCCAACCCTATTTGGACTCATTCGTTATTGTATTCATTGATGACATCCTGGTGTACTCTCGTAGCCAGGAGGAGCATATTCAGCACCTGAGGATTGTATTACAGAGATTGAGGGAGGAGAAGCTTTATGCAATGTTCTCCAAGTGTGAGTTTTGGCTCGGTTCAGTAGCATTCTTGGGGCATGTGGTGTCCAGTGAGGTTATTGAGGTGGATCGGAAGAAGATAGAGGCGGTGCAGAGTTGGACTAGACCGTCCTCAGCCAGGGAATTAGGAGCTTCCTTGGTTTGACGGGCTATTACCGTCGCTTTGTGGAGGGATTTTCATCTATTGCATCGCCCTTGACTAAATTTACCCAAAAGGGTGCTCCATTCAGTTGGTCGGATGAGTGTGATGAGAGCTTTCAGACGCTCAAGATTTCTTTGACCACAGCTTTAGTGTTAGTTCTGCCATTAGCTTCAGGTTCTTACACTGTGTATTCTGATGCCTCGAGGGTAGGTATTGGATGTGTTCTAATACAGGAGGGTAGGGTGATTGCCTATGCCTCACGCCAGTTGAAGTCCCATGAGAAGAACTATCTTGTCTGTGATCTTGAGTTAGCAGCCATTTTTCACGCCTTGAATATTTGGCGTCATTATTTGTATGGGGTTCATTGTGGGATATATATTGATCACCGGAGTTTGCAGCATCTGTTTAAGCAAAAGGATCTTAACTTGCGTCAGTGGAGATGGTTAGAGCTTCTTAAGGACTACGATATCACTATTTTGTACCATCTGGGGAAGGCCAATGTGGTGGCCGATGCTTTGAGTCACCGGGCGGAGAGATTGGGGATTTTAGCATATCTCCCAGCAGTAGAGAGACTCTTGGCATTGGATGTTCAGGCCTTAACAGTCCAGCTTGTCAGATTGGATATTTCAGAGCCGAGTCGGGTATTGGCTTGTGTGGTCTCCAAGTCTTCTCTCTATGACTGTATTAGGGAGCGTCAGTATGATGACCCCCACCTGCTCTTTCTTCTGGACAGGGTTCAGTGAGGTGATGCTAGGGATGTGACCATTGGTTATGACGGCGTGTTGAGGATGAAGGGCCGGATTTGTGTGCCCAATGTAGATGGACTCCGGCATTTTATTCTTGAGGAGGCCCACAACTCGCGGTATTCCATCCATCCGGGTGCCGCGAAGATGTACTAGGATTTGAGACATCACTATTAGTGGAGGCATATAAAGAAGGATATAGTTGGGTTTGTGGCTCGGTGTCTCAACTGTCAGCAGGTTAAGTATGAACATTAGAGTCCGAGTGGCGTGCTTCAGAGGTTAGAGATCCTAGAGTGTAAGTGGGAGCGGATCACCATGGACTTCGTAGTTATGCTCCCACAGACTTCGAGGAAGTTTGATGCTATTTGGGTTATCATGGATCGGCTGACCAAGTCCGCGCACTTCATTCCAGTTGGTACTACTTACTCTTCGGAGCGGTTGGCGGAGATTTACATCCGAGAGATTGTTCGCCTGCATGGTGTCCCAGTTTCCATCATTTCACATAGGGGCACTCAGTTTACATCACATTTTTGGAGGGCCGTACAATGAGAGTTGGGTACTCAGGTGGATTTGAGCAAAGTCTTTTACCCTCAGATGGACGAATAATCCGAGCGCACTATCCAGATATTGGAGGACATGTTACACGCTAGTGTCATTTATTTTGGGGGTTCATGGGATCAGTTTCTGCCGCTCACAGAGTTTGCATATAACAACAGTTATCAGTCGAGCATTCATATGGCTCCGTACGAGGTTTTATATGGGAGGAGGTGTAGATCTCCAGTAGATGGTTTGAGCTGGGTGGGGCTAGGCCTTTGGGTACAGACTTGGTCCAGGATGCATCAGATTAGGTAAAATTGATTCAGGAGCGGCTTCGCACGGCGCAGTCTAGGCAGAAGAGCTACGAGGACATGAAGGTCCGTGATGTGTCTTTTATGGTTGGGGAGAAGGTTTTGCTGAAGGTATCACCCATGAAGGGTGTTATGAGGTTTGGGAAGAGGGGCAAGTTGAGCCCCCGGTTCATTGGGCCTTTTGAGGTGCTTCAGAGGATAGGGGAGGTGGCTTATAAGCTTGCCTTGCCAACCAACTTGTTGAGTGCGCATCCAGTGTTTTATGTTTCCATGCTCCGGAAGTATGTTGGCGATATGTCCCATGTTTTGTACATCAGGACGGTTTAGTTGGAGGGTGATATGACTTATGATGTGGAGCCGGTGGCCATTTTAGATAGGCAGGTTCGGAAGTTGAGGTCAAAGGACATAGCTTCGGTGAAGATGTAGTGGAGAGGTCAGGTTGTGGAGGAGGCCACCTAGGAGACCAAGTGGGAGATGCGGAGCAGATATCCACACCTATTGAGATTCCAGGTATGTTTCTAGAACCGTTCGAGGACGAACGTTTGTTTAAGAAGGGGGAGGATGTAATGACCCGACCGATTGTTTCGAGAGTTATAGTCCCATTTACCCCATTTCTTCATCCTGTTGTACTTTCCAGATATATTATGATATATCGGGTTAGTTGGTTCGGGTCCGCAATGGTTTCAGAGTAAATTGAGACACTTATTCTCTTATTTAGAACCTTAAGTTGGAAAGGTCAACTGGATGTTGACTTATGTGTAAACGGTCTTGGTTTTGAATTATGATCGTTCCATTAGCTTTGTTAGGAGATTTTGGACTTAGGAGCGTGTCCGGAATGTGATTTGGATGTCTGTAGTGGAATTAGGCTTGAATCGGCGGAAGTTGAAAATTTGGCGATTATGGTCGGTAGTGGAAAATTTGATATCAGGGTCGGAATGGATTTCCGGATATTGGAGTAGGTTCGTGGTGTCATTTTTGACGTGTGTGTAAAATTTGAGGTTATTCGGACGTGGTTTGGTAGGTTTCGGCATCGTTTGTTGAATTTGGAAGTTTAAAAGTTCTTAGGCTTGAATCCGGGGGTAATTTGGTGTTTCGATATTATTTTGAGTGATTCGAAGGCTCGACTAAGTTCATATGATGTTATGGGATGTATTGGTATGTTTGGTCGAGGTCCCGGGGGCATCGGGGTAGTTCCGTGTGGTTAACGGAAGGTTTGGAACTTGGAAAATACAGTTGAACTGTTGCTGGTGGTGTTTTTCCGCACCTGCAGAGGGGGAGCCACAGGTGCGAGGTCACAGGTGCACTTGGGGAGCCGCAGATGCGGACATAGAGGACCTGGGCTGGAATCGCAGGTGCGTAAGAGTGGTCGCAGATACAGAAGTGAGGAGATTGGCCTATTCCGCAGAAGCGGAGGGAGATGCGCAGGTGCGCAACCGCAAGTGCGAGAGGTTGGCCGCAGATGCAGAACCTGGAGTATTAAGTGAGTTTTGCACCTGTAATGGAAATTCCGCAGGTGCAGTGTCGCAGAAGCGGTCAAGTGGACTACAGGTGCGGTATCACTGGGCAGGTGTTATCAAAAGGGAACTTCGTGATTTTTGCTCATTTCCACCATTTTCAATTCAGAGTTTGGAGCTTTTGGGGTGATATTTGAAGGGGATTCAAGGATATTCACTGAGGTAAGTTTCTTGAGCTCTATTATCATTAGCTATGGTGTTTTCTCTTTGATTTCCCGCCTAATTAGTAGGACTTTTGAAGTGAAATAAGGGGTTAGGGCTTGGGATTTTGGAGAGAGTAATTTGGGGATTTGAGGGACGAAATGAGGTCGAGGTTTGGTGAATTTAGTATGGATAGACTCGTGTGTGAATGGGCTTTCGGGTTTTGTGACTTTTGTCTTATTTTGAGACATGGGCCAGAGGGCCGGATTTGAGTGAATAACGGGATTTGGCCTATAAATGTGGTATTTTCCTAGTGGGATTCATTCCTTTAGCTCATATTGATCGTATTTTATTGCTTGTGGCTAGATTCGGGTCATTTGGAGGCTGGTTCGAGAGGAAACAACATTCCAGAGTAGGAGTTCTATGTTGTTGAGGTAAGTAACAGTTTTAAATCTGGTCTTGAGGGTATGAAACCCAGAGTTTGGTATAATGTGACTGTTTGGAGGTGGCACCCATGCCAGGTGATGGGCGTGTGGGTGTACGCCATGAGGTATTGAGACTTGGTCTGTCCCGGGAGACTTTGAAGTCTAATAGTCTTTATTTGTGTTTATATGCATTCCTGTCTACTAGAACTTGACTGCCTTTCATTTTAGAAATCATGCTTAGGCTATATTCCTGCTCATGGTAGTTATATTCAGTCATAGTGATTCTTGTACATGTTTACCTCAGTCTCTATTATTTTCCCTGATGATATACTGTAACACTTTGATTTGGGTTGTTTTCCCTTTCTTTATTGAGACTTATGAGACTAGAGAGGTTCATGACTGAGTGAGGCCGACGGTCTGTTTGTGAGATATTGTACCTTAGCACGTGAGTTATCCGTGTGGATTCTGATATGATATGGTGGCACATGAGTTGTCCGTGCGGGCCTTGATAGGATATTATAGCACGTGAGTTATCCGTGCAGCATGTGAGTTGTCCGTGCGGATTATAGCGCTTGGGCTGTAGGAGCCCCTCCGGAGTCTGAACACCCCCAGTGAGCGCAGGTACATATTGAGCGTGTGCATTGAGGGCTGAGAGTTGAGTGTCGATTTATTGAGGGTTTGAGTGACAGTGTCTGTGAGGTTTTATCTATTTCACTTTGTTACTGCATTTAATTGATAATTGTCTGGCTGGAATTCATAATTATGCAGCTGATCTTTTACTCATGTTTAGTCTTAACTGTGAAAATTATCAACTGAATTGTTCTGTATGACTCATCACTTCTTTTCAATTCCTTATTTATTGTTGTTACTTGCTGAGTCGGTTGTACACATTCTACACCGTGCACTACATGTGTAGATCCAGGTATGTCTGAGCACGGAGACTGGTTAGTCCAGGCCTGTTTGAGTTACGGAGACTGCAATGTAGTTGCCAGCGTCCTTAGGACCTTATTACTCCTTCTACATTTCTTTAAGTTTTGTACTGATATTTAGACATTGGTTGTAATAGTTTTTAATACTTAGACGCTAATGACTTGGTGACACCCCGATGTTTGGGGCTCGTTTTCCGCACTTTGTTCCAAATTTGAGTTTAACTTTGATTTTATGAAAAATTCCTGATATGGAATGCTTTACTTTATTTTTATATTTAGTTTGGAAGTATTTTAGGAAGGTCGGCTTGCCTAGTACCACCGATAGGCGCCATCACGAAACGTTAGGTTTTGGGTCATGATAGGTACGGAGACGTCTGTACTTATCTTCAAGAGGCTACAGAACTGCTAGGAAATTTCTACTTCTTTCATTCTAGTCGTGCAGAATTTGTTTAATTTGAAATTTGAGCCTTTGCATATCTATTCTTTCACACATGGTGAGGACATGTGCTACCAGGTCAGCTAAGCAGATACCGGTGCATACTGCCAGGGCCGCCGAGGAAGGGCATGTGCCGTGACAAGAGCACCTATCAGAGCAGCAATTGAGGAGCTGCTAGTAGCTCCAGTTAGGCGATAGGTACCAGAAGCACCTATTGTTAGCCTCGGACTTTAGGAGACTTTAGCGCAGTTCTTGAATATGTTTGGTATATTAACTCAGGCGAGATTGATCTCCGTTGCACCAAATATTGCACAGATTGGGGGAGTAACTCAGAATCCTACCGCTCGTGCTTCAGAACAGCATGTTCACATTAGTCAGGTTCCGAGTATAGTGTCGGTACATCATATTATTCCGGTTCAGCCTGAGGTCAGACCAGAGCATCAGAAGAAGAACAAAAGAGACTTGAGAGATTTAAGAGGTATAGTCCACCTACCTTCAGTGGCACAACTACTGAGGATGCCCAGGGATTTCTAGAAAAATGTCACTGTATTCTCCCCACCATGGGTATTGTGGAGGTGAGCAAAGTTTCCTTTACTACATTTCAATTGTCAGGACCAACGTATCGATGGTTGGCAAGCTTATGAAGAGGGCAGACCCGCCGATGAAACATCACCAACTTGGGCTCAATGTTCGGAAATATTTTTGAAAGAGTTTGATCCTTAGACTCTACGGGATGCATGGCGCACAGAATTTGTACGGTTTCGTCAGGGCACAATGTCGGTGTCAGAATATGCTATCAAGATTAGTTAGTTAGCCCGACACGCACCTATCTTAGTTCCTTCAGTCAGAGAGTGAGTCCGCAGATTCATTCAAGGGCTCGATTATGATTTTAAAATAAGCATGGCTTGAGAATTGCCAACTGACATTCCATTTCAGCAAGTAGTAGAGATTGCCAGGATGTTAGAACGTGTTCGAAGTGAGGAAAATGAGTCTAAAGAGTCCAAAGGGTCTCGAAACTCTAGAGGGTTTAGTGGATTTTACTCTTCAGCTATGACCTATTATGGCAGAGGCTCGGGCAGTTGGCCAACTCAACCCGCACATCATATTACTCGGGGTGCTCCAGTAAGTTCTTATAGTACACCACCGGCACGAGGTTCTTATAGTGGTTATTCCAGTTATCCGGCACATACTCAGTACAAGCAGCCGCGACCTCAGAGGGGTTGTTATGAGTGTGGTGATACTAGGCACATCATGAGAGATTGTCCCAGGCTTGGAAGGGATGGATTTCATCAGAACTCTCAAGCTACAGGCGTTATTCCAGTTAATACTCCACGTGCACATCTAATTAGGGGTGGAGGACAGGCGGGTGGGGGGCGCCCTAGAGGGGGAGGCCCAACCTGTTGATATATTTACAATGGGTTTTGATGTGATTTTGGAATAATTGGTCTCAATTTTATGAATTATATTCCTATTGGTTTGGGGGTTCATTATGTATTGTGAAAATTGTTTACGGAATTTATTAAAAAGAAGAAAGAAAGGGAATGGAAAATATCAGTTGGGACAATGTGCAAAATACTTGTGATTTGGAGTTGAGGACGAGATCCTCGCATTTTTATATGATGTGAAATATTTAAACTGTGCTACAAGCCGCGGTGGAAGCTATATAAGGACGAGGTCCTTGTGGTGAAAATTTTATGAGTTTAAATTCTCCCTTTGTGAAATTAAATTTGTACTATAATATTAATAGGGATTCATGCTTGTTAGGCTTATTTTATAATTTTGTATGTATTTTCTGTGCATATTTAGCTATATTCGTGCTGTAAATATTGAGTTTTAGCCCATGAAATGAGTGTCCAGGTGGCGTTAAATGTGACTCGTTAATTCGAATAAATAATTATGAGGTCTTCCTGCCTCATGTGTTGTTGTTAGTGTTGTGAAAATTTTGAAACGAGATTTTGGTTAATATAAGATTAATTGAGGATGTTGGAATTAATTATGAACATTTATTATGACCAGAGATGTGATTATGGGCATACATATAATGTGTGGGTAGACACAAAATTGCTACTGCCAGTTGAGACTAACACAATGTGTTAATATGGGAAATTAGGCCTTACGAAATCTGAAGAAAATGGGTCAAACTATGAGCATGATGTTCCCCCATCATGGTCCTCCATGTACCAGGTGTTTCATGTGTCTATGTCTAAGATGGTAGTTGGAAATCCTTTATCTATTGTTCCGGTGAAAGCTAGCGGAGGTGAAGTTAATGTATAGTTAGTTATGAGAGATACCTAATTGTCATCCTTGTTAGATAAGTCCGGAAGTTGGGATTGCCTACGTTAATGTGTTATGGCAAAGTTTGTAAGTCGAGAAGGTCACCTTGAAGGACGAAAGTGTTGTGGAAAGAAAATATCTTCGCTTGATTGTATAGAAATTGGTTTTGATTTGAAAGGTACTTTCTAGGTGTTATGATTTAAAAATGTGCAATTCATGTCCAGATATCACTCTTGATAATATAATGCCGGTAATGTTGAGATTAGTGTTATTGATATACATCGTGATACTTTGTCGAGTTGTGGATGTGTTTATACGATGATTTTGGTGATTCTCTGGCAGGTTAGGCCCAGTTACAGGGAAAACTCTGCCGATTGTTTTAAGAATTTGTAAAGATAGCCAAATTTTAAGGACCATAAATAAGTTGAGATTTTGGAAAGGAAGTATAAGATCCATGTAGTCATAAGTGACTATGCATAATGATTGGAGGTAAAAGGATGGTAACTCTATTATAAGATGTGACTTGTAAAACATTCGAGGACGAATGTTTTTGAATGGGGGAGAATGTAGCACCCCAAAAACTTTTGAAGTACTTAAGCGCTATTAAGAAAGTTGATGTGTGCTAATTATATTATTTTGTGTGCAGACAAGGACTATTATATGAATGATATCAATTGATCATGATAATATATGTATGAGGTGCATTAAGAATGGTTTATATTCTAAGGAGATCCCTAAGTCCAATTCAAGTTGGAAATTTCATAATAGACTAATGTTTCAAGTGAGTTCGCACAAGACCTAACTTCAAATGAGCATAACTGTCAAGATACAAAGTGTTATATGGTGTATTACCTCTCAAATGAAATATCGTTGAGTCTAGTTTCTAAATCTTCAAACCGTTCGTTATTTGGATACTCCTACAAGAAGGTATGACCAAATTACCAAAGGCTGGCAGAATGCAATTTTGTGACCAATTCCGCGACCGTAGAACCATTCTGCGGGCCGCAGAAGTGGTTATGAGACCGCAAAATGGTCATAGACCTGACCAGCGCAGCTCAGTTCTGGGCATCGATTCTACGATGCATTGTGCAACCCGCATACCCATTTTGCGGTCCATTATGTGACCGCAAACCTGATTTCAGAGGATTAATTTTCCTATTTTCATAACCCGACCTCATTTTGATAAATAGCCTTTGGGGCTTATTTTAGGGTGTTTTTCTGAGGGTTTTAGAGAGATGTGATAGCATTTTAGGGAGAGGAGGAGGGAACCTAATATTCTAATCATCCAATCTTGCACCAATCTTCAAGAATCAAGGAAGCCAATCACAATAGCTTCATCTAAGAGGTAAGAGTATTATGCATATATGCTTGTACCAATAAGGTTTGTAGGAAGATTGTTGAGCTCAAATAAGTAAGGATTGGGTTGTGGAATGAAGGAAATCTTGTAGAAGAACCTTGCAACCAAATTTGCACACCTAGTGTTTGATAAAATGCTCAAATGAGCTAAAACCATGAATATCTTCCTAATTATGGTTCACTTTTGTTATGTTTCTAAATAGATTAAAGTTGCTAGGATTTCTGTAACCTCGTAGTAATGTAAGGAAGGCTCAAGAAAGATTGGAGCTGTCCGGAGGTCAATTCACGTGAGAAAGCTATTTTGGAATATCGGCCTAACTTCAAAAACATAAGTATCTTGCCTAACCTTGAGTGGGGGAATTACCATCAGGCATCGAGTCTTATGTGCCATTTGTGAAATGTGAAAAGTCATGTACGCGAGGTGACGAGTACGTACTCGCGCTTATATGTGCAAAATTGATTGGGTTAAAGTCTTAGGCATATTGTGTAGTAAATTGACAATTGTTGGCATTTATTAAATCATCTATTTGCCATGCCTCAATTCACGTTTTGTTGAATTTGTTTTTATATGATAATTTGTTGTGGTTATTTCTTGTATATGTATGTGAATTTCGTGAGTTTGGTGATTTGATATTTCCTGGAAATAATTATATTATGGATTTTCCATCTGCAAATAATTAATGAAATAAATTTAAACCGAGGCATTATATAATTATCAAAAATTTGGATTAATGATGGCGTTGCCCTATACTGAGTATTTTCCATCTCTGTTGTTGTTTTGAGGTTCATATTGTGTAGAGCCTTGGGCTATTTGTTGTGAAATTAATTGATTTTGTTATATTTTTGGAATTGGTTGTGGTCATTGGGCAAATTGTGATATGAATTGATTTTGTTATATTGCCATGATAATATTCCGTGTAAATTGTTATGTTATTTGAGTTATAATTTTGAGGATATAAGGGTGGCTATTGATATTGTTAGGGCAGAGGGATAAGGGAGGCTATTATAGGAGTGATAAGGGTGGTTATATGAGAGATAAGGTTGGCTATATGAGCGATAAAGGTGGCTATTGATATTATCAGAGCGGAGGGATAAGGGAGGCTATTATAGAAGTGATAAGGGTGGTTATAGGAGAGATAATGGTGGCTATTGTCAGGGATGATAGGTGATGGTGTGGGGTTATTGAGTTGGTAATTTTCATGTGATGTTGTGATTTTTCCTATATTTATATTTATACCTTGTGCAATTTGTCTTGTTGTTGGTAAATTGATAATAGTCTGATCTATGTTGAAATTGGGATCATGCGGTTATTGCAAGGCGGATTATGAAATGAAATATGGGCACGAGGTTTTGTGAGTAAATAATGATGATATTGGCAAGTGAACTTTCCGTGCAGTTGTGATATGAAATGTGGGCACGGGGTGCCATGGTTAGATGATGATGATATTTGGTACGTGAGTTGTCCGTGCGGTTGCGATAGAGAAATTGGCACAAGGTGCCGTGCCGTGGAAATATGAAAGTTGGTTGAGACCCGTATTTTTATGATTCTGAAATGTTGTGTCACAGGGTGAATTTTATTAGAAAGAGATTTATTTGAAAGATATTTATTTGAAGGAATTATATTTGAAAGAGATTTTAAAGAGATTTATTTGAATGAGATTTATTTGAAAGTATTATATCTTGAAGATTTTTATTTGAAAAACATATAGGCGAAAGATTTATATTGGAAAGACTTAATTAATTGGTTGTACTTGTATTCATTATTTGTTGCGCAGTATGTATGTTCTTGTCGCCCTGCTGTGTATATCACTGGTTGATTATTGTTATCATCATTGTTATTTGTTTCCTATTATTTTTGTATACTATATTGCACAGGTTATTAGACTAATGAGTGTCTCGACTGTACCTCGTCACTACTCCGCTGAGGTTAGTCTTGATACTTACTAGGTACCGACCATGGTGTACTCATACTACACTTCTACACATTTTGTGCAGAGCCAGGAATTGGAGCTATCGGACTCGGACAAAGTTAAAGTGTGATCGCAAGGATTCAAGGTAGAGCTACTTGGTCGTCGCAGTCCCTTGAAGTCTTTCCTTTTTTTTGTACTATTAATTATAAATCAAAAACTATTGAGTATTCGATTATTGAGATCATTTCATGTATTCAATTAGAGTTCGTGACCCAGTATTACCAGTCTTGGGAGTTTGTTTGTAATTATTTCCGTTGTTGGTTTCGATTATCTATAAAAAATAAAATAAATCAAATTGGCTTGAATTGTAATAATAATCGGCTTACTTAGTCTTAGAGGCTAAGTGTCATCACGACACCTGTGGTGAGATTTTGGGTCGTGACAGCGGCATCGCAAGTGCGACTATGGGCCCGCAAGTGCGAGATTTCTGGACAAAACACCTAAATGCAAGGGTTCACGATTTTTGCTCATTTGTAACATTTTGAGCTCGGGTTTGGTGATTTCTTGAGAGAGTTTTCGAGGGCTTTCTTTAGGTAAGTCCGTTGTGCTTATTTTTTATCAACAATCTTGCTTTCCCATTTATTTTTCCACCTAGTTAGTGTGTATTTAAGATGGAATTTTGGAGTTTGAGACTAGGGATTAGGAAAGTTTTATTTGAGGATTTGAAGGACCATTTGGTGTCGGAATTTAGTAAATTTGATATGGTTAGACTCGAGAGTGAATGAGAGTGCATATTTTATGACTTTTACCCGATTCCGAGACGTGAGTCTGGGTCGACTTTTTAGGGCGAATTTCGGAATTTTTGTTAAAGTATTGATTTCATTAATTAGATGAATCTATTATAGTTGTATTTATGATATGCAATTGTGTTTGTCTAGATTTGGGCCATTCGGAGTCGGATAATCGGGGAAATGGCATTCTTTCAGATTGATTGAGCTCGATTCGAGGTAAGTGGCTTACCTAACCTAGTTGGGGGGAATCCCCTTAGGATTTGGTACTATTGTGATATGTGAGTGCCATGTACGGGAGGTGACGAGTCCGTACACGGGCTATTTGTTGAAAACCCCGATTTATTTTACTGGGTAGCAACATGTTTTTCCTTTAAATTGAGTTATACCTCTTAAATGAGAATCAGTTTGTTTTCATTCTTAATTGAGCTATTCCAATACGTGTAGCTATCCTGTTTAGTCTAACATCGCAGGTCTACGTGCTTTAATTGCTTATTTGAACTTTGTGAATCATGCCTAGTTGATTTCCTACTTTTCCTTGCTCTTTATCAGTATAACTGTAGAAATCTTACTGTTAACTGTTGTACTTATCGGTTTGAGTTATGTGTTTACTTTTGAGACTACAAGGCGGTTCCTCAGGAGTTCTCCCTACATATTTACTTTTGAGAGTACGAGGCGATTTCTTGGGAGTTCTCCCTGCATATTTACTTTTGAGACTACGAGGCGGTTCCTCGGGAGTTCTCCCTGCACATTTACTTTTGAAACTACAAGGCGGTACCTCGGGAGTTCTCCCTATACATTTACTTTTGAAACTACGAGGCGGTACCTCAGGAGATCTCCTCGCATATTTAATTTTGGGACTACGAGACGGTATCTTAGGAGATCCCCTTTGAGTATTTACTTGTAGGACTACGAGACGGTATCTCGGGAGCGTCCCTGTTGTTATCACATTATTTGTGTGTTGTTATTTCTCTGTGAATTCCTTCTATTAAATTCTCCGCTTTAATTTATTTTATTATATCATCTGTCTTGTTATTATATCCCAGTAGGGCCCGGACCTGACCTCGTCACTAATCTACCGAGGTTAGGCTTGGCACCTACTGGGTACCAATTGTGGCGTACTCATGCTATTCTACTGCACATGTTTTGTGTGCAGATTCATGTGCTCGTTATCAGCCGCATTACCAGTGAGTCGAGATAGCTTTGGATACATCGAGGTATATCTGCCACATCCGCAGACATCGGAGTCCCCCTCTATTCTCCCCCGTGTCAAACACATCCTGTATTTCTTTTTATTAGACTCTTGTGTACAAAGATACTATTTTCCTTTTAGTAGCTTGTGACTTATGATTTCCCTGGTTTTGGGAAAGCTGTGTACGTATAGTGTTTTGGTTATTGTACATGTCGAGCGGCATTGTTATTGGTTTTTCAATATCTAATATTATTAGTTTCCAAGTTGTACTTTCGTTTTGTTATTTTCTGCAATTTCTTAGGCTTACCTAGTCGTAGAGACTAGGTGCCGTCACGACATTATACGGAGGGAGTTTGGGTCGTGGCAAGTTGGTATCAGAGCTCTAGGTTCATAGGTGTCGTGAGTCACAAGGTGGTTTATTAGAGTCTCGCGGATTGGTACGGAGACGTCTGTACTTATCTTCGGGAGGCTATGGATTTATTAGGAAAAATTATACTTCTTTGATTCCTTGTCATGCGAAATTTGTTGACATCAAAAAAAATTTAAACTTTTGTATTCTATTCTTTCTCATAGATGGTGAGGACCCGTACCGAAGGATCTGATGATCAGGCACCTGTGCCCCCTAGTAGAGGCGCGAGAGGTTGGGGCCGGGGTAAATGCCGAGGACAACCACGCGGTTCAGCCAGAGCACCCGCGCACGCGATGACAGAGGAGCCCCCAGTAGCTCCAGTTGGAGGGCAGACACCTGAGATACCTGTTGCTGTACCAGCTCTCCGGGAGACTCTAGCCTAGTTTTTGAGCATGTTCAGCTCCTTAGCTCAGGCTGGATTGATTTCACTTGCTCCTGACACATCTCAGGCCGGGGGAGGGGCACAAACTCCCGCAACCCATACTCCTGAGCAGAGGGTCCAGGTTGACCAGGCCCCAGAGTTCATCCTTATGCAGCCGGTAGCTCCGGTTCAGCACGAGACCAGGACAGTTGCTTTTGAGGCGGAGCAGCTCAGACTAGAGATGTACAAGAAGTACTACCCACATACCTTCAGCGGATCGGGCTACAGATGATGCTTAGGGTTTTCTAGAGGATTGTCATCGTATTATCCATACTATAGGCGTAGCAGAGATGAGTGGGGTTTCCTTTACCACCTTCCAGCTTAGAGGAGCAGCCTATTAGTGGTGGCGTGCTTATGAGTTGAGTAGTCCGGAGGAGGCAGCCTCACTTACATGGACTCAGTTCTCGTACATGTTTTTGAGAGAGTATGTCCCTCAGAGCCTTAGGGACATATGTCGCGCGGAGTTTGAGCAGCTGCACCAGGGTGTTATGACTGTGTCAGAGTATACAGTATGTTTCAGTGATTTGGCCCAACATGCACCGGCCTTGGTTGCCACAGTTCGGGAGAGGGTTCATCGCTTTATTGAGAGACTCCACCCCAGCATCCGGATCAGTATGGCCAGGGAGTTGGAGATGGATATTTCTTATTAGCAGTTTGTGAGTATTGCTAAGACATTGAAGGGCATGCTTGCCCGGGACAGAGAGGAGAGAGAGGCCAAGAGGTCTCCAGAGTCTAGCACGTATAGTGGAACTCGTTCCCTAATTGCAGTTCGACATGGTAGGGGTTATGTGAGTCGCCCCATTCATTCAGCTCTTCCAGCCCCGCTAGTGGTGTTCCAGCCTCAGGAGCCTTATTATGCACCTCCAGTATCTAATGTGCCTCCTACTCGGGGTGCTTTTAGCGGCCAGTACAGCAAACCTGGCCCGAGTTAGTTACAGCAGCCACGCCTTTCGAGGGGTAGTTTTGAGTGTGGCAACACCCGTCATTTAGTGAGGGATTTCCCCAGACTTAGGAAGGGTGCACCTCCACAGACTTCTCAGCCACCACGTGCTCCACCGGGTCCTCAGGCTATGATTCCAACACCATCTGCCGCCCCAGCTAGTCAGCCAGCTCGAGGTGGAGGTCAGGGAGGTCAAGGTCGCCCTAGAGAGGGAGGCCAGGCCAGATATTATGCTCTTTCAGCTCATACATAGGCAATTGCTTCCGATTCTATCATTACATGTATTGTTCTGGTCTGTCATACAGATGCGTCAGTATTATTTGACCCAGGCTCTGCATATTTCTATGTGTCCTCTTATTTTGCCCCGTATTTGGGCGTATCTCGGGGTTTTTTGAGTTCCCTTATTTATGTGTATACTTCTATGGGAAAGTTTCTTGTTATGGACTGTGTGTATCGGTCATGTTTGATTGCTCTTAGTGGTTTTGAGACCATAGCAGATTTATTATTACTCAACATGGTATAGTTTGATGTTATCTTGGGCATGGACTGGATGTCGCCCTATTAGGCTATTCTTGATTGTCATGCTAAAATCGTGATGTTGGCTATGCCAGGATTACCGCGATTAGAGTGGAGAGGTACCTTAGATTATACTTCCCATAGAGTTATTTCATTTCTTAAAGCTCAACGAATGGTAGAGAAGGGGTGTGACGCGTATCTAGATTATGTAAGAGATGTCAATATTGATACCCCTACAGTTGAGTCAATCCCAGTAGTGAGGGGCTTTCCAGATATGTTTCCAGCTGATCGTTCGGGCATGCCGCCCGACAGAAATATTGATTTTGGAATTGATTTGTTGCCAGGAACTCAGCCCATCTTTATTCCTCCATATCATATGGCTCCTCCTGAGTTGAAGGAGTCGAAGGTGCAGTTACAGGAGTTGCTTGATAAGGTCTTCATTCGGCCCAGTGTGTCACCTTGGGGTGCTCCTGTCTTATTTGTGAATAAGAAGGATGGTTCTATGCGGACGTGTATTGATTACCGCCAGTTGAACAAAGTCACAGTGAAGAACAAGTATTCATTGCCTCGTATTGGTGACCTATTTGATCAGTTACAGGGTGCCATAGTTTTTTCCAAGATTGACTTACGTTCAGGCTATCATCAGTTGAAGATTCGGGAGCCAGATATCCCGAAGACTACTTTTAGGACTCGGTATGGTCACTACGAGTTTCTTGTGATGTCATTTGGGCTGACCAATGCCCCAGCAGCATTTATGCACTTGATGCACAGTGTGTTCTGACCCTATCTTGACTCATTTGTCGTTGTGTTTATTGATGACATTCTGGTGTACTCCCGGACTCAGGAGGATCATGAGCAGCACCTGAGGACTATGCTTCAGACCATGAAAGAAAGGAAGTTATATGTGAAATTTTCAAAGTGTGAGTTTTCGCTAGACTCAGTGGAATTCTTGGTTCATGTAGTATCGAGTGATGGGATCCAAGTGGAGCCGAAGAAGGTGGAAGCAGCGTAGAGTTGGCCAATACTATCATCAGCTATGGAGATCCGGTGCTTTCTTGGTTTCGCAAGGTATTACCATTGATTTGTAGAGGGTTTCTCATCTATTGTAGCACCTATGACCAGGTTGACCCAGAAGGGTGCTCCGTTTAGGTGGACAGAGGAGTGTGAAGAGAGCTTTCAGAAGCTCAAGAAAGCTTTGACTACAGCCCTAGTGTTGGTATTTCCTATAGGTTCGGGGTCTTATACTGTATATTGTGATACGTCGTGGGTTGGTCTCGGCACGGTGTTGATATAGGACGGTAGGGTGATTGCCTAAGCATCCAGACAGCTGAAGGTGCGTGAAAAGAACTATCATGTCCACGACCTTGAGGTAGCAGCAATTGTTCATGCCTTGAAGATTTGGCAGCACTATTTGCATGGTGTCCCTTGTGAGATTTAATCCGATCATCGGAGTTTGCAGCATCTGTTCAAGCAAAAGGATCTTAACTTGCATCAGCGGAGGTGGTAAGAGCTGCTTAAGGATTATGATATCACTATTTTGAACCATCCCGGGAAGGCCAATATGGTGGTCGATGCTTTGAGTCATCGGGCAGAGAGTTTGGGGAGCTTAGCATATCTACCAGCAGCAGAGAGGCCCATAGCATTGGATGTTCAGGCCTTAGCGAGCCAGTTTGTGAGATTGGATATTTCTGAGCCGAGTTGAGTATTGACTTGTGTGGTATCTTGGTCTTCTATTTATGATCGTATCGGGGAGCGTCAGTATGATGACCCACATCTGCTTGTCCTTAAGGACACGGTGATGCCAAAAAGGTCAAATGAGGTCACTATTGGAGATGATGGTGCATTGAGGATGTAGGGTAGGATATGTGTGCCCAATGTAGATGGTTTGCGTGAGTTGATTCTCCAGGAGGCTCATAGTTTGCGGTACTTTATTCATTCGGGGCCGAAATGATGTATCAGCACTTGAGACAACATTACTGGTGGAGGATAATGAAGAAAGACATAGTGGAATATGTAGCTCGGTGTCTGAATTGCAAGCAAGAAAAGGATGAGCATCAGCGACCAGGTGGATTACTTCAGAAGTTAGAGATTCCGGAGTGGAAATGGGAGCGGATCACTATGTATTTCGTTGTTGGGATTCCACGGACTCAGCGGAAATTTGATGCAGTTTGGGTGATGGTGGACAGGCAGACCAAGTCAGCTCATTTCATTCTATGATGACTACCTATTCTTTCGAGCAGTTGGCTCGAATTTATATCCGCGAGATTGTCAAGTTTCATGGCGTACCGATATCTATCATCTCTGACCGAGGTACGCAATTTACATCATGGTTCTGGAGGGCTGTACAGCCAGAGTTAGGTACTCGAGTTGAGTTGAGCACATCATTTCACCCTCTGATGGACGGACAGTCCGAGTGCACTATTCAGATACTAGAGGATATGCTCCGTGCTTGTGTGATAGATTTTAGGGGTGCGTGGGACCGGTTCTTTCCACTTGTGGAGTTTTCTTACAATAACAGTTATCAGTCAAGCATTTAGATGGAAAATATGAGGCTCTGTATGGTAGGCGGTGTCGGTCTCCAGTGGGTTGGTTCGAGCTGGGCGAGGCTAGATTATTGGGTATATACTTGGTTCAGGATGTCCTAGATAAGGTAAAGGTGATTCAGGATCGACTTCGCACAGCCTAGTCTAGACATAAAAGTTATGCCAACCAGAAGGTTCGTGATGTTGCATTCATGGTTGGAGAGCAGGTCTTGCTCCGGGTTTCTCCTATGAAGGGCGTTATGAGGTTCGGAAAAAAGGGCAAGCTGAGCCCAAGGTTCATTGGTCCTTTTGAGGTGTTGCGGCGAGTTGGGGAGGTTGCTTATGAGCTTGCCTTACCTCCCAGTCTAGCAGGAGTTCATCCGGTATTCCATGTTTCAATGCTCCATAAGTGTCACGGTGACTGGGCTCATGTGTTGGATTTTAGCTCAGTCTAGTTGGATAAAGATTTATCTTATGTTGAGGAGCCAGTGGCTATTTTGGACAGGCAGGTTCGAAAGCTGAGGTCAAAGAACATTGCTTCCATGAAGGTTCAGTAGAGGGGTCAGCTGGTCGAGGATGCGACTTGGGAAACCAAGCATTATATGTGCAGCCGTTATCCTCATCTTTTCACCACTTCCAGTATGTCTCTATGCTCATTCGAAGACAAACGATTGTTTTAAAAGGGGGAAGGATGTAACGACCCAGCCGAGCATTTAGAGTGTAATAGACCTGATCCCCTATTTTCTGCTATTCCCGTATCTGTTCCTATTTATGTGACTTGCCGGGAGGTTTTGTTTTTGGTTTCGGAGTGTTTTGGGATACTTAGTTCCTAAAACGGAAGCTTAAGTCTTAGGATTTTGACTGTAGTCATAATTGTGTGAAGACTACTCCGGAATGGAGTTTCGTCGATTCCGTTAGCTCTGTTGGGTGATTTTGGACTTAGGAGTGTGTTCGAATTATGTTTTGGAGGTCTGTAGCTAAATTAGGCTTGAAATGACGAAAGTTGAATTTTTGGGAAGTTTGACCGGTGGTGGACTTTTTTATATCGGGGTCGAATTCCTATTCCGAAAATTGGAGTAGGTACGTAATGTTGAATATGACTTGTGTGCAAAATTTGAGGTCAATCAGATAGGTTTAGGCATCGGTTGTAGAACATTTGAAGTTTCAAGTTCATTAAGTTTGAATTGGAGAGTGATTCGTATTTTTAGCATTATCTGATGTGATTTTAGGGCTCGACTAAGTTTGTATGGTGTTTTAGGACTTGTTGGTATGTTTAGTTAAGGTCCTGGGGGCCTCAGGTTGATTTCATATGGTTAACAGATCAAATTTGGTTTTGGAAGAATAGCTGAAGCTGCTGCACCTGGTGTAATCGCATTTGCGCAACATTGACCGCATGTGCGAGCCCGTAGAAGAGAGCCTATGGATGCAGGTGCGGTTTGGAAGGAAGATGTCGCAGGTGTAGAGGTATAACCGCATCTGCGCATCCACAGATGCAGAAGATGGAGCGCAGAAGCAAGAGGGGACAGGGCGTGAGGGATCGCAGAAACGGAAGAAATCCGTAAGAGCAGGCATGTAGGTGCGGCCCATTGCTCGCAGATGCGGATCCAGTCCTTTTAATTCATCTCCGTACCTGCGATGGAAATTCCGTAGGTGCGGCATCGCTTGTGCGACTATGGGCCCGCAGGTGCGACATTTCTTGACAAAACACTTAAATGCAAGGGTTCACGATTATTTGCTCATTTTTAACATTTTGAGCTCGGGTTTGGCGATTTCTTGAGAGAATATTCGAGGGGTTTCTTCAGGTATGTCCCTTGTGCTTATTTTTGATCAATAATCTTGCTTCCCCATTTATTTTTCCACCTAGTTAGTGTGTATTTAAGGTGAAATTTAGGAGTTTGAGGCTAGGGATTTTGAGAGTTTGATTTGAGGATTTGAAGGACCATTTGGTGTCGGATTTTAGTAAATTTGAAATGGTTAGACTCGTGAGTTAATGAGTGTGCATATTTTGTGACTTTTACCCGATTCTGAGACGTGGACCCGGGTTGACTTTTTAGGGAGAATTTCGGAATTTTTGTTAAAGTATTGATTTCATTAATTAGAAGAGCCTATTATAGTTGTATTTATGATATGCAATTGTGTTTGGCTAGATTTGGGCCATTCGGAGTCGGATAATCAAGGAAAGGGAATTATTACGGATTGATTGAGCTCGATTCGAGGTAAGTGGCTTGCCTAACCTTAAGTGGGGAAAATCTCCTTAGGATTTGGTACTGTTGTGATATGTGAGCGCCGTGTACGTGAGTTGACGAGTACGTACATGGTCTATTTGTTGAAAACCCCGATTTATTTTACTGGGTAGCAACCTATTTTTCCTTTAATTTGAGTTATACAGCTTAAATGAGTATTCGAGGTAAGTGGCTTGCCTAACCTTAAGTGGGGGAAATCCCCTTAGGATTTGGAACTGTTGTGACATGTAAGTTGACGAGTACGTACATGGTTTATTTGTTGAAAACCCCGATTTATTTTACTGGGTAGCAACTTGTTTTTCCTTTAATTTGAGTTATATAGCTTAAATGAGTATCAGTCTATTTTCATTCTTAATTGAGCTATTCCAATATATGTAGCTATCTTGTTTAGTCTAACATCGCATGTCTACGTGCTTTAATTGCTTATTTGAACTCTATGAAGCATGCCTAGTTGATTACCTACTTTTCCTTACTCTTTATCAGTATAACTGTAGAAATCTTGCTGTTAACTGTTGTACTTATCAGTTTGAGTTATGTGTTTATGTGATGACCCAAAATATCATATTTAAATTTAATAATTAATTATGTGTTCTAAGACCTCGAAAGCACTATTTATCATTCCTCGACTTGCGTGCGTAGTCCGTAAAATTTTCTAGAATTTTTTTATGTAAAAAATGGATTAAAATGTGAATTAGAGCTTTAAAATTCAACTGAGTTGACTTTGGTCATCATTTTGAGCAAACAGACTCGGATCAGTGATTTGACAGTTCTGGTAGGTCCGTATCGTGATTTGGGACTTGGGCGTATGCCCAGAAGCAAATTCTGAGGTCCCTAGCCCGTTATTTGGAATTTTTATGATAAATTAAAAGTTTTAAAAGCTTAAGTTTAAATAGTGACCAGATGTCAAATTATGTTCAAACGACCCCGGAATAGAATTTTGATGATTCCAACAGCTCCGTATGGTGAGTTTGGAATTAGGAGCATGTTCGGAAAATTATTTGGAGGCCCGTAGTTAAATTAGGCTTGAAATGGCTAAAATAGGAATTTAAGTTTGGAAGTTTGACCGGGGAGTTGACTTTTTGATATCGGGATCGTGACAAGTTGGTATCATAGCTCTAGGTTCGTAGGTGTCATGAGTCACAAGCAGCTTTAGTAGAGTCTTGCAGATCGGTACGGAGACGTCTGTACTTATCTTCGAGAGGCTATGGAACTGTTAGGAAATATTCACTTCTTTGATTCCTTATCGTACGCCTTTGTTGATTTCAAGGTTATAAACAATTGTCTTTCTATTCTCTCACAGATGGTGAGAACACGCACAACTGGATCTGATGATGTCACGACCCGAAATTCCCACCTTCGGACCGTGATGGCACCTAACATTTCACTTGCTAGGCAAGCCAACGTTAGAATAATATTAACCATTTTTAAATAATATTTAAATTTATTAATAACAAAGGAACAAATGCGGAAGTAAGGTCTGAAATATAGTGAATGATCCATAAAAACAACGGTGTCTAAATACCATCCCAGAATTGGTGTCACAAGTACATGAGCTTCTAGAATAAATACAAGTAAAGGTGTGAATAAAATAAAGCTATCTGGAAACAAACACACAGCTAAAGTAAAATAGACGGGGACTTCAGAACTGTGGACGCTGTGCAGTTATACCTCAAGTCTCTTCCGAATAGCTAAAATCCGAGCAAGTCTATGGTACGCCGCTGGGACCAACTCCAAAATATGCACAAGAAGTGCATAGTGTAGTATCAGTACAATCGACCCCATGTACTGATAAGTACTGAGCCTAACCTCGACAAAGTAGTGACGAGGCTAAGGCGGGTCACATATATTAACATGTACGCAATATTAGTAACAACAACAATTAATAGAAATAATCAGGTAACTCATTTATAATAATTGAAGCCAATTCAGCAGTCATAACCAATTATCATTTCCATCAATTCTGTTGCAGCGTGCAACCCGCTCTCACAATATATTCACATTCAATTTTGTTGCAGCGTGCAACCCGCTCTCCCAAAATATTCCTTTTAATCAAGTCTGTCATATATTTATTTCAATCAAGTATATATAGACTTTTAAATAAGTCTGTTGAGGTGTGCAATCCGATACCTCAATATTGACTTTTAAATAAGTCTATTGCGGCGTGCAATATGATCCCCCAATATTGACTTTTAATAAGTCTGTTATATATTTATTTCAATCAAGTATATATAGACTTTTAAATAAGTCTGTTGCAGCGTGAATCCGATCCCCAAATATTGACTTTTAAATAAGTCTATTGCGGCGTGCAATACGATCCCCTAATATTGACTTTTAATAAGTCTGTTGCGGCGTGCAACCCGATCCTCCAATATATCCATTTCAATCAATTCTTATAAAAGAAATTTCTCCAATAAATACAACAATTAATATAAAATTATAAGACAACAAGCATACAATAATTATGATTTAATTATGAAACAAACAATGACAAATAGCAAGTTATTATTCCCTCAAATCAAGGTTAAGGGTTTTATTCCCACAAGTCAAGGTTAACCACGACACTTACCTCTCTTCGAAATCAAATTTCAAGTTTCCAATATACCCTAGCCTCGCAAATTAGTGTCTGAAATCATCAAATCTAGTCATAAACAATTCAATATATTCAATACAAATTGTAGGAATTAATTCCATATGAATTTACTAATTTTCCAGATTAAAATCCGAAATTCATTTTAAAAATGGACAGTGGGGCCCACATCTCAAATCTCGGAAAAACTTACAAAATCCGAACACCCATTCCGAGACGAGTCCAACCATATAAAAATTATCCAATTTCGATGTTAAATGGACCTTCAAATCTTAAATTTTTATCTTTGGAAGATTTTATAAAAATCTTATTTTTCTTTCATAAATTCACGGCTTCATGATATAAATGAGTATGGAATCATGAAATATAATCAATATAGGATAAGGAACACTTACCCCAATTTTTTCCCGTGAAAATCGCCCAAACTTTCGCCTTACCGAGCTCAAAATGACCAAAATGAGTAAAAATGGCGACTTCCGAATTTAAGGGCCCTGCCTAATTTTTTCTTTCGCATCTGTGGACCAAATTTCTGTATCTGCGGACTCGCTTCTGTGAAGAGGAGTACGCTTCTGTGCAAGGCTGCCCCTTCCCCCTTTCCCGCATCTGCGATGCATGGGCCGCTTCTGCGGTCATGCTTCTGCAACATCCCATCCGCTTCTTCGGACAGTCCGCTTCTGCGAGGCATGGCTCGCTTCTGCGGCCAAGACTTTGCAGAAGCGAAGGCACCAGAAGCAGCAAACTTTCAGATTTTTTCTTAAGTCCAATTCTCATTCCGATTTCGATTCGAATCACACTTGGGGTACTCGGGACCCATCCGAATATACCAACAAATCTCGTAACATAATAAGGACTTACTCGAGGTCTAAAATCACGTCAAACAACACTGAAATTACAATTTACCCCTGAATTCAAACTTTGAGTTTTAAACTTTTTAATTTGCAAATCTCGTGCCAAAACATATTAAATGAATCCGGAATGACTTCAAAGTTGGCACACAAGTCATAAATCACAGAACGGAGCTATTCAAATTTCCAGAATCGGATTCCGGCTCCGATATCAAAAAGTCAACCCCGTGGTCAAACTTGGAAATCTTTAGCCTTTAAATTACTAGTTTCCGTTAAATGGTCATAACTTTAGCTAGGGACCTCCGAATTAAATTCTGGGCATACGCCCAAGACCCAAATCACGATACGGAGCTACCGGAACTATCAAAATACATATTCGGGTCTGTTTGTTCAAAATGTTGACCAAAGTCAACTTAATTGAGTTTTAAGGCTCTATTTCACATTTTAATCCATTTTTCACATAAAAACTTTTCGGAAAATTTTACGAACTGTGCACATAAGTCGAGGAATGATAATTAGTGCTTTTTGAGGTCTTAGAACACATAATTTCTTATTAAATGTAAAGATGACTTTTTGGGTCATCACATTCTCCACATCTAAAACAAACATTCGTCCTCGAACGGAGTTAGAAAAAGTACATGTTCTGGAGAAAAGGTGTGGATATATACTCAGCATGTCCGACTCGGACTCCCAGTTAGATGCCTCTACCGGCTGACCTCTCCATTGCACTCTAACTGAAGGATAACTCTTAGACCTCAACTGTCGGACCTGCCAAGCTAGAATAGCCACCGACTCCTTCTTATAAGTCAAAGCTTTGTCCAATTGGACTGAGCTGAAATCTAACACATGGGATGGATCATCATGATATATCCGGAGCATAGGCACATGGAACACCGGATGAACCACTAATAAACCAGGTGGTAATGCAAGCATGTAGGCTACTTCACCCACCCTTTCAAGAATTTCAAAGGGTCCAATATACCTGGGGCTCAACTTGCCCTTCTTTCCGAACCTCATTACACCTTTCATAGGTGAAATCCGGAGCAATATTCTTTCTCCAACCATGAATGCAATATCACGAACTTTACGGTCAGCATAACTCTTTTGTCTAGACTGAGCTGTGCGAAGTCGATCCTGAATAATCTTGACCTTATCCAAGGAATCCTGTACCAAATCGGTACCCAACAACAGAGCCTCTCCCAGTGCAAACCAGCCAACTGGCGAACGGCATCGCCTTCCGTATAATGCCTCATATGGAGCCATCTAAATGCTCGACTGGTAGCTATTATTATAAGCAAACTCTGCAAGTGGAAAGAAATGATCCCAAGAACCTCCAAAGTCTATAACACAAGCGCGAAGCATATCTTCCAATATCTGAATGGTGCGCTCTGACTGTCCGTCTGTCTGTGGATGAAATATTGTACTCAACTCAACCCGCGTGCCTAACTCATGCTGTACAACCCTCCAGAAGTGTGAGGTAAATTGCGTACCTCCATATGAAATAATAGACACGGGCACACCGTGAAGGCGGACAATCTCACGAATGTAAATTTCAGCTAAACTATCTGAAGAATAGGTAACTGCCACTGGAATGAAATGTGCTGATTTGGTTAACCTGTCCACAATGACCCAAACTGCATCAAATTTTCTCTGAGTCCGTGGGAGTCCAACAACAAAATCCATAATGATACACTCCCACTCCACTCAGGAATTTCTAACTTCTGAAGCAAACCACCATGTCTTTGATACTAGTATTTAACTTGCTAACAATTCAGACACCGAGCTACATATGCAACTATATCCTTTTTCTTTCTTCTCTGCCAATAATGTTGCCACAAATCTTGATACATTTTGGCGGTACCTAGATGAATAGAATACCTAGAACTATGTGCCTCTTCAAGAATTAATTCACGAAGCCCATCCACATTAGGCACACAACTACGACCCTGCATTCGCAAAACTCCATCTTCCCCCACAGCAACCTATTTGGCATCACCGTGCCGCACCGTGTCCTTAAGGACAAGTAATGAGGATCATCATACTGTCTCTCTCTAATGCGCTCATATAAAAAAAATTGAGCAAATGTGCAAGCTAGAACCCGACTGGGTTCTAAAACATCTAACCTCATGAACTGATTAGATAAAGTCTGAACATCTGCAGCTAATGGCCTCTCACCAACCAGAATATACGCAAAACAGCCCATACTCACAGCCTTTCTACTCAAAGCATCGACCACCCCATTGGCCTTTTCGGGGTGATACAAAATGGTGATATCATAGTCTTTCAACAACTCCAACCATCTTCTCTGCCTCAAATTAAGATCTTTTTGTTTGAACAAATACTGAAGGCTACGATGATCAGTAAATACCTCACACGAGACACCGTAGAGGTAATGCCTCCAAATCTTCATTGCATTCTGCCAGTTCTAAGTCAATAACAGGATAATTCTTCTAGTGAACTTTTAACTGCCGCGACACATATACAATCACCCTGCCATCTTGCATTAATACTGCACCAAGCAAAATGTGAGAGGCGTCACAATATACCGCATATAATCCTGAACCTGTGGGTAATACCAACACTGGCGCCGTAGTCAAAGTTGTCTTGAGCTTCTGAAATCTCAACTCAAACTCGTCTGACCATCTTACTGGGACACCTTTCTAGGTTAGTCTGGTGAATGAGCTTGCTATAGATGAAAACCCTTTGAATCGACGATAATAACCTGCCAAACCCAGGAAACTCCGGATCTCTGTAATTGAAGTAGGTGTAGGCCAATTCTGAACAGCCTCAATCTTCTTAGGATCCACCTTTATGCCTTCTGCCGATACAACATGCCCCAAAAAGGCAACTGAGTCTAACCAAAACTCACATTTTGAAAATTTGGCATATAACTTATTATTCTTCAAAGTGTGATGCGCACTCCGAAGATATTGCCCATGCCCCTCCTGACTGCTGGAGTAAATCAAGATATCATCAATGAATACAACCACAAAAGAATCCAAATAGTGCTTGAACACTCGATTCATCAAATCCATAAATATTGTTGGGGCATTTGTCAACCCAAATGACATCACTAGGAATTCGTAATGCCCATACCGAGTCTAAAAAGCTATCTTAGGGACATCAGATGCCCTAATATTCAACTGATGGTAACCAGACCTCAAATCAATCTTCGAAAATACCTTGGCACCCTGAAACTGATCAAATAAGTCATCAATTCTTGGAAATGGGTATTTGTTTTTGATAGTGGCCTTGTTCAACTGCTGATAATCTATACACATCCGCATAGAACCATCTTTCTTCTTTACAAATAATACTGGTGCACCCCAGGACGAGACGCTGGGTCTAATAAATCCCTGATCAAGCAAGTCTTGTAACTTCTCTTTCAACTCCGACGGGACCATAGGGTATGGTGGACTAAATATGGTCTAAGTGTCCGGAGCCAAATCAATACAGAAGTCAATATTTCTATCGGGTGGAATCCCCGGTAGATCTACAGGAAATACTTCTGGAAATTCACGAACAACTGGTACTGAATCTATAGAAGGAACATTCGCACTGGGTTCGTGAATATAAGCCAAATAGGCTAGACACCCTTTCTCTACCATATGCCGAGCTTTCATATAAGAAATAACCCTGCTGGCAGAATGACCAGGAGTTCCTTTCCACTCTAACCGAGGTAACCCCGGCATGGCTAGGGTTACTGTCTTGGCATGACAATCCAGTATAGCATGATAAGGTGACAGCCAATCCACACCCAAGATGACATCAAAATCTACCATATCAAGAAGTAGAAGATCCATACTAGTCTCAAGATTACCAATAGTAACCACACACGAATGATAGACATGATCTACGACAACAGAGTCTCCCACAGGTATAGATACACACACAGAAGCACTCAGAGAATCACAAGGCACAACCAAATATAGAGCAAAATAGGAGGACACATAGGAATAAGTAGATCCTGTATCAAATAGAATTGAAGCATCTCTATGGCAAACTAGAATAATACCTGTGATCATAGCATCAGAAGACTCGGCCTAAAGCCTAGCTGGAAAAGCATAAAATCGGTGATGAGCCCTATAACTCTGAACTGCGTCCCTGGGACGGCCTCTAACTGGCTGGCCTCCACCTCTAATGGTCTAACCTCTACCTCTAATGGCCTGACCTCCACCTCTAATAGCCTGACCTCCACCTCTAGATGTCCGACCCTTACCTCTAGCTGGCTGAGTAGGTGGTGAAGCAACTGGTGCCGGTATGATGGCAAGAGAATCCTGCCGAGATCTGGTACTCGCCAATCTAGGGCAATACCTCCTAATGTGACCAATGTTCCCATACTCATAACACCCATCCTGATGTCGTGGCTGCTGAAGCTGTAGTTAACCCAAATGGGTTGGATAACCGCTGTAGTAACTCTGGAGTGGCGGTGCACTGAATGCTAGCTACCCATAGTAAGGCATAATAGGACCGTGACTACCTGAAGCACCGTGAGATGCATGAAGTGCTGAATGAAATGGTCTGGGAGGATGACCCCTGCCTCCAGACGAGGCACCACCAAAACCACTGAACTGACGAGGCCTCTTATCAAACCTCTGCCCTCTCTCCTGTGCAAGAACCATCTCGATCCTCCTCGCGACATTAGCAGCCGCCTAAAAAGAAATATCACTTCCGGTCTCCTTGCCCATCTGAATCCTGATAAGATGAGTGAGTCCCTCAATAAACCTCCTCTCTATCTCTCTCTCAGTAGGTAGTAAAAGGAGAGCATGACGGGCCAAATCCACAAAACGGGACCCATACTGAGTAACAGTCATACTGCCCTGCTGTAGACGCTCAAATTGCTTGCAAAATTTCTCTCTCAGTGTGATATAGAGAAACTTCTCCAGAAATAGCTGAGAGAACTGCTCCAACTAGTCGGGTCAAGGTATAATCTCTCCACCACCTCTTGGCGGAACCCATCATCTGAAATACAGAAAAATTAACCCCATTGGTCTCAACTATACCCATGTTCCACAACACCTCGTGGCAACGTTCAAGATAATCCTGTGGGTCCTCAGAAGGTGTACCATTGAAGTGAACTAGAAAGAGCTTAGTAAACTTATCCAGTCTCAATAAGGCCTCAAAAGACATGGCAGGCCTATCACCGGTCTATGACGCAATAACTGGCTGAACTACCCCAATTGGCGGGGCTACTAGAGCCTGATTCTGGGGAGCCATCTACTCTGGAGCGGGAGTAGTGGGAGTTTGTGCTCCTCCCCCAGCCTGTGAGATGGCTGGTGCCATTGGAAATGTACCATTCTGGGCCACACCCTCTATAAGACTCACCAAACGGACCAAAGCATCCTGAAGCACTGGAGTAGCTATGAATCCTTCCGGGACCTGAACTGGTCCAGCTGGTACATTCTGAACTGGAACCTCCTCCTGGATGTCTACCTGAGGTTCTAAAACAGGTGCAGCAGCTCGAGCTCTGGACTAAGCTCTACCTCGGCCCCTGCCTAGGCCTCTAGCATGACCTCGGCCTCGACCTCTACCCTTGGCCATAGTTGCCATCGGGGGTTTTGGTCCTTGTCCATCGGTAGAGGTATTACGTGTTCTCACCATGTGCGAGATAATAAGAGTAGAATGGTTCAATCATCGATGATAGAATAAAATCGCATGACAAAATAAGAAAGAAGTGATATTGATCCTAAACTTCATAGCCTCTGAGAGATAAGTACAGACGTCTCCGTACCGATCATTCAGACTCTACTAAGTTAGCTCATAACTCGTTAGACCTATGTAACCTAGTGTTCTGATACCATCTGTCACGACCCAAAATTCCCACCTTCGGATCGTGATGGCGCCTAACATTTCAATTGCTAGGCAAGCCAACGTTAGAATAATATTAACCATTTTTAAATATTTTTTCAATTTATTAATAACAAAGGAACAAATGCGGAAGTAAGGTTTGAAATATAGTGAATGATCCATAAAAACAACGGTGTCTAAATACCATCCAGAATTGGTGTCACAAGTGCACGAGCTTCTAGAATAAATACAAGTAAAGGTCTGAATAAAATAAAATTGTCTGGAAACAAACACACAACTAAAGTAAAATAGACGGGGACTTCAGAACTGCGGACGTTGTGCAGTTATACCTCAAGTCTCCTCCGAATAGCTGAAATACGAGCAAGTCTATGGTGCGCCGTTGGGACCAACTCCGAAATCTGCACAAGAAGTGCAGAGTGTAGTATCAGTACAACTGACCCCATTAACTGGTAAGTGCTGAGCCTAACCTCGACGAAGTAGTGACGAGGCTAAGGTGGGTCACTTACATTAACCTGTACGCAATATTAGTTAAACAACAATTAATAGAAATAATCAGGTAACTCATTTATAATAGTTGAAGCCAATTCAGCAGTCATAACCAATTATCATTTCCATCAATTCTGTTGCAGCGTGCAATCCGCTCTCACAATATATTCACATTGAATTCTGTTGCAGCGTGCAACCCACTCTCCAAAAATATTCCTTTTAATCAAGTCTGTCATATATTTATTTCAATCAAGTATATATAGACTTTTAAATAAGTCTGTTGTGGCGTGCAATCCGATCCCCCAATATTGACTTTTAAATAAGCTTATTGCGGCGTGCAATCCGATCCCCCAATATTGACTTTTAATAAGTCTGTCATATATTTATTTCAATCAAGTATATATAGACTTTTAAATAAGTCTTTTGCGGCGTGCAATCCGATCCCCCAATATTGACTTTTAAATAAGTCTATTGCGGCGTGCAATCCGATCCCCTAATATTGACTTTTAATAAGTCTGTTGCGGCGTGCAACCCGATCCTCCAATATATCCATTTCAATCAATTCTTATAAAAGAAATTTCCCAATAAATGCAACAATTAATATAAAATTATAAGACAACAAGCATACAATAATTATGATATAATTATGAAACAAACAATGACAAATAGCAAGTTATTATGGAAATCAAGGTAAAAATAGGCAGTTTAATATTTAATATGCTAAATATCAAATAACAATTAAGACACATAATTCAAATAGCATGTAACAATTAATGCAGGAATTCAAGAATTAATATTTGACAAAGAATAGGAGAGAAACAATATTTATAACAATTAATTCGTGATTTAAAATAATTTATGATTTTTCATGTAAGTAGGCAAATAATTAATTTGACGACGTATAGACACTCGTCACCTCGCCTATACGTCGTTCACATGCATTTCACATAACAAATAATTTAAGGGTTCTATTCTCTCAAGTCAAGGTTAACCCCGACACTTACCTCTCTTCGAAATCAAATTTCAAGTTTCCAATATACCCTTGCCTCGTGAATTAGTGTCTGACATCCTCAAATCTAGTCATAAACAATTCAATATATTCAATACAAATTGTAGGAATTAATTTCATATGAATTTACTAATTTTCTGGATTAAAATCAGAAATTTATTTTAAAAATCGACAATGGGGCCCACGTCTCAAATCTTGGAAAAACATACGAAATCCGAACACCCATTCCGAGACGAGTCCAATCATACAAAAATTATCCAATTCCGATGTTAAATGGACCTTCAAATCTTAAATTTTTGTTTTTGGAAGATTTTATAAAAATCTGATTTTTCTTCCATAAATTCACGGATTCATGATATAAATGAGTATGGAATCATGAAATATCATCAATATAGGATAAGGAACACTTACCCCAATTTTTCCCCGTGCAGATCGCCAAATATTCACCTTACCGAGCTCAAAATGACCAAAATGAGTAAAAATGGCGACTTCCAAATTTAAGGGCTCTGCCCAGTTTTTTTTTCGCATCTGCGGACTCGCTTATGTGAAGAGGGGTTCGCTTTTGCTCAAGGCTGTCCCTTCCCCCTTTTTTGCTTCTGCGACACGTGGGCCGCTTCTACGGTCGCGCTTCTGCGACAGCCCATCCGCTTCTGCGGACTGTCCGCTTCTACGAGGCATGGCTCGCTTCTGCGGCCATAACTTCGCAGAAGCGAAGGCACCCGAAGTAGCAAACTTTCAGATTTTTGCTTAAGTCCAACTCTTGTTCCGATTTCGATTCGAATCATACTCGAGGTACTCGGGACCCCGTCCAAATATACCAACAAGTCTCGTAACATAATACGGACTTACTCGAGGTCTAAAATCACATCAAACAACACTGAAATTACAATTCACCGCTCTATTCGAACTTTGAGTTTCAAAACTTTTCAATTTGCAAATCTCATGCCAAAACCTATTAAATGTATCCGGAATGACTTTAAATTTGGCACACAAGTCATAAATGACATAACGAAGCTATTCAAATTTCTAGAATTGGATTCCAGCTCTGATATCTAAAAGTCAACCCCATGGTCATACTTGAAAATCTTTAGCCTTTAAATTACTAGTTTCCGTTAAATGGTCATAACTTTAGCTAGGGACCTCCAAATTAAATTTCGGGCATACGCCCAAGTCCCAAATCACGATACGGAGCTACCAGAATTGTCAAAACACTGATCCGGTCTGTTTGCTCAAAATGTTGACCAAAATCAACTGAATTGAGTTTTAAGGCTCTATTTCACATTTTAATTCATTTTTCACATAAATAATTTCCGAAAAATTTTACGGATTGCGCACGCAAGTCGAGGAATGACAATTAGTGCTTTTCGAGGTCTTAGAACATAGAATTTCTTATTAAATTTAAAGCTGACATTTTGGGTCATTACAGATGATTAGACACCCACGCCCCCTGTTGGAGCCGCAAGAGGACGGGGTCGGGGCAAAGGCCGAGCTAGAGGCCGAGGAAGACCACGTGGTGTAGCCAGAGCACCTGCACGAGTTGCTGCACCAGAGCCACCAGTAGCTCCAGTCGGAGAGCAGACACCTGAGACCCCTATTATTACTCCTGCACTTCAGGAGACTCTTGCTCAGTTGTTGAGCATGTTTGGCACTCTAGCTTAGGAAGGGTTAATTCCACTTTCTCCTACCACGTCTCAGGCCGGGGGCGGAGAAGAGACTCCTGCCACCCGTACTCCAGAGCCACCGGCCCAAGTTGACCATGCCCCAGAGGTTATACCAGTGTTCCCAGTTCGGCCTGAGATTAGGACAGCAGTTTCAGAGGGGGAGCAGCTTAGGGTCGAGAGGTACAAGAAGTACCACCCTCCCACTTTCAGCGGTTTAGCTTCAGAGGATGCTCAAAGTTTTCTAGAGGAATGTCACTATATCCTTCGTACGATGGGTATTGTGGATTCCAGCGGGGGCGGCATTCTAGTTTAGAGGAGCAGCCTACCAGTGGTGACGGGCATATGAGTTAGATAGTCCGGTTGAGGCAGCTTCACTCACTTGGACTCAATTTTCAGATATGTTCTTAAGGGAGTATGTTCCTCATAGTCTTAGAGATATATGGCGCGCAGAGTTTGAGCAGTTGCGCCAGGGTTCTATGACAGTGTCAGAGTATGCGGTCCGATTCAGTGATTTGGTGAGGCATGCACCAGCCTTAGTTGCTACTGTTCGAGAGTGGGTTCGTAGATTTATTGAGGGTCTCCACCCAAGTATCAGATACAGTATGGCCCGAGAGCTAGAGATGGACATCACATACCAATAGGTGGTGTCAATTGCTAGGAGATTGGAAGGTATGCGGACTCGGGAGAGGGAAGAGAGGGAAGCTAAGAGACCCCGAGATTATGGCACATATAATAATTCGCGTGCCCCAGTTGCAGCCCATCATGGTAGAGGTTATGTGAGCCGTCCTATTCATTCAGCACTTCCAGCTTCCAATGGTATTCCGGCTACTCCCAGACCTCGAGTTCCATATTATACACCGCCAGTGTCTATTGTACCTCCTGTATGGGGTGCTTTCAGCGGGTAGTCCAGTCGATCAGGACCAAGCCAGTCCCAGCAACCACGACCTCCGAGGGGTTGTTTTGAGTGTGGTGACACTCGTCATATTATGAGAGATTGCCCCAGATTTAGGAGGGTGCACCTCTACATATTTCTCAGGCTCTGCCTATTCCACAGGGCCCTCGGGCTTCTCAGGCCATAATTACTGCACCAGTTGCAACTCCACCTGCACAGCCAGCCAGAGGTGGAGGTTGGGTAGGTAGAGGTCACCCTAGAGTGGGAGGTCAGGATAGATATTATGCCATTCCTACTAGGACAGAGGTCATTGCATCTGATTCTGTTATCACAAGTATTATTCTGGTCTATCATAGAGATGCATCAGTCTTATTTGATCCAGGCTCCACTTATTCTTATGTGTCATCTTATTTTGCCCCGTATTTGGGTGTTTGGGCAGCTTAGCATATTTACCGGTAGCAGAGAGGCCTTTAGCCTTGGATGTTCAGGCCTTGGCCAACCAGTTTGTTAGATTGGATATTTCTTAGCTGAGTCGAGTTTTGGCTTGTGTGGTTTCTCAATCTTCTCTTTATGATCGTATCAGGGAGCGTATGTATGATGACCCCCATCTGTTTGTCCTTAAGGATACAGTTCAGCACGGTGATGCCAAGGAAGTCACTATTGCAGATGATGATGTATTACGGATGCAGGGCAGGCTATATATGCCTAATGTAGATGGTTTGCGTGAGTTGATTCTCTAGGAGGGTCACAGTTCGCGGTACTCCATTCATCTGGGTGCTGCAAATATGTATCAGGACTTGAGACATCACTATTGGTGGAGGTGGATGAAGAAAGACATAGTAGAATATGTAGCTCGGTTTCTAAATTGTCAACAAGTGAAATATGAGCATCAGCGACCGGGTGGATTGCTTCAGAAGTTAGAGATTTCAGAATGGAAATAGGAGAGGATCCCTATGGATTTCATTATTGGGCTCCCACGGACTCAGAGGAAGTTTGATGTCGTTTGGGTGATTGTGGATAGATTGACCAAGTCAGCTCATTTCATTCCTGTGATTACTACTTACTCTTCAGAGAAGCTGGCTCAGGTATATATATTCATGAGATTGTCAAACTTCACGGTGTACCGGTATCTATCATCTCTGACCAGGGTACACAGTTTACCTCACGGTTTTGGAGGGTTGTACAGCGAGAGTTGGGTACTCGTGTGGAGTTGAGTACACCATTTCACCCTTAGATGGACGGGCAGTCTGAATGCACTATTCAGATACTGGAGGATATGCTTCGTGCGTGTGTGATAGATTTTGGGGGTGCTTGGGATCAATTCTTACTGCTTGCGGAGTTTGTTTACAACAACAGTTACCAGTCAAGCATTCAGATAGCTCCGTATGATGCCTTGTATGGTAGGCGGTGCCGGTCTCCAGTGGGTTGGTTTGAACCGGGCGAGGCTAGATAGCCCAATATAGGCAGAAGAGTATGTGGATCGGAAGGTTCGTGATGTTGCATTCATGGTTGGTGAGCGGGTATTGCTCCGGATTTCGCCTATGAAGGGTGTGATGAGGTACGGGAAGAAGAGCAAATTGAGCCTTGGGTATATTGGGCCTTTTGAGATTCTTGAGAGAGTGGCTTACAGACATGCACTACCACATAGTCTCTCTGCGGTTCATCCGGTATTCCATGTTTCCATGCTTCGGAAATATCACGGCGATCTGTCTCATGTGTTAGACTTCAGTTCGGTTCAGTTGGACAAGGATCTGTCTTATGTTGAGGAACCAGTGGCTATTTTAGATAGGCAGGTTCGAAAGCTGAGGTCAAAGAACATTGCTTCCGTGAAGGTTCAATGGAGGGGTCATACGATCAAGGAGGCGACTTGGGAGACCGAGCATGATATGCGCAGCTGTTATCCACACTTATTCACCAGCTCAGGTACTTTTTCTAACTTCGTTCGAGGACGAACGTTTGTTTTAGAGGTGGAAAATGTGATGACCCAAAATGTCATCTTTAAATTTAATAATTAATTCTGTGTTCTAAGACCTCGAAAAGCACTATTTCTCATTCCTCGACTTGCGTACGTAGTCCGTAAAATTTTCCAAAAAGTTTTTATGTGAAAAATGGATTAAAATGTGAATTAGAGCTTTAAAACTCAACTGAGTTGACTTTGGTCAATATTTTGAGCAAACGGACTCGAATTAGTGTTTTAACAGTTCCGGTAGGTCCGTATCGTGATTTGGGACTTGGGCGTATACCCGGAAGAAAATTTCGAGATCCATAGCCCGAGATATGGAATTTTGATGATAAATTAAAAGTTTTAAAAGCTTAAGTTCAAATAGTGACCGATCCAACAGCTCTGTATGGTGATTTTGGAGTTACGAGCATTTCCAAAAAATTATTTGGAGGCCCTAGTTAAATTAGGCTTGAAATGGCTAAAATAGAAATTTAAGTTTGGAAGTTTGATCGGGGAGTTGACTTTTTGTATCGGGGTCGTGACAGTTTACTTTTGAGACTACGAGGCGGTTCCTCGGGAGTTCTCCCTACATATTTACTTTTGAGACTACGGGGCGGTTCCTCAGAAGTTCTCCCTGCATATTTACTTTTGAGACTACGAGGCGGTGCCTCGTGAGTTCTCCCTACACATTTACTTTTGAGACTACGAGGCGATACCTCGGGAGTTCTCCCTATACATTTACTTTTGAAACTACGAGGTGGTACCTCGGGAGATCTCCTCGCAAATTTACTTTTGGGACTACGAGATGGTATCTTGGGAGATCCTGTGTTGAGTATTTACTTTTGGGACTACGAGACGGTATCTCGGAAGCGCCCCTGTTGTTATCACATTGTTTGTGTGTTGTTAATTCTCTATGAATTCCTTCTATTAAATTCTCCACTTTACTTCATTTTATTATATCATCTGTCTTGTTATTATATCCCAGTAGGGCCCGGACCTGACCTCGTCACTACTCTACTGAGGTTAGGCTTGGCGCTTACTCGGTACCAATTGTGGTGTACTCATGCTACTCTTCTGCAAATGTTTTGTGTGCAGATTCCGGTGCTCGTTATCAGCCGCATAACCAGTGAGTCGAGACAGCTTTGGAGATTTCAAGGTATATCTATCACGTCCGCAGACCTCGGAGTCCCCCTCTATTCTCCCCCGTGTCAAACACTTCCTGTATTTCTTTTTATTAGACTCTTGTGTACAAAGATACTATTTTCCTTTTAGTAGCTTGTAACTCATGATGTTCTGGGTTTTGGGAAAGCTGTGTACGTCTAGCATTTTGGTTATCGTACATGCCGAGCGGTATTGTTATTAAATTTCTATTACTAATTTAATTTAAAAATGTATTATAATGTCCTATTACTAATTTAATTTGAGAATGTATTATATTGTCCAAATTTATTTAGAAAAAAACCAGAGCCTACATTATTATAAAATTATAAATACAATATTAATATATCAAAATAGCCCTAAAATATTAAACGGAAGAACTCATAAGGGAAGGACATAACTGCAATAACCTATTTTTTGGACTATAATACCTTCTATGCTAATTTTTAATATTTAATATTTTAAAACTAATAAAATTTTGTTAAATTCTTATAAAAAATATGAAAGAAGGTTTAATAAAATCAATTTCATAAGAATCCTCTGTATTGGCAATACATTACCATTCCATAATGTCCAATACGAAGAAAAATTAAAAGTGATATAAAATGGACCGCATAAAGAGTTGAAACTGAGAAAACAAATACCCCCACGATAATATATTTTTATATTATATTTTAACTATTTTCCTACTCAAATAATATTTTTTTTAATCAATTTTATGTGTAATATTGAAAAATACCCAATTATTAAACAATAACTAAGAAAAGATTTAAGAATATAAATGAGTGAGAAAGAGAAAAAAAATAGTTGATAAGAGTCAATACCACTAACGATTCTACAAACATAAAGATCTAAATATGAAATGTCATATCAATCTTTTACTCTTTGAAAATAAAATTTATGGTGGATAAAATTATAATTAAGATTAAATATTCAAAACAAGAGATGAACTAATATTAAGATCTGAATCAACATAGAATAAATTATTCTTATGTTAAAACCAAATAATTAATTTTTTTAATTAATTATGTAGCAAGAGAATCTAATTCAATTATTTTTTAAATTCATCATATGAGTAAAATTCTTATTCAAGTTTTTTAAAACTAATCTTAGGGTGCATAAATTTATTCCATAAAAAGAGCGTTAGAACACAAAGTAAAAAGGTTAGTATATTATTAAGAATCAAAATGTTATACAAGTATGTGAGGAAGCACAATCAAAGTTAAATCCTAAACAAGAACAAGCTTTCAAGACTATATTATAAAGAGTCGACTCTGGTATAACGAAATTATTCTTTGTAGATGCCTCCGGTGGAATCAAAATAATATTTCTATGTCATGCATTACTTGCAAATATCATATCAAGAGGCATGACACTGTTAGCAATAATAGTAAGTGATGTACCAACAATGATTTTTTTGTGAGGCTATCCACTTTAGATTTGATATACCTCTTCAAACAATTTAAATAACTATCACAAATATATCAAAGTAGAGTAATGGTGCTAAATTTATAAGGAAAGCAAAATTGATAATATAGGATGAAGCACTTATGGCTAAGTGTCAAACGATCGAAATAATTGCCCGGAGTTCTAGATATATATTGGATATTAATGAACCGTTTGGTAAAGAATTAATGGTTTGGGAGGTGATTTTTGTCAAGTATTTCCAGTAGTTCCAAAATCGACAAAAGCATAGACTGTAAAAAGCTAGCTTGCCAAAGTTATACTTCTGGCCTCAAATGAAAAAGATTCAACTGACAAGAAATATAAAGTAAGAATAGATCTGGTATTCAGTGTCTTCTTGCTTCATGTCGGAAACGAAGAAGAGCATCCAATAAAAGATGATTTGTCTCTTCCTGAACACTTGGTTATCAATCTCAATGGTAATAGTAGTCCATTTAATAAGAGAAATATTTCTATCATTAGATTGAAACGCAATTTGTGCAAATCACATGGTAGAATTAAAAAGATATCTCAACTAGCAGAAATGAATATGTTGATCAATTAAATAAAAGGTAGATTGCAAACTTTATAGAAAAAATAAATTATTTTTCAGTTTTTGAGTCAAAAGAAAATGATACCAATAATTACTACCAAGAAGAATACTTAGATACTTTAATATTGAAAAATACCCAATTATTAAATAACAACTAAGAAAATATTTAAGAATATAAATGTGTGAGAAAGAGAAAAAAATTGTTGGTAAGAGTCAATACTACTAATGATTCTACAAACATAAAGATCTAAATGTGAAATGTCATATCAATCTTTAACTTTTTGAAAATAAAATTTATGGTGGATAAAATTATAATTAAGATTAAATATTTTAAAAAAAAAAGATGAACTAATATTAAGATCTGAATCAACCTAGAATAAATTATTCTTATGTTAAAACAAAATAATTAAATTTTTTAATTAATTATTTACCAAGAGAATCCAATTCAATTATTTTTTAAATTTATTATATGAGTAAAATTCTTATTCATGTTTTAAAAAAAGAAATCTTAGGGTGCATAAATTTATTCCATAAAAAAAGCGTTAGAACAAAAAGTAAAAAGGTTAGTATATTATTAAGAATCAAAATGTTATACAAGTATGTGAGGAAGTACAATCAAAGCTAAATCCCTAACAAGAACAAGCTTTCAAGGATCACGACCCCTAATTCCCTCTGTAGGATGTCATGATGGCACCTAGTCTCTAAGACTAGGTATGCCTATCAAATGCGGAATAACAATAGAAATCTGAAATAAATAAATTTGCAAATTCACATAATGTAACGACCTGACTTGTCGTTTTAAGAATCTATGTGACGTTCAGCGACTTCAGGTCCCGAGTAACTTCATAATATGTATTATGACTTGCGTGTACGGTCGAGTTTGGTTTTCGGAAGATTCAGAATTTAAATTAAAGAACAATTCTCATTTTTGAAGCTTAAATGGAAAGAGTTGATCAGAAAGTTAACTTTTGAGCAAATAACCCCAAAATAGAATTTTGATGATTCCAGCAGCTCCGTATGGTGATTTTGGACTTAGGAGCTTGTTCGAAATTTTATTTGGAAGTCCATAGCTAAATTAGGCTTAAAATGGCTAAAATAGGAATTTAAGTTTGGAAGTTTGACCGGGGAGTAGACTTTTTGATATCGGGGTCGGAATCCAGTTCTGAAAATTTTCATAGGTCTGTTATGTCATTTATGACTTGTGTGCAAAATGTGAGGTCAATCGGACTTGATTTGATATGTTTCGGCATCGAATGTAGAATTTGGAATTTCTTAGTTTCATTAAGGTTGAATTGAGGTATGATTCGTGGTTTTAGCGTCGTTTTATGTGATTTGAGGTTTCAAATAAGTTTGTATGATGTTTTAGGACTTTTTGGTGTATTTGGTTGAGGTCCAGAGCGCCTCGAGTGAGTTTCGGATGGTTAACGGATCAAAATTTGAACTTAATCAGCTGCTGCAATTTTTATTCTGCTGGAAATTCGGGGGCAGAAATCGAAGGCCGAGGGTCGAGGGCCAGGATTGAGAGCCATAATCGAGGCCATGATCGAGGTCCAGGATCGAGGTCCAGGATCGAAGGCCCAGGATCGAGGCCCGGGATCGAGGGCCGAGGCCCAGGATCGAGGCCATGATCGAGGGCCAGGATCGAGTCCATGATCGAGGACCGAGGACCGAGGACCGAGGGCAATCTAGACAGAACTGTCAATGATAAAGCAAGGGACTTCGTCCCATTTTTCATTTTTGACAAATTGGAGCTTGAGGAGAGGCGATTTTTGGTAGATTTTGAGAGAAAACATCGGGGTAAGTATTCTTAACTCAATTATGGTTAGATTACCCGAATCCATCATTTGTTTTCATCATTTAATTAGTGTTTTGAGATGAAAATTTGGGAAATTTTTTAGAAATCTCATAAAACGAATTTTTGAGATTTCGATGTCGATTCGGAGTCGGATTTGAGTGAAACTAGTATGGTTGGACTTATAATTGAATGTGTTGTCAGATTTTGTGACTTTCGTCGGATTTCGAGAAGTGGTCCCCACGGGCAATTTTTGAGTTAAATTTTGGATTTTTGTTGGAAAATTAGTGTTTTCATATGGAATTAATTCCTATAATTAGTATTGACTGAATTCAATTAATTTGAATAGATTTGAGTTGTCCGGAGGATTTATTCAAGCAAGACGGATATTTTAGAATATCGGCCTAACTCCGTAAAGGTAAGTATCTTGTCTAACCTTGAGTGGGGGAATTACCCCTTAGGCATTGAGTCTTATGTGAAAATTGTGTAATTGAAACCATGTACGCGAGATGACGAGTGCATATTATATTCGTAGACGCCCTTAAGTATTAAATTAAAAAATTTATTAAATCCGTTATTTGTCATGCCTCATTCCTTGTTTCCCGAGGCTGTTTTTATATGATAATTTGGTGTGATTGCCACTTGACTTTTATGTGAACTCTGTGTTTTTTTGAGTTGCCGTTTTTATGGAAAACACTTTCATTATTGATTTTACCTACATATAATTTAAATGGAAAGTTTAGTTAATAAGATTAATAGATTTATTTATTTCTTGAAGTTGTGATTTAAAAGAGGTGTTATGTCACGACCCAATTTCACCTAACGGTTGTGATGGCGCCCAACATCACGGTTAGGCTAGCCAAACCAGTAAATTAAACATACATCAATCATTTTTAATAATTTTCTAAGAAATTTTATTCTCTTTACAAGCAATATAAAAGAAAATAGGAAAATACCGATTAATTTAAATGCAAGAAAAATAATCAAATCCCAATTCTACCAATGTGTGTGTCAAGACCTGGTATCACAAGTGTATGAGTATCTAATAGATTATACAATAATTATAAATATTGTCTAAAATGAAATAGACGGAGTAAAATTCCTAGAAGAGGCACTAGTTGCTGCAGAACAGCTCAAAAAGCATCTCACCACTAAGCCTCTGGATAACGCGGGTGCGCACCGATAGGTCCAACGATAGCACCTATCTCAGGTCTTGCACAAAAAGTACAGCAAGTGTAGCATGAGTACGTAAATAACGTGCACCTAGTAAGTATCAAGCCTAATCTTGAAGAGGTAGAGACGAAAGGTCGACTTTGACACTCACTAAGGGTCAATAATAATAATTAAAATAAAAATAGAAAAATTTAAATCAACATGATTCATAGAGTTAACAATAATTATATTTAACCAGCGGAATAATTAAATTCCTTCAAATGCAACAATTTCCAATCTATTAATTAAATTCACAAGCTGCAATTAAAATATCAAGGTATCGTGTAATTATTATTATTATTAGGTACGATTTCTGTCGAAGTCGTACGGCCGATCCAGAGTATTGTGTACACTGCCGAGGGACGTGCGGCGCAATCCATAGATGCATCTATACTGCCGAGGTGTTCGGCCCGCTCCACAAGAAAGGAGGACATTTTCTTATGTACCTCCGGAAGGAGAGTATATTTATTACAAGATCAATTCAAGAGGATGAACAATTTATTTAACAATTAATTAATTTATACAGAAAATTAAGCATATGCTATTTCCATCTTTTACTATCTGTCCTTAAAAATTCACAATATAGTTCAAATAATTTAATTAAATAAAGGATACAATTTATCACACGTAATTTATGATTTGAGTCCTAAACTACCCGGAATCTAGCATAAATTGTAGTTACACACGGACTCTCGTCACCTCATGCATACGTAGCCCCCGCAATTAGCAACAATTAGTAATTAATTCACTTAGGGGGTAGATTTCTCTCTCACAAGGTTAGACAAGAAACTTACCTCAATTTGCTCCAATTTAATCCACTAGTAGGCCTTTTTCTCGATTATCCAACTCTGAATGGCTCGAATCTAGCCAAAATAAATTCGATACAATCACTAAAAATTATAGGAATCACTTTCATAAGAAAATACTACATTTTTCAATAAAATCCGAAAATAACTCAAAAATTGTCTGTGGGGCCCACGTCTCGGAATCCGGTGAAAGTTACAAAATATGAACGGCCATTCAACCACGAGTCTACTCATACCAAAATTACTAAATTCCGATAACAATTCAGCCCTCAAATCCTCAAATCTATCCAAGAGAGTTTTCAAACTTTGCCAACTTAATTCACCAATTATATGATAAAAACAGTGATGGATTCCGGTAATTTAACCAATATTGAGTTAAGAACACTTACCCCATTGTTTTCTCTGAAAATCTCTCAAACATCGCCTCAATCCGAGCTCCAAATCGGTAAAAATGGAAAATGGGACGAAGTCTCATTTTCAGAACTTAAACTCCCTGCCCAGTGATTTCTTCTATGCCATCGTGCACTTTATCACGCGATCGTGTAGCACAAATTCTGATTGCCCAAAAACAACCCTTCGCGATCGCGGACTTGTCCACGCGATCGCGAAGTTCAAACTTACAGGCCTACGCAATCGCAAACCATTTCACGCGATCGCGAAGCACAAATGCGTGGCCTCCCCTGCTGCTCCACTTACTCTACGCGAATGCGACCTTCTTCACGCGTTCGCGAATACCAAACTCCCACGCCTACGCGATCGCGACCCTATTCATGCGATCGCGAAAAACAAAATTTCACTGCCTCAAACAAGCCTACGCGATCGCGTAGAACAAATTCACCTCTGCCTAAATTAGCTTACGCAATCGCATCCCCATCTTCGCGATCGTGAAGAAGGTCTGAAACACCAGCAAACAACAGCTACCAGCAGTGCCAAAATGAAGGAAAATAATCTGAATACTATCCGAAACACGCCCGAGCCCCTCGGGACCTCAACAAAATATACCAACAAGTCCTAAAACATCATACGAACTTAGTCGAGCTTTCAAATCACATCCAACAACGCTAAAATCATGAATCATACCCCAATTCAAGCCTAATGAACTTTGAAATTTCAAGTTCCCACGAATGACGCCGAAACTTATCAAATCACGTCAGATTGACCTCAAATTTTTCACACAATTCATAAATGACATAACGGAGCTATAAAAAATTTCGAAACTGGATTCCGACCCCGATATCAAAAAGTAAACTCCCCGGTCAAACTTCCAAACTTAAATCCTTGTTTTAGCCATTTCAAGCCTTTAACTACGGACTTCCAAATAAAATTCCGAATACGCTCTTAATTCTAAAATCACCATACATAGCTGTTGGAACCGTCAAATCTCGATTCCGGGGTCGTTTTCTAAATATGTTGACCGAAGTCAAACTTAGCATTTTCAGGCCAAGTTAAGGAACCAAGTGTTCCGATTTCAACCCGAACACTTCCAAATCCAGAACCAACCATCCTCACAAGTCATAAATTAATAAAAGCACATACGGGGAGTTTTATTTAGGGGAACGAGGTTCTAAAAGTCAAAATGACCGGTTGGGTCATTTCATTCTCCACCTCTTAAACAAACGTTCGTCCTCGAACGGGTTTAGAATTGTACCTGAAGTGTTGAATAAGTGTGGATATCTGCTTCGCATATTTTCCTCGGCCTCCGAAGTCGCTTCCTTGACTGGTTGGCCCCTCCACTGGACTTTTACTGCAGAAATCTTCTTGGAACTCAACTGGCGGACATGTCTATCAACAATGGCAACTGGTTCTTCTTCATAGCCCAAGCTATTATCTAGCTTAACTGTGTTGAAGTCTAACACATGTGATAGGTCGGCATGATACTTCTGGAGCATAGATGCATTAAAAATCGGATGAACTCCTGATAGACTGGGAGGCAAGGCAAGCTCGTAAGCAACCTCCCCAACTCGTCTCAACACCTCAAATTGGCCTATAAACCTTGGGCTCAATTTCCCCTTTTCCCAAATCTCAGGATTCCCTTCATTGGAGAAACTTTCAAGAGAACTTTTTCACCCACCATAAATGATAAATCATGTGCTTTCTCATCCGCATAACTCTTCTGTCTGGACTGTACTGTACGAAGTCGCTCCTGAATCATCTTTACCTTTTCCAAGGCATATTTCACTAAATTTTTACCATAAAACATAGCCTCACCGGGCTCAAACCATCCGATGGGTGACCGACATTGCCGACCATATAAAGCCTCAAATGGAGCCATCTCGATGCTGGATTGGTAACTGTTATTATAAGCAAACTCGGCCAAAGGTAAGAAACGATCCCACTGACCTCCAAAGTCAATCACACATGCCCTGAGCATATCCTCCAAAATCTGAATTGTCCGCTCTGACTGCCCGTCGGTCTGCGGATGAAAGGCTGTGCTGAGCTCTACACGGGTCCCCAGTACACATTGTACTACTCTCTAGAAATATGAAGTAAACTGAGGGCCTCTATCTGATATGATAGAAATTGGCAACGTGTAACCGAACTATCTCCTGAATATATATTTGGGCCAACCTCTCTGAAGTATACGTAGTCACAAACGGAATAAAGTGTGTCGACTTGGTCAACCTATTGACAATGACCCAAACTGCATCAAACTTCCGCAAGGTCAGCAAAAACCCAACAACAAAGTCCATAGTAATGCGTTTCCATTTCCACTCAAGTATAGTCATTTGTTGATGTAGGCCATCTGGCCTCTGGTACTCATATTTAACTTGCTGACAGTTAGACACCTAGCTACATACTCAACGATGTCCTTTTTCATTTGTCGCCACCAATAATGCTGCCTCAGGTTATGATACATCTTCGTAGCACCTGGATGAATAGAATACTGAGAACTGTGTGCTTCCTCTAGGATCTCTTTCCTTAGTCCATCCATATTAGGAACACATAGATGATCCCGGAGTCGCAGAACACCATCTGTGCCAATAGTAACTTCCTTGGCACCACCCCGTAGTACCGTTTCTTGAAGAACCATTAAGTGTGGATCATAATACTGGCGAGCCTTGATCTACTCAAATAGTGAAGACTGGGCCACAACACATGCAAGAACTCGGTTGGGCTCTGAAATATCCAGCCTCACAAGTCTGTTAGCCAAGGACTGAATATCCAAAGCTAATGGCCTTTCCTCTACTGAAATGAAAGCCAAACTACCCATACTCTCTGCCTTTCTACTCAAGGCGTCTGCAACCACATTTGCTTTGCCCGGATGATACAAGATAGTAATATCATAATCTTTTAGTAACTCAAGAAATCTGCACTGCCTCAAATTTAGATCCCTCTGCTTGAACAAATGCTGCAAACTGCGATGATCAGTGTAAACCTCACAAGACATCCCATAAAGATAATGCCTCCAAATCTTAAGATCATGAACAATCGCAGCTAACTCCAAATCATGTACCGGGTAATTCTTCTCGTGGGGTTTCAGCTGACGTGAAGCATATGAAATAACTCGCCCTTCTTACATTAATACACAACGCGAGGCAATTCGTGAAGCATCACAATACACTGTATACATCCCCGAACCGGAAGGCAGCACTAACATTGGTGTTGTAGTCAATGCTATCTTGAGCTTCTGAAAGCTCACTTCACAATCATCGGACCATCGGAACGGAGCACGCTTCTGGGTTAATTTGGTCAAAGGTGCTGCAATAGATGAAAAGCCCTACACGAACCGATGATAATAACCTGCTAAACCTAGGAAACTCCTGATCTCAGTTGCCGAAGTAGGACGATGCCAATTATGGACTACCTCAATCTTTTTGGGATCAACTTTAATTCCTTCACCCGATACAATATGCCTCAAAAATGCTACAGACTCTAGCCAGAACTCACATTTGGAGAACTTAGCATATAGCTTTTGTTCTTGCAACGTCTGAAGCACCACTCTCATATGCTGCTCGTGCTCCTCCTTACTGCGCGAGTAGATCAAAATATCATCAATGAAGACAATGATAAATGAATCAATATATGGCCTGAATACCCTATTCATTTGATCCATAAACATTGTCGGGGCATTAGTTAAACCGAAGGACATCACTAGAAACTCATAATGACCATATCTAGTACAGAAAGCAGTCTTCGGAACATCCGAATCTCGAATCTTCAACTGATGGTACCCCGACCTCAAGTCAATCTTAGAGAACACCCTAGCACCTTGCAGCTGGTCAAATAATCATCAATACGTGGCAAAGGGTACTTGTTCTTAATAGTGACTTTGTTCAATTGACGGTAATCAATACACATTTGCATTGTTCCATCTTTCTTCGTCACAAATAATGCTGGTGCAGCCCAAGGCGATACACTCGGTCTGACAAACCCTTTGGCTATTAACTCTTCAAGTTGTTCTTTCAATTCTTTCAATTCTTTCTGAGCCATGCGATACGTGGGATAGATATAGGCTGGGTATATGGAGCTAAGTCAATAGAAAAATCAATATCATGATCAGGTGGCATACCTTAAAGATCTGAAGGAAATACATCAGAGAACTCCTGAACTACAGATACTGAATCAATAGTCGGAGTCTCTGCAGTAGTATCCCGAACATAGGCTAGATAAGCTAAACAATCCTTCTCAACCATGTGTTGACCTTTCATAAAAGAAATAACCCGATTAAATGCACTAACACACAAACCCTTCCACACCAGCCTAGGCAATGCTGAAATAGCCAAGGTAACAGTCTTGGCATGACAATCTAGAATAGGATGATATGGAGATAACCAGTCCATGCACAGGATGATTTCAAAGTCAGTCATCTTAAGAAATAGGAGATCTGCTCTAGTTTCATAACCACATAATGTAATAATACAGGACCGATAGATCCGATTCAGAATAACAGAATCGCCCACATGAGTGGACATATAAACAGGAGTACTCAAGGACTCAAGAGAAACACCTAGGAAATGAGCAAATAGAGATGACATATATGAATACGTAGATCCTAGATCAAATAATACTAAGGGATCTTTGCCGCAAACAGAAATAATACCTGTAATCACGACATCTGAGGTCTCTACATCCGTGCTAGCCGGAAAAGCATAGAACCGAGCTGGAACGCCAACTGATTGGAATCCACCTGGATGACCTCCACCTCTAGGACGACCCCTACCCACCTATCCTCCACCTCTTGGTGGTCGGACAACTGGTGGAGCAACTGGTGCGGTAATCATAGGCTGCTGACCCTGTTGCACTAGTCTACCCTGAAGACTGGGGAAGAATCTCTGCATGTGACTGGGATCCTCGCACTCGTAACAACTCTTCTGTGCGATGGGATATTGACTAAGAATCTGGCCCTGGTGACCTGAATACCCACTGGAAGAACCCTGAATAGCCGGTGGGCGATAAGAACTCTCTGGCATAGCATTGAAATAAGGTCGCACTGGAGGACCCTAAGGAGGCAGTGGTGCTGGATATGGGGGCCAACTAGATCGCCCTCTACCCCCAGACAGAGAACCTCTAAACTCTCCAGAATATTTAAATCGCTTATCTCTCATAACCTACTCTTGGTTAAGCTGACGCACACCCTCAATCCTCTAGGCTATCTCCACGACTAGCTCATAATAAATACCCATCTCAACCTCTCGAGCCATAGTGGCCTAAATGCTAGTATGTAAACCCGCAATAACCCTCCGCACTCTCTCCACCTCAGTAGGGAGTATCATAAGTGCATGGAGAGATAACTCAGCGAACCAAACCTCATAATCGGTCACTGACATCTGACCCTGCTGGAGCTACTCAAACCGAAACCTCAACTCTTCCCTCTAGGAGGGTGGAATATACCTGTTCAGGAAAATACGGGTGAATTGTCCCAAGTCATGGGAGGAGAATCTGCTGGTCTGCCAAGAAGATAAGACTTTCACCATCTACGAGCTCTGCCCTCTAGCTGAAAAGTAGTAAAGTCTACCCCATAAGACTCCAATATGCTCATGTTGTACAGTCTATCCCTGCAGCGATCAATGAAATCCTGAGGATCCTTATGTCACTCACCCCCAAAGATAGGATGATGTAGTCTAGTCCATCTGTCCAGTAGTTTCTGTAGATCGGTGACTGCAGCTGGTGTGGGCTCAGGTGTAGCTGCTGCCACTTGCTTGGATCCACCCACGAGTAGTGCACCCTGGGTCTGTTATACAGCAGCTGCCTGCCCATGAGCCTGTGTGTTCGGAGTCTGTGCTCCCCCGCCCACCTGAGATGTGGCTGGGTCTGTCGGAAATAAACCGGCCCGAGTAATAGTTTCCATGAACCGCAGCAAAAGACCAATGACCTCCTGGAATCCCAGTGCAGATGTGAAATCCACCGGAGCTGGCCCTGCTAAAGGCACCTCACCTTGTTCCTCATATAATGGGATTCTTTGCTGGACCCACTAGCGGCAAAACTGGAACAGTCTTGGGACGTCCTCGTCCCCTACCATGGGCTGGAGCCCTCCCTCTGCCTCTGCCTTGACCTCTAGCAACTGGGGGAGTAGCTCTTCCCTGGTATGAAACCTCATTGGAGCATGTTCTCACCATCTGTGAGAGAATAAGAGAGAGATATTTAGTACTACATGAATTGCACGATGGAAGATGAAGAAAGGTAGTTTCCTAACACCCTATAGCCTCTCGAAGATAAGTACAGACGTCTATGTACCGATCTGCAAGCCTCTATTAGGCGTGCTCATAACTTGTGAGACCTACGTTAACCTAGTGCTCTGACACCATGTTGTCACAACCCAATTTCACCTAAAGGTCGTGATGGCGCTCAACGTCATGGTTAGGCCAGCCAAACCAGTAAATTAAACATACATCAATCATTTTTAATAATTTTCTAAGAAATTTTATTCTTTTTACTAGCAATATTAAAGAAAATAGAAAGGATACCGATTAATTTAAATCCAAGAAAAATAATCAAATCCCAACTCTACCAATGTGTGTGCCAAGACCTGGTGTCACAAGTGTATGAGCATCTAGTAGATTATACAAAAATTATAAATACTGTCTGAAATGAAATAGACAGAGTAAAATTCCCAGAAGACGCACTAGTTAGCTATCTAAATAAGATCAAATTATATATTCAAGCATAATATCTTAGTAAAACAATTATGAGAGAAATGGACCTTTACAAGACTGTTTTGAAGCTCGGACAATGGACAATGATGTAAATGGAGCCTCGACCAAAATCGACAAATGGAGCTCGAACTCGACGACTCAACTTTGGAGTTGTTGTTTTCTATACAAAAGGGGACTGTTTCGCTGGGTTTTCGGCTCGTTTTTGTGGTGCTTTTTAGCTTGGTTTCTAGTTGGTTCAGGGCTGGATTTAGGTGATGAATTGCTGGAATTTTCGAAAGAAAGCCGAAGAAAGAATGACACGAGTAGAAATTCTCTTATCCTAGAAGAAGAAAAATAAATTTCCACCTACTTTTACTTTTACTTTTTAATTTTATATTTCTACTTTTCCTATTTTTTAATTCCCATCCGAAATTTGTTTTTTTAAAAAAATAATATTAAGTTTTATTTATTTTAGGTTTTTAATTCATTTATTAAAAATAATACTAATAGTAATAATTGACCTTTTAATATATATATATATATATATATATATATATATATATATATATATATATATATATATATATATATATATATATATATATATATATATATATATATAAGTGTAACAAAGCTAAAAAATATATATTAAATTTCTGAAAATATTTACATAGTAGAAGGTGATAAAAATTCAAATATAGTCAAAAATTAGGTGCTCACAATGGCTAAATCACGCGCTTTCTGATCCGCGTAACTCTTCTGTCTTGACTATGCTGTACGAAGTCGCTCCTGAATCAACTTTACCTTTTTCAAGGCATCCTTTACCAAATCAGTATCATATAACTTAGCCTCACTGGGCTCAAACCATCCGATAGGTGAACGACATCGACGGCCATATAAAGCCTCGAATGGAGCCATCTCGATACTGGATTGGTAACTGTTATTATAAACAAACTCGGCCAAAGCAGGAAACGATCCCACTGACCTCCAAAGTCAATCACACATGCCCTGAGCATATCCTCCAAAATCTGAACTGTCTGCTCTGACTGCCCATCGGTCTGCAGATGAAAGGCTGTGCTGAGCTCTACACGGGTCCCCAATTCACTCTGTACTGCTCTCCAGAAATGTAAAGTAAACTGAGGGCCTCTATATGATATGATAGAAATTGGCACACCGTGCAACCGAACTATCTCCTGAATATAAATCTGGGCCAATCTCTCTGAAGTATACGTAGTCACAACATGAATAAAGTGTGCCGACTTGGTCAACTTGTCAACAATCACCCAAACTGCATCAAACTTCCTCAAGGTCCGCGGCAACCCAACTACAAAGTCCATAGTAATTCGTTCTCATTTCCACTCTGGTATAGTCATCTGCTGAAGTAGGTCACCTGGCCTCTGGTGCTCATATTTAACTTGCTGGCAATTTAGACACCTAGCTACATACTCAACTATGTCCTTTTTCATTCGTCGCCACCAATAATGTTGCCTCAAGTCACAATACATCTTCGTAGCACCTAGATGAATAGAATACCGAGAACTGTGTGCCTCCTCCAGGATCATTTTCCTCAGTTCATCCCACATTAAGAACACACAGACGATCCCGGAGTCGCAGAACACCATCTGCACCAATAGTGACTTCCTTGGCACCACCTCATAGTACCATTTCTCTAAGAACCATTAAGTGTGGATCATCATACTGGCGAGCCTTGATCTACTCAAATAGTGAAGACTGAGCTACGACACATGCAAGAACTCGGCTGGGCTCTGAAATATCTAGCCGCACAAGTCTGTTGGCCAAGGACTGGATATCCAAAGCTAATGGCCTCTCTTCTGCTGAAATGAAAGCTAAACTACCCATACTCTCCGCCTTTCTACTCAAGGAATATGCAACTACATTTTCTTTACCTGGATGATATAGGATAGATGTCATCAATGAAGACAATGAAAAATGAATCAATATATGGCCTGAATACCCTGTTCATCAAATCCATGAACGCTGTCGGGGCATTAGTTAGACCAAAAGACAATACCAGAAACTCATAATGACCATATCTAGTACGGAAAGTAGTTTTCGGAACATCCGAATCTCGAATATTCAACTGATGATACCCCGACCTCAAGTCGATCTTAGAGAACACCCTAGCACCCTACAACTAGTCAAATAGGTCATCAATATGCGGCAACGGGTACTTGTTCTTAATAGTAACTTTGTTCAATTGGCGATAATCAACACACATTCGCATTGTGCCATCTTTCTTCTTCACAAATAATACCGGTGCACCCCAAGGCGATACACTCGGTCTGACGAACCCTTTGGCTAGTAACTCTTTAAGCTGTTCTTTCAACTCTTTCAATTCTTTCAGAGCCATACGATACGGTGGAATAGATATAGGCTGAGTTTCTGGAGCCAAATCAATACAGAAATCAATATCACGATCAGGTGGCATACCTGGAAGATCTGAAGGAAATACATCGGTGAACTCCCGAACTACAGGCATTGAATCAATAGCCAGAGTCTCTGTAGTAGTATCCCGAACATAGGCTAGAAAAGCCAAACAACCCTTCTCAACCATGTGTTGAGCCTTTATAAAAGAAATAGCCCGATTAAATGAACTAACCGACGAACCCTTCCACTCCAGCCTAGGCAAAGATAGAATAGCCAAGGTAACAGTTTTGGCATGACAATCTAGAATAGCATGATATGGAGATAACCAGTCCATACCCAAAATAATTTCAAAATCGATCATCTCGAGCAATAAGAGATCTGCTCTAGTTTCATAACCACAGAACGTAATATACAAGACTGGTAGATCCGGTTCAAAATAATAGAATCGCTTACAGGAGTGGACACATAAACATGAGTACTCAAGGACTCACGAGAAACACCCAAGAATGGAGCAAATAGAGATGATACCTGTAATCACAACATCTAAGGCTTCTACATCTGGTTTAGCCGGAAAAGTATAGAACCGAGCTAGAGCGCCAACTGGCTGGCCTCCGCCTGGCTGACCTCCACCTCTAGGACGGCCCCTACCCACATGTCCTCCACCTCTTGGTGGTCGGACTACTGGTGGAGCAACTGGTCCGGTAAGCATAGGCTGCTAACCCTGCTATATTGGTCTACCCCGAAGTCTGGGAAAAAACCACCGTATGTGACTGGGATCCCCGCATTCGTAACAACTCTTCGGTGTGATGGGCTGCTGACTAAGAGTCTGGCCCTAGGGACCTGAACACCCACTGGGAGGACCCTGAATAGCTGGTGGGCGGTAGGAACTCTCTGGTATAGCATTGAGATAAGGTCGCACTGGAGCACCTCGAAGGTGGTGGTGCTGGAAATGGGGTCTTCTGGACTGCCCCCTCACGAACTGACCTCTGCCCCCAGATGGAGCACCTCTGAACTCTCCAGAATACCTGAACCGCTTATCTCTCATAATCTGCTCTCGGCTCCGCTGATGCACATCCTCAATCCTCCGGGCTATCTCCACAACTAGCTCATAAGAAGTACCCATCTCAACCCCTCGAGTCTAGGTGGCCTGAATACCAGTATGTAAACCAACTACAAACCTCTGCACTCTCTCCGTCTCAGTAGGGAGTATCATAAGTGCATGGCAAGATAATTCAGAAAACCTTACCGCATAATCGGTCACTGACATCTGACCCTACTGGAGCTGCTCAAACTGAAACCTCAACTCTTCCCTCTCGGAGGGTGGAATATACCTGTCCAGGAAGATACGGGTGAACATGTCCCAAGTCATGGGAGGAGAATCTGCTGGTCTGCCAAGAACATAAGACTACCACCATCTACGGTCAATGAAGTCATGTGGATCCTCATGTCGCTTACCCCCAAAAACAGGAGGATGTAGCCTAGTCCATCTATCCAATAGTTTTTGAGGATCAGCAGCTACAGCTGGCATGGGCTCAGGTGTAGCTGCTGCCACTGGCTGGGCTCCACCCACGGGTAGTGCACCCTGGGTCTGATATACAGCAAGCTGCCTGTCCATGAGCCTGCGCGGTAGGGGTCTGTGCTCCCCCGCCCGCCTGAGATATGGCTGGTTCAGACGGAAATAAACCGGCCTGAGTCATATTATCCATGAACCGCAGCATACGACCTATGACATCCTGAAATCTCGGTGCAAATGTGAAATCCACCGGAGCTGGCTCTGCCACAGGCACCTCACCCTGCTCTTCAATCATGGAATTCTCTACTGGACCCATTGGCGACATAACTGGAATAGTCCTGGGACGTCCTCGCCCTCTACCACGGGCTGGAGCCCTCCCTCGGCCTCGGCCTCTAGCAACTGGGGGGGTAGCTCTTCCCTGGTTTGGAACCTCATTCGAGCGCGTTCTCACCATCTGTGAGAGAATAAGAGAAGGATATTTAGTACTACAATAATATCACGATGGAATATGAAGAAAGGTAGTTTTTCCTAATACCCTATAGCCTCTCGAAGATAAGTACAGACGTCTCTGTACCGATCCGCAAGACTCTATTAGGCCTGCTCATAACTTGTAAGACCTATGTGAACCTACTGCTCTGATACCATGTTGTCAAGACCCAATTTCACCTATAGGTTGTGATGGCGCCCAACACTACAGCTAGGCAAGCTAAGTTAATAAATTAAGCATATATTGACAAAATGTAAAATCAAAAAAAATAATAAAACCCAAATTCTACCAATGTGTGTGCCAAGACCTAGTGTCACAAGTGTATGAGCATCTAGTAGATTATACAAAACCTAAAATATTGTCTGAAATAAAATAGACAGAATAACAAAATACAAGGAGAGACACTAGTAGTTGCAGAACGGCTCAGAAAGGCAGCTCACCACTATGCCCCTGGATAATGTGGGTATAAGACGATAGGTCCCCCACTAGTACTTGCCTCAGTTCCTGCACAAAAAGTGCAGTAAGTGTAGTATGAGTACGTAAACAATGTGTACCATTAAGTATCAAGCCTAATCTCGAAGTGGTTGAGACGAGATGGCGGACTTTAACACTCACTATGGGTCAATAATAATAATTAAAATAAAATTAGAATATCTAGATCAGCATGATTCATAGAGTATATCAATAATTTATTTAACCAGTAGAAATAATTAAATTTCTTTCAAATGCAACAATTCTCAATATATAAATTAAATTCCTTCAATTCAAATAATTTTCAATTTATCAATTAATCTCATTTACAGGAATAACAATTAATTCTTTAACAAGCAAGAATAATAATTCATTAAAATCCAAGGATTTTTCAATTTATCAATTAGCTTCACAAGCTGAAATAACTATTAAAGTATCGTGTAATTATTATTATTAAGCATGATTTCTGCCGGGGACGTACGGCCCAATCCAGAGTGTCGTGTACACTACCGAGGGACGTGCGGCGCGATCCATAGATGCATCTATCCTGCCGAGGCGTTCGGCCCGCTCCACAAGAAAGGGGGACATTTTCTTATGTGCCTCCGGAAGGAGAGTATATTTATTATAAGATAAATTCGGGAGGAAGAATAATTTCTTTAATCAATTAATTAATTTAGACAGAAAATCAAACATATGAGGTTTCCATCCTTTAATATTTTTATCTAACAATTCACAATATATTTATATATAGCAATTAATATTAATTAAACAAAGAATACAGTTTACATAAGTAATTCATGCTTTGAGTCCTAAATTATCCGGACTTTAGCATTAATAGTAGCTACGCACGAACTCTCGTCACCTCGTGCGTACGTAGCCCCCGCAATTAGCAATAATTATTTAATTTAATCCCTGTGGGGTAATTTCTCCCTCACAAGATTAGACAAGAGACTTACCTCATCTCAAAGTCCACTTTTCGATTATCGCGTAGCGTAAAATTCTCGATTCAATGCCAAAAATCTGAAACTATCCAAAAGTTATATAAAATAATTAATATATGTTCAATAATTCGAAATTCATCTATTAATTAAATTACTCTATCTAAAATGGTAAAAATTTTAAAATTCACCCCGGGCCCACGTGCCCGGATTCCAGAAATTTTCGGATGAAAACGTTACCCATAATCTCAAGAACTCAAATATATAATTTCTATCTAATTCCATAACTATTTTCGTGGTTAAAATCTCATTTTTATAAAAATCTAGGTTTTTCACCTAAACCCTTCATTTTTAAGATTTACTAGTTATAATCTACCTATAATATATGTATTTAACTCAAGGAGTGTGGAATTAACTTACCTTTCAATTGCTAGTTAAACTCCCTTCTCAAAAGCTCTGAAATCGCCCAAAATTGGAGGAAAAATGGGCTCAAATTGTCTGAGCCCCGATTTTTAACCATTCTGCCAAGCAGTGGTTTCGCACCTGCGGAAGGCTTTCGCACCTGCAAAAATTCCTCGCAGGTGCGAGTTCCACTCGCCTGGGCCACGGTCGCATCTGCGCAAAAATTCGCGCACCTGCGCGTTCGGAGGTGCGCCCAATGTTCCGCACCTGCGATGGCAGGCCTTCTTTCCCCCTTCCGCTTCTGCGATTAAAGCTCGCATCTACGAGGGTCGCACCTGCGACTGTCCAAGCGCAGGTGCGAACGTACCAGATGCAGAAAGCTTCAGCATTTTCTCCCAAGTCCGAAATTGGTCCGCGCCTCGTCCGATTGACACTCGCGGTCCTTGGGACCCCGTCCGAACATACCAACAAGTTTGAAATCATAAAATGGACTCGCTCGAACTCTCGGAACGCGTAAAACAACATCAAATCTAAGAATCATACCATAAACCAAATTGATTCAACCTTAAGAATTTCAAGTTCTTCAATTTACTTCCAATGCGTCGAAATAAACTTAAACTACTCGGAATGACACGAAAATTTGTGTGCAAGTCTTAAATCACTATATGGAACTATTCCCAAACTCGGAATTCCAAACAGACTTCAATTACTCAAAATCCTACTCCAAACCAAATTTAAATAAGTTTAAACCTTCAAATAGTTGATTTTTACTATTAAGCATCAAAACGCTCTCAGGTTATCCAAAACCCGATTCGGACATACGTCCAAGTCCAAAATCATCATACGAACCTATTGGAACCGTCAAATCCTGATTCCGGGGTTGTTTTCTCAAAATATTGACCGAAGTCAAACTTGGCCTTTTAATGCTAACTTAAGGAACCAAGTGTTCCGATTTCAACCCAAACGCTTTCAAATCCCGAACTAACCATCCCCGCAAGACAATAATCATTAAAAGCACATACGAAAAATTTTATTTTAGGAAACGGGGTTCTAAAAGTTAAAATGACCGGTTGGATCATTACATAACGCATGTATTCACTGCGCTATACTATAGCACGTCCTATATGTTCGCTATACAAACCATCTTTTTTTTAGTTCAAATATAGCACGGTTATTCACCGCGCTATATCTTAACGGCAACAAACGTGCCGTTATGGTATAGCGCGGTGAATAACCGCACTATATATAAAATGGTACCTAGTTGTTTCTTTTTTTTTACACATTTACTTCTCTTGAGTCCAAAACCACACTTTGGTTACCAAACAACCCTACAAATTGAGTACCACTTTCATTTCGTTCAGTATTAAATTTATTCAAATAGTTACACTGTTACACAGTTTGATAGCCTTTTTCCACTGTCATCATTATTGAAAGGACAAGATAACATTGGAGTAGGGGTGAGTGTCGGTCGGTTCGGTCGGTTATTATGAAAGTACGGTTCGGTTTATCGGTTTTCGGTTTTGTAATATTAATAACCAAATCAAACCAAAGTATTTACGGTTCGGTGCGGTTTTTTCAAGGTTCGTTTTGGTTATTTTCGATTTAGTTTTTCGGTTATTAACGGTTCAAGATTTTTATATCCGATATAGACTACGGATCTTTAATTGTAATAAATTCTTTCACTGTTTCTAGTTGGCAGTCCGACACTCTCGAAACACCAGTTATACCACTAGATTTTTAGCCTTCGTAATGCATGAAAAAAAAACAGAAAAAAGATTGCAGAAAAGAATGCAAATCTCAAATAGTAGAGCATTCTGCAAATGCAACTTCCCAGCTCAAAGAACCAAAGACTAACACCTAATTTGGGCATTTGGGCTTAGTAAGACTAATAGGCTAATATGCTAATAGGCTTAGGTACAGAAGGGTTTGGGTAACTTGGGCTTCATATGGGTATGGGTAGCGTAAGTCTGTAGGCCGGAAATTTTGTGTATGAGTCCAAAATTTTGATTTTTCGGTTTAACCGAAAACAAATATCAAAACCGTAAATCGAATCGAAAAATCGAAATTTAATAATTTAAAAATCGCACACCGACCGAATAACCTTTTAAACCGAAATCGAAAAATTAAAATTCACGATTCGGCCGGTTTTTTCGATTCGGCCGGTATTATGCCCACCCCTACATTGAAAATTTTATACAAATTCACACATTGATATTCTTGATTTTCGAGCTGCGAAAAGTGAATGAAAACTCTTTACTGACTCATACATTCCCCCATTGAAAGCAGACACGACTAACTTTTTAAGAGAATATGATTTTCTCTTAAAAGAATTTGGAATCAAAAGATGAAACACATTGCAACGGATATGGAAAAAGGTAATAAAAGTATTTGAAATTCTTACTTTTCTTTTGAATTAACTTCGAGGAAAGTCGCTTTTTAGAAACAGTTTTACTTCTAAAACAAGTTCTCTTAGGAGACGGATTATTTCAAAGAATTTTTTATTCTCAGAACTAGAATTTAAAAGTTAAAAAATGAAGAATTTTCTAACCATTATAACTCGTTCGCAGAGGCGGACCTATGGACAGAGAAAAGGGGTCATCAGTCTCTCTCTCTCTCTCTCTCTCTCTCTCTATATATATATATATATATATATATATATATATATATATATATATATATATATATATATATATTAAAACGCAGCTAAGAATAAAAGGGTCATCAGACTCCATTAACCTAGACTCTCTATATAAATTGAAATCCTTCCACCTCTGCCCGTTCAATAAATAAGAAAAAGCCAACTAATGCAAAAGAGGTTCATGGTGTTGCAAATTCACTTCTTGATTTACTCCATAAAATACAAAATCGTGCACCATCTACAACAATAATACATATACAATTGACGTTTTAGCTAAGTGTCACAAGAATTTAACACAACAGAAAAATTAAAATATTCAAATTAAACTAATCTCACTATCTCTATCATTTTTAATAGAATCTCTTTTCTTAAGATCAAAGTAAAAAACAGTTGTCACAATAAAGCTCCATTGAACCACCAAAGCATATAAAAATATCCAAACCACATTATCTAACAACAATTTAATCACAACCGTCGATTCAACTCTCACGAAATCCCAACCGTTCATCGACATCTCCATCATCCCACGAACAATACCCGAAAACAAAACAAACAACCCGGACAAAACCCACCCACATACCCGTTTCCCCTCCATCAAACCAGACCCGACCCGGATAGCATCAAACCCGTACTTCCCTTCATTAACCAAAACCACAAGCGCCAAGCTCGTAACCGCCATCAAATGGAGCTCCAAACCCGACCCGAGAAACACAATAACCACCCGAATAAACGGGTAGGTCTTGAAAAATGCTATCAACATCCCCGGGACAACAGTACAAGCTAACATAGTAGCGTAAACACACATTGTAGTAACCAAAACCCGTTTCCAAGCGGTTTTTACCACGGTAAAAACCGTTAAAACAGTAGGTTTTCCGTTCGAACAAACGAAAAACGCAACATTTACCGCAGCAATTGCAGTAAAAAAAGACAGTAAAAAAGTAGGAAAGAAAAATAAAACTTTCAAGAAAAGCAAAGACTTAGCTTCTTTATTTGCTTCTTCTAACACATGTCCGGACTCAACTAGTATAGGTGAAAAAAATGAGAGTTCTTCAAGATGTTGTATACTGTTTTTCAAAGGGTAAGTTACAAAAGAAAATAAGAAGAGGAAAAAAGAAAGTGGAAATGAAATGAAAGCAAAAATGTAAAAAGAAAGTTTTTTGGTAGAAAGGAAAATTTTTAAGGAATTGAAGAAAACGTTGGCAAGAAGAAATAGACCGTTCGGTTCTTGGGAAATATGGTCGGAATTTTCTCCGGCGGGCATTTTTGTTTATTTTCTCTTTGGATATTTGGATATTTTTTGGGAGGTTATTGAATTTGAAAGGAATGGCGGACCTATTATATAACATTATTTTTAATTTGGTTGAAGATTTTTCCAAAACAATTTGGTTTTTTTTTCCATTTTTCACTTGAAAATATATTTTTGAAATTTTTAAAAAATTAAAAAATTACAAAAAGTCATTTTTCAAAATTCTCACTCAAATTACTCACAAAATTTCAAAAGAACTCAAACTAAAATTTATGTCCAAACACAACTCTAAATTTCAAATACTTGTTGCGGAAACCGAATATATAGAGAGATTAAATCACAACTATTATATCTAAAGGTAGCTAATAAATAGTAAATGGGACAATAATAAAATGAACACTAGAAATTAACGAGGTTCGGCAAAATTTAATTTTTGCCTAGTCCTTGGACACAATCAACTCAAATTTATTTCACTCCAAAAATACAAGTGAAATACTACAAGAGAGAAAGAAGATTCAAATGCCTTAAGAGATAAGAAGGCAAGTGAGAGATGTTTACAAATGAACAAAACCCTTGCTATTTATAGAAGAGAAATGGCATTAATAATGTCATGCATGACATCATATTACGTGTGAACATGCAATGTAAATGCATGAAAAATGCATCTACCAATTTCTTCCTAAAAGGAGGCTTTAAATGTTCACACTAGTTCACATTAATCTTGTCAAAATTCAACAAATCTCCACCTTGGCAAGATTCCACTTTTGCAATTTTCTCTTACTGATAAATTTTGATTGTGTCTTCAACTCCAATCTTCAAAGTTCAACAATGTTGATCAAGTTCAAACAATATTGAAACTTGATCGCAGTCACTACTTTTGTTAGCATATCGGCAGGGTTGTCTGTAGTTCCGAATTTTCTGCACCATGACTCCACCTTCTTCTATAATATCTCGTACAAAGTGATATCGAACATCAATGTGCTTCGTCCTTGCATGATAAACTTGGTTCTTTGCTAATTGGATAGCACTCTGACTATCACAAAATAGTGTGATGTTTTCTTGACCAATACCAAGATCTCTAAGCAACCCTTGAAGCCAAATTGCCTCCTTTACAGCCTCTGTAATTGTCATGTACTCTGCCTCAGTAGTAGACAAAGCAACCGTTGACTGCAAAGTAGACTTCCAACTAACTGGTGCATTTGCAATAGTAAAAACATAACCAGTAGTTGATCTACGCTTGTCCAAATCACCCGCATAATCCGAGTCACAATATCCAACCAGATACTGACTATCTTCCTACTCAAAAATCAATCCAACATCTACAGTATTACAAATATACCGTAGAATCCATTTCACAGCTTGCCCATGCTCCTTTCCTGGATCATGCATATACCTGCTTACAACTCCGATAGCATGTGAAATATCAGGTCTTGTGCAAACCATTGCATACATCAAGCTACCAATGGCATTCACATATGGCACTCTTGACATATACTCTTGTTCAGCTTCATTCTTCGGCGACATAGCAGCACTAAGCTTAAAGTGAGGAGCAAGAGGAGTGCTAACCAACTTCGTGTTCCCATTCATGCCAAATCGATCTATTACTTTCTTCAAGTATTCTTTCTAGGATAGATAGAGTTTCTTTGAATGTCTATCTCCTTTTATCTCCATGCCAAGAATTTTCTTCACCTCACCTAAATCCTTCATCTCAAACTCCTTTCTTAGTTGAATCTTCAACTTCTCAATTTCCTCTTGACTTTTGAAAGCTATCAACATATCATCGACGTATAGGAGAAGATATATGAAGGATCCATCTTCAAGCTTGCGTAAATACATACAATGATCATATTTGCTTCTTTTGTACTTCTGCCGCAACATAAACTTATCAAATTGTTTGTACTATTGTTTAGAAGATTGTTTCAATCCGTACAATGATTTTTTAAGTTTGCACACCATATTTTCCTTTTCAGCAAATTTGAATCCTTCTGGTTGAGTCATATAGATTTTCTTTTCCAAGTCTCCATGTAAAAATGCAGTTTTTACATCTAACTGAACTAGTTCCAAATTCAACTGTGCTACCAAAGTCAACAAAACTCTAATGGAGGAGTGTTTCACGACTGGAGAAAATACCTCATTGTAATCAATTCCCTCCTTTTGAGCGTACCATTTGGCCACCAATCTTGCTTTGTAGGGAACATCTTCTTGGTTAGGAAATTCTTCTTTCTTTGCAAATACCCATTTGCACCCAATTGCTTTCTTGCCCTTCGGGAGATTGGCCAATTTTCATGTGCAATTCTGATGAAGGGACTGCATTTCTTTATTCATGGTAATCCTCTACTTATCTTCTTCTGAACTTTGGACTGCGTCTTTATAAGTGATAGGAACACCATCAGCTACAATTGAAGCTGCACAAGCCACGTCTCTATGAGACGAACATGTTTCTTTATTGTTCTTTTTGGCTTGCTGGTTGCTATTGATTCAAGTTGTTGTTGGGGTTCCTGAGTTGGAATCTCCCCTTCCACTGACTCTTCTTCCAGGGGAAAATCTTCTATTGTTTCCTCGTTTTCTCCCTGTATTGGAAAAATTAATTTTTCCTCAAACTCTACCTACTTTGAAGCACCATCAGTTTGTTTGACATCTTCAAATGTCACCTTATCTATTATGGCAGATTCATCAAAGGTAATATCTCTGCTGAATATAACTTTTCTTGTCTCTGGATACCATAATCGGTATCCTTTGACTCCAGAAGTAATCCCCATAAATATAGCTTTCTTTGCCCTCGGATCCAATTTTGACTCTTTCACATGATAATATGCAATTGAGCCAAACACATGTAAAAAATTATAATCTTCAGTAGGTTTTCCATACCATTTTTCAAATGGTGTCTTGCCTCCAATAGCGGCAGATGGTAGACGATTAATGAGATGGCATGCATATGTTATTGCCTCAGCCCAAAATTCTTTGCCCAAGCCAGCATTGGACAACATACACCGAACCTTCTCCAGCAAAGTTCGGTTCATGCGTTCTGCCACTCCATTCTGTTGTGGTGTATTTCTGACGGTAAAATGTCTCAAAATTCCATCATCTTCACAAATCTTATTGTAAAGATCATTTTTGTATTCTCCACCATTATCTGTGCGAAGACACTTTATCTTTCTGCCTGTTTGAGTCTCTATCATCGCCTTCCATTTGAGAAAAATTCCCAACACCTCATCTTTGGTTTTCATAGTATATACCCACACTCTCCGGAAAAAATCATCAATAAAGGTTACAAAATAGTGTTTCCCACCTAATGAAGGTGTTTTGAAAGCACCCCAAACATTAGAGTGAACATAATCCAAAATACTTTTAGTATTATGGATTGCTGTTCCAAATTTAACCCTTGTTTGTTTTCCCTTGACACAATGCTCACAAAACTCCAAATTGCAAGTCTTTACTCCTTTAAACAATCCTTGATCTGATAAAATCTTTAAGAATTTTCCTCCAGCATGCCCCAAGCACATGTGACATAGCTTGGTTGCTTCTGCCTCCTTGTCATCACTGGATGTCACTGTTGTTGTCCCAATAACTGTACTACCGCGATAGTGGTACATGTTATTATTTCGCTGGATTCCCTTAATTACCACTAGTGCACCAGAGCATATTCTCATTACCCCATTTTCTGCAACGACTTTAAGCCCCTTTGACTCTAAGGCTCCTACAGAAATGAGATTTTTCTTCAATTCCGGTACGTATCGAACATCTGTTAATGTTCTGATCAATCCATCATGGTTCCTTAATCGGATTGAACCAATACCATATGCGGTAACAGGATTGTTATTTGCTGTGGGAATAACTCCACATTCTCCTTCTTGAAAGTCAACGAACCAGTCCTTATTGGGACACATATGATAGCTACAAGCTGAATTCATCAGCCATATGTCAGATGGTTTGAATGGCTCAGTTGTAACTAGCGAGAAATTAGAGTCGTCACAATCAGCTACATTTGAATCCGTGACAGCCTTTCCATTGTTAGGTTTGGCCTTGTTTTTCAACTTTGGACAGTCTTTCTTCCAATGCCCTTTTTCTCGACAAAAGGCACATTCATCTTTGCTGGGTCTGGATCTTAACTTGGATCTTCCTTTCTTCGTTCTCATATGATTTTGAGAACGACCTCTCATGACCAGTGCTTCTCCTTCTCCACTCTTTTGTTTTTCTCTCTTTCTTTGTTCATAGCTGTACAAGGCAGAACAAACTTCTTTGAGAGACACTTCATCATTCCCATAAAGTAGAGTAGTTTCGAGGTGCTCGTACTCATCGGGAAGTGAACTTAATAACATTAAGGCCATATCTCCATCACTAAAAGTCACGTCCATATTCTGCAAATCTGTCGCCAACTTATTAAAGCTGGTGATATGATCATTCATTATAGTACCAGGAACATATGTGAAGCGTAATAGTCTTTTTTTCATGTAAAGTTTATTTTGACTGTTTTTCTTCAAGAATTTATCCTCCAACGCATTCCACAATTTACTTGCAGAAGTTTCTTTTGTGTATGGATACTTCTGTTCTCTTGCGAGATAAGATCGAATGGTACCACAAGCAACGCGGTTGATAATTTTCCAATCTCCTTCTCCGATATTGTCTGGTTTATTTTCTTCTATGGCAATATCTAGCCCTTTTTGAAAAAGGACATCAAGAACCTCAGCTTGCCACATCCTGAAATGTCCTGACCTGTCAAAAATTTCAACTGCAAATTTCGCATTTGACATAATTCTTGTCATAAGCGAAGATGCCAACGACGTATTAGTGACACCCGATGTGGACTCTTCATTTTTATTATCTCCTATTTTGCTATAGATACTATTTATTTGCTGACACTACAGAACACCAAAGTAATTCTTTTCTGATGTGGAAGTTCAGACTATGCTGCAACCACAGAGCATACTAAGATAGAACCTTGGCTCTGATACCAATTGTTGCGGAAGCCGAATATATAGAGAGTGATTAAATCACAACTACTATATCTAAAGGTAGCTAATAAATAGTAAATGAGACAATAATAAAATAAACACCAGAAATTAACGAGGTTCGGCAAAATTTGATTTTTTGCCTAGTCCTCGGACACAATCAACTCAAATTTATTTCACTCCAAAAATACAAGTGAAATACTACAAGAGAGAAAGAAGATTCAAATGCCTTAGGAGATAAGAAGGCAAGTGAGAGATGTTTACAAATGAACAAAACCCTTGTTATTTATAGAAGAGAAATGGCTTTAATAATATCATGCATGACATCATATTAAGTGTGAACATGCAATGTAAATGCATGAAAAATGCATCTACCAATTTCTTCCTAAAAGAGGCTTCAAATATTTACACTAGTTCACATTAATCTTGTCAAAATTCAACAATACTATCATTTTCAATTGAAAAATATTTTCACATTTTTTAGAATTTTACAATTATTATGTCCAAACGCCTACTCAAAGAAAGAGGTTGGGTTTTGGAACTTTGGCAGAATAGTCAATAGTATTCAATAGTAGGAGTATCTTATTTTATTTTAAATTTACTAAATCTTAACTTGACGTGGATTTAACACAATTGACTGTCGACGACTTCCTTGACGTGGATTTGACTCAATTGACTGTTGACGACTTCCTTGACGTGGATTTTACTCAATTGACTGTCGACGACTTCTTCCATTAATTATTTTCAGATTGAGTGGAGGGGAGCATTGGACCAACTAAAAAAGTTATTTTGGTATAATTTATAAATTACGAGTTCGGACACTAGAATCAGCTATAGATTCTTGCATCAAGATAGACTGCTTTCATTATACCCCGGGGATGAAACTCTTCCTCGGGACCAGAATTTCAAAACAAACAAATAAGATGTTGTATACTGTTTTTCAAAGGGTAAGTTACAAAAGAAAATAAGAAGAGGAAAAATGAGAGTGGAAAAGGAATGAAAGCAAAAATGTAAAAAGAAAGTTTTTTGGTAGAAAGGAAAATTTTTAAGGAATTGAAGAAAACGTTGGCAAGAAGAAATAGACCGTTCGATTCTTGGGAAATATGGTCGGAATTTTCTCCGGCGGGCATTTTTGTTTCTTTTGTTTTTGGATATTTGGAGTTTTTGGGAGGTTATGAAATTTGAAAGGAATGATGGAAGTACGGGTGACCATAAAATCCAAAAAATCAAAAAATCGGACCGAATCGAATTAATTTAGTAGTATTTCGGTTCGATTCTCGATATTAAACTTTCAATACTTTGATAAACTGAAATAACGAAATATTTTAGTAAGCGCAGCGCAAGTTCCCATTTCCCAACCCAAGTCCAACTTCCAACCCCTAAAGTCGCTAAGCCCAATTCAACTACCCAAGTCCAATCTTCTACTTTTGACTTACAATATGTATACCAAGATTACAAACTCCAACTTGGTGGAATGTGTTGATATTTCATATATTTGATTCTGGAACTAAATAATATTAGAAAAGTTCTTCTTTTTCTTGTTGTTTTAGATTCTTTGGTTCCTCTGTCCTTTGTTGCTCTACTATGGTTTCTCAGTTAGAACATAAATTTGGCGGATTTGATTTTCAAAGCTGGAGCTTTTTCAGGCTAAAAGGAACGATTAATGATTACCATAAATTTGGATCAAGTATAGTACTAATATTAGGCATTTGAATATAGATAGGGTGCGATAGATGAAAACATTATTCCTTCGAGTTCGTTGTTGACAAACCAATATGGTTATCTCATGGATTTGGATTATATGGATGGACTATTGTGAGAACTCCACCGGCAAATAGAAAAAACTAAGAGTAATTTTATCAAACCGTACCGAAGTCGTATTGAACTAAATTAAAAAAAATCGAATCGTATCGAACTGCTTTGGTACGGTATTTGGTATGCATAATTGAAATATCAAAGACCGAAGTATCTAACCGAAATTTTTAAATATCGTACCGAAATACCGAACGACCAACCCAGATGGAAGTGGATTGTGGATTATATAACTTTACTTTTAAAGAAAGGAGTTGAGTTTTGAAAGTTTGGAAGAATAGTCAATACTATTTAATAGTAGGGTATAGTCAATACTATTTAAAGAAAGGAGTTGAGTTTTTTATAGGACTCGGATTCAAAACTTTTACTAATTATCAGTCGATGAATGATAACCTCGAGGACTTGAAACTTCTTTATGCATGGTTTCTTGTTCTTTCTTTCTTTAGTTTAATGAAATTTAGGAGTTGCGCGGTGATGAAGATCTACATGCATTATATTATATAAGAATTATAATAGGCTGAATAGGTAGTTTGCAATTGCCATATATAGCTTGTGTAAAAAAGAGAAATGTTATTTTTGCTATAAATTTTAAAAATCGAACTCATTAAGTTTAATTTCAATTTTTGATTTGCTTTTGCATATAAAGTGAGGAGATGAAAGCCAAACCATTTTAAAGAAGTTTTGAGAATATTTTGTGAACGACAATTATTCATTGTCTATTACATTGAGCATCTTTTGTGAAGAATCAAACATTACATAGTCGTCGATTTAATTACGATTAAGTGACAGAATATGTGAGTTAGAAAGACACACGTCTAGCATTCAGGGATATGGTGTAAACATTACCAATAAATAAGTGTAACGATTCAACCGGCTGTTTTGAACATTTGCACTTCGCCCGGTGATTTGAAGGTACGAGTAGCTCCGTATGATATATTACGACTTGTGTGTATCGCCGGTTTTGATTTTCGGGTGATTCGGAATTAGTTTGAAAAAATAAATTTCATTGTTGAAGCTTTAAGTTAGAAGAGTTGACCAAGTTTGACTTCTGTGTGTTTGACCCCGGATCATATATTTTATGATTCCGTTAGGTTCGGATGGTGATTTTGGACTTGGGTGTATGCTCGGATTCACGTTTAGATATTTCTAAAAGGTTTCGGCATATTCTGGCGATAAATGGAAAGTTGGAGGTTTGGAAGGTTGAGAGGTTTGATCGGGGAGTTGACTTTGTTAATATAAGGTCCGAATTTTGATTATGGGAGTTGGTATAGTTTCGTTGTGTCATTTGGGACTTGCATGCAAAATTCGACGTCATTCCGGATTGATTTGATATGATTCGACACGAGTTGTAGAAGTTGAAAGTTCATAAGTTCATTAAGTTCGATTTGAGGTGCAATTCATAGTTTCGATGTTGGTTGATGTGATTTGAGGCCTCGAGTAGGTTCACGTTATGTTATGAAACTTGTTGGTATATTTCGATGGGGTCCCGGGGGGACTCGGGTATGTTTCGGATGGGCTACGGGCCATTTCTCCATGTTATTAGACTGTTGTCTTGCTGGTGCCTGATTTCCTTGTTCGCGATCGCATAGGCTGTTTTGTGACTAACCATTTTTCCTTCTTCGCGTTCGCAGTGAGAGGTCCGCGATCGCGTACGTGTGGGTTCTGCTTCATCGCGTTCGTATTTGTTGTTCCGCGATCACATAGTGGGCGATCATGCTGGTGAGCGAGGTTTATTGTTATTCGCATTTGCGTCATATGGTTCGCGATCGCGTAAGCGGAGGTCGCTGTGAATCGCGCTCGCGTAGTGCTTTTGAGGGGGGGAAGCGTTATTTCTTCTTCGTGATCGCATGCGTTCTTTTGCGACATGCGATCGCATTTGTATTTCCGCGATTGCGATGTGCAAATGCCTGGACAGTAGAATAATAATTTCCAATCGATGGTTTTATTCCATTTATCACCTTTTAAGCTAGAGACCTCAGATTTGAGTGATTATTTAGGGGTTCTTCACGGGTTGGATTGGGGTAAGTATTTTTCACCCGGAATTGATTATATTTCATGATTTCATAATTATTTTTTAATTAAATTTGTGAATTGAATAAGAGAAAAGCTTTCAAAAATGTAAAATGAGGATTTGAAGGCCGATTTGATGTCGGAATTTGATAATTTTGGTATGGTTGGACTTGTATCGGAATGGGTGTTCGGATTTTATAAATTTTGTCGGGTTGCAATGTGCGGGCACAAGGTTGACTTTTTAGGTTTCTTTAAAGATCGAAACTTTATTGTTCGCAATTGTTTCCTATAGTTTTAATTTATGATATGAAGTTATTTTGGCTAGATTTGAGCCGTTCGGAGGTTATTTCACACGAGAAAATCATTTTAGAATATCGACTTAGCTTCTTCGAGGTAAGTGTCTTGTCTAACTTTGTGTGGGGGAAACTATCCCTTAGGATTCAAGTTGACTGTGCTATTTGTGTTATGTGAAAACTGTGTACGCAAGGTGACGAGTGGGTACCCGGGCTATATGTGGTATTTGACCTATTTGGGTTATCTAGACTCTTTCCATGACTTTAATTGAATTGTCATGACGTGTTACGCCTCTCATTCTTAATCTACTCTTACATGCTTTATTTGACATTGTTAGCACTTATTGTACCCCTTGTTATTTTTTCCTTACGTGCGTTAGTTGAAGTTTTTGCCTTCCTTATTGTCTTGTTACCTTTTAATTGTTGAGTCCCTTCTATGACTCCGTCCTATTTGCTATTTATCTTAATTGTTTTACTTGCACACCTTAGTTGTCACGTGCTTTACTTGTCATATTATTTTTGTAGTATTTGTTGCATTCCTGTGATTATTACGTGGTTCCTTTATTGCCGTGTACTCATACCCTTTGATTGTAAAAATTCTTATAAATTGAGTTATTGGATTGTTGTTGTTAATTTAAATTGCTTGTGGATTGGGTTGCACGCCGCAACATGTGAAATAATGAAGGATTGTGATATGATACGATGGGATTGGGTTGTATGCCGCAACAGGTAGAATAAGGGAGCATTATGTGATATGGTGAAATAATGGAGGATTTGATATTGATATGGTAGGATCGGGTTGCGTACCGCAATAAATTTTATATGTTATTCTTGATATTGATATGGTGAAATAAGGAAGGATTGTGTTTGTAGGGTGGGGTCAAGTTGCGCGCCACAACGGATTGTGTGTGTTATATTTATTGTTGTATTGTGTTAGCTTTCGGTATTTATCATATGAGATTTTGAGGACTGATATTTCTGGGTTTACTGATTTCGAGGATTGAGATGTTTTCATTAGTTTACTGCTTTGCCGCCATTTTCTTCTTTCCTTCCCTATTATTATTATTTTGGTGAATTGATTTTTAAGATGAAATTACTACGTTGAGTCATTATCGCATATCCCGTTGAGTTGTTAGTAACATAACGTATTTAAGTAAAAGAATTTTTAATGTGCTTATCTTACGTGACACCTAAGTTGGGAAACTGTCGTTTCATTCGGTACTTTACTATTCTTAATAGTTTTCATATTTTACTTTAATTGATTCCTCAAATTAAACTCCTTACCCTATCTGTGGTTTTTACTTTACTTAAAAATTATTATTTTGTCTTATTTTAACAAAATTCTATATTTTAATTTGGTACTTTATCTAATGCTTCGTTTTATTTGAAATGCTATTTTCTTTACCCAAATAATTTCTAAAATAAATTCATTTTCTTGTTTGATTCCCTACTTTATTTTAAGATTGTCATTATACTTTATCGTACATAAATAAATCTCTTGAATATTTTATTTAGCAATTTATACGGATTCGATGTACATGATAGCACGTGGACCTTGCCGTGTGAAAGTGATTTGGAAAAATATAGGCAAAAGGTGCCATATTTGTAAGATTTAGAAGTTGTGACTTATGAATTGAGATTCACGAGGAGTGGAACCTCGGGTAGTTCTTGTTGTGACTTGTGCATTAGGAACGAATTGATTGATTGAGTTATCATCGGTTCTCCTTACTCGAATTCATCTGTATTTAATCTGTATTTTAACCCTGTTGTGACTTTATTACCAGTAGTTTCTTGTTGCCATCATGCTTCAATTATTTCACTGTCGGTTGTAAATTAGTGATCTTCCTGCTATTGGTCTTACATTGAAGTTCTTTCAATTTTTAGCTTTATATTATATCCTGCACAGGTTTACATGTCTGTTAGGTGTCTTGAACTGGCCTCGTCACTATTCTACCGAGGTTAGGCTTGATACTTACTGGGTACCCTTGTGGTGTACTCATACTACACTTCTGTACATTTTTTAGTAGATCCAGATACCTATGATCGAGTTGGTTTGAGACCTATGTCTGCGCTGCTGGAGACTTCAGTTATACCTGCTTGACATTCGCAGGTTCCGAAGTTACCCTCTATTGTATTTTATCTCCATTGTTTCCTATTATTCCGAGACACTAATGTATTGATAATTATAGTGGCTCTTAGAAAAGTTTATGACTTGTACTACCGATTTTGAGATATTATGTATTTACCTTGGGATTATTGGCTTATATAAAAATTTCTGATTCATATTTAATAGTTATTTAGTAGAATCTGTTATCATTTCGGGATGTGCTAGGCTTATCTAATTTTAGAGATTAGGTGCAATCACGACATTTCATGGAGGAAAATTGAGATCGTGACAGTAAGTTATTACCCTCACTTTATTACTCTATTTACTTTATTTATATGATAAGAGTGGGTTGCTCTAGTGGTGAGCACCCTCCACTTCCAATCAAGAGGTTGTGAGTTCGAGTCACCCCAAGAGCAAAGTGGGGAGTTCTCGGAGGGAGGGAGCCGAGAGTCTATCAGAAACAGCCTCTCTATCCTAGGTAGGGGTAAGGTCTGCGTACAAACTACCCTCCCCAGACCCCACTAATAGGATTATACTGAGTTGTTGTTATTGTTACTCTATTTATATGATAGTGCTTAATTTGATACGACATTTAAGAACGAAAGATTTTGACTTTTATACTACATTTAAGAAGAAAGACTTTCAATTATACAAAAAATATTCTTAAAACGTAGCGATTCACTTTTCTCTCTTAATGACTTGAATATGTAACTTTAAGATTAGAGGTGGAAGATACGTACTAACCCTCTCTTTTTCAAAGTTATAAAGTTTTTAATTATAAGAAAAATGATATGTCGATACAAACTAAAAAAAGTACGTATTACTGTTTACCCTCAAAATCGGATAACAATTAAATTTATAAGTGATTTTGAGGATATGCGGATTTATTTGATACAAAGCAGTAAATAAAGACAAATTAAATTAATAAGGATAAAGTAAGTTCAAACCACACGAGAAAGACGATTTAAGCCTTAGTGAAATAGTTTCCCTCAATCTGGGCTCGTAAAAATAAGCACTGATGAACGAAAGCAGAAAAACTAATAATAGAAAAAATAATAATATATTGCTTTGGAATACGTGTTACAATGTACTTTATGAATTATCAGACCCCCTTTATTTAGTAAAGGAGTCCTACTTTAGATACAATTTTATAAAAGGTAAAAAATCTTTTGATTTACTGATTGTCGGTTCTTTATCGGTACATGCCGAGATTCCCACCGTAATATTCGGCCGGTCATGGATATTTCGGTCTTCCGTTGGCTATGCTGACAATATTTCTTCAAAATTATTTGAGGCTAGGACCGATTCCGGGATCATGGCCTTGATATTCTCGAAGGCAGGCATCATGTCTCCTGGTTTTAGTCCGATAGGACTCGGGGTCGATCTTTAGTCTTCTATTGTCATGTCTCGAGCTTGGCTCACTATGTCAGATGCTAGGATGCACCACGAGCTCGATTTCAACCGTATACAGATAGTCCCCTCATTTTTCGGAGAGTAGACGGCGAGAAACACCATGAGCTTCTGATTCTCACTTCGATACACCGTGACAGAAATGACAAAACAACTGAAACGTCTCGTCAGTCAAGTCCTAATGGCATTAAATGCATGTTAGCCGCCGGTCGGTCATTCCTGGATGCGAACCATCGCCGAAATACTATAAATACCTCCTCCTTTTGCTCATTTTAACTTTACATTCAAATATTCTACCCCCTCCTCCCCTTAAGATTTCAATACTTTCTAGCACTTTCATTCTAGTTATCTGAGATCCTCTGCAAGACCTCTTGTTTATCTTCATCTCAAGCCAACAAGTACAATCCTTCAACTTCCTTTCTTTATCCATTTTCCATTCATCTTTTAAATAAATGGCAAAGTCTTCCAAAACCGTTCCCCAAAAAGAAACCCCGTCTACTTCGCGGACGGCTACTGAGGTCGAGGAGACTGTTTCGTGTACTTCCGTTGATGAACCAGTACCAAAACCCCCTTTGAAAATTTTCATCCCCGGAGGATGCTCGATCAACGCCGATTTCAAGGTTGAAAAACCTTCCTCCGTACAAGGCTGGTGTGAGGAAGTCTCGAGATACATATGCTCGATCACAGAATAAGTCCTCCTTATGGTCCGAAAAGACTGCAACTGGGCCGATAAGGGCATAGTGACCCCTGACCCCGATGAAGCGATTACTACCCATGCCGAGGGATACCAAAGTGTTTACGCTTATCTTTTTACATTTGGCTCGATGGACCCGGTCATCATTGATTTCTGTAAGAGGTACGAGGTATGCCTCGGTTAGATTAATCCTTTACTTTGGGGGATCGTGATCCTCTTCCGGTTCCTCGTGAGCAGAATCGATGGGTGCTCGTTCACCGTCGACCATTTTCTACGCTTGTACAGTCCTCGAATCTTCCAGGGGGGGGGGAGGGGCTGTTAAAGCTCGTGCGCCGGGCCAGCAAAGCACAGTTATAGAGTATTAATTAAGACGGGATCGAGGCTGGCAAGGCTGTTTTGTACGAGTGAGGACTTCGGACATGATCCCAGCTGAGCGCATGCCTTTCCTCGAGAATTGGAATACATCACGTAAGTACAATTTTATTTTCGAAAGTCAATTTTATACTTATTTCCTTCTTTCTTATCAGTATTTTGTGGTAGTGCAGCTATTTCTCGGGTCCCGAATACCATTCCTAGACTCAAGGAGTGGGTTGAGGGTTGCGTATCACAGATGCCCTACTCCAAGCGCTCATAGAGAAAGCTCTCGAAGGGCCGTTGGGAGGCCCGTTCCCATGGTGATACTCCTTTACTGAGTAGGTAATATTTGGATTCCTCTTTTATCATTAAGTCCTCACTCCATTTACTTCTTTTTGCAGGTTTATCCAAGGAAGTAGAACTGAGGCCTCCAGCCGGTAGTGAGGACTTACCTACCAAGTCCCCTGCTCCGAGACAGGTCGAAGAGAATAAAAGAAAAGGGCTCCCAGTTCCCTGAGCTTGGAGAAAGAGAAAACAAAAAGAAAGCTGGTGCGCAAGTCAAAAGACAACACCAGTGCCCGAGCATCACCTCCAGATTCGATCTACCGACTGATAGACGAATATGAAGAAGAAGAAGCCTTTGTCCTGATGGCCCATGTTCCATCACAACTCGAAGGGCAAGGGGCCTCCGAACTAGAGAACCTCGAGACCGACATGCCTCAAGCTAGGAAGGTCGATGAGGAGGTCGGGGTCGAGGTTTCCCGAGATGTGGGCAATGCCCCGAAGGAAGTACTAGGTGTGATAGACTCACCGAGTTGCCCTCGTTCGCTAAGTCCATGTATAATGAGGCCCAAACAGTGAAAGAACGCCACAACGAGGTGGGCCATGGGGCTGACGACCCATTCCGCGACTTTTTTGATGGCGTGGATTCTAACGCAATAGTGGATGTCACCGGATTAGGTGACTTAGAGGTGTCGAAGAAGATTCTATCTTTGAGAGCAAGTGGGCCTTCCTCAAGCCCGAAACAGACCAACCGGTTCCCAGCTCTGAGTGTGGATCCTAATTGGAAACGTCCCATCATCATCTCCATTTCGGAGGATGCCGGGGTCCTCTTCACCCCCGTAGGGGTGGCCAGTTATATTCGGTGTCTGGTGATCGAGGAAGACCAAGCCATGATAAATGAGGTAGATGCGCCCTGCCTGTTCAACGAAGCACAACATGCGCTAAACCGAGTAACTTTAGATATCTCTTGATGACTTTAATTCGTACTTAGACTAATTCATAGATAACCCTAACATTTTTTCTTTTGTGTTTGTAGGACTCGGTGCTTCACCATGAAACTTTCCTTCGATATCGGGATAAGCTGAACCAGCTTGAAGCCGAGGTCTGAGGGCTCACTGATAAGAGATACTTACAAACTCCTTAGTGAGCAGCGTGAAGGGGAGGATAAGAGCCTCCGAGCTGAGTTGGAGGTGGCTCGGAAGGAGCATGCTGACCTGGTCGAACAGGTAAAAATATTTAAAGTTAGTGACGATGAGCTAGACACGGTGACTAATGGTCAGAATCTGCAGGTCCAACATAAAATCGACCGGATTGACCAACTCCGAGCTGAGATAGATGCAGTTAAGGCCGAGGCTAGGGGTGGGCGTTTGGTACAGTATTTAAAAATTTTGGTTCAGTTCTTCGGTGTTTGGTATGTTAATTGTGCATAGCAAATACCGTAACAAAGTAGTTCGGTACGGTTCGGTATTTCTTAATTTGGTTTAGTACGACTTCGGTACGGTTTGATAAAATTGCTCTTAGTTTTTTCTATTTGCTAGTGAGGTTCTCACAATAGTCCATCCATATAATCCAAATCTATGAGATAACCATATTGGTTTGTCAACAACAAACTTGAACGAATATCTTTAGGGGATTATTAAGGTTCGGGCACTACCTAATAGGTCTTGTGCCCCCGGGCTCTGATAGCCCGTACCGTCCGAGTTTGTCTTTGGATGGCAGTCCCCGAGTGAGAGCGATCCTTTGAACCCAGATAAACTTGGCCCTTGGGCTCAATATCTTTAAGGGATCAAATGTAGGAAATTCCTTAAGAAAAAAAGAAAGAGAACAAAATTTTTAAGGGACAAGATATTTATCCGTAAGGTAAAAACTTCTTTTTATTTCTATGCGTAATATATATGGTTACACATGTGTATAAGATTTGTGTCAGGGCTCGAACAGTCTATGTGGGAACAGTTCATTTAACTGTTTGGCCCTTACAGTAAATCCTATCAATCGAGCCGAGACCATTTGATCACAAAGTTTTGTTGCTTGCTAAAGTCATTATCAGAGGGTGATGCCCCCCCAGTGTTCGAGGCCGATCATAGAGAAGCCTCGAATACTGTTGTCTTGATCTTTAACATCGGTTAGTAGCCGACCTTCAATTCTACATTAGCACGATTTATTGTTGCCTCGTTAAAAACCTTGCCGGAAAACCCATTTGGGACAAAACCGGTTCAAGGGAAAAAGAGTGCAATGCGTGCTTTCAGGCCTAAAAGTTGTGTCGTTCTTCAACGGTCACATGTAGGTATTAGTACAAAATGAAAATAAGTAAAAGGAATGAATGAGGTCGTACCTTAGCAGTAATATCGCTTCAAGTGAGTTATGTTCCAGTTGTTTGGTAATTTCTTACCGTTCATTGTTCCGAGTTTGTACGATCCCTTTCCAGTGATCTCGATAATTTGATAAGGACCTTCCCAATTCGGCCCCAACTTCCCTTCCTTTAGGTTCCGGGTGCTCAGTGTGACCTTCCTTAACACTAAGTCCCCGACATTGAAATGTCGAAGGTTGGCTCTTCGATTGTAATACCTCTGGATCCGCTATTTTTGGGGGGCCAACCGAATAAGGGCAGCTTCGCGGCTTTCATCTATTAGATCTAGACTCGTATTCATGGCTTAGTCATTTGATTCTTTTGTTGCATATCGGAACCTGAGACTCGGTTCTCCAATTTCAACCGGTATTAGAGCTTTGGCGCCGTAAACCAGCGAGAACGGGGTAGCCCCAGTACTAGAATTCGAGGTCGTAAGGTATGCCCATAGGACTTCGAGAGGATTTCCTTCCATTTTCCTTTGGTGTCGGTCAACCTCTTTTTGATGTTTTGGAGTATGATTTTGTTGGTGGATTCCGCTTGTCCGTTCCTACTAGGGTTGTGGGGTGTTGATAGGATCCTTTTGATCTTATGGTCTTCGAGAAACTTGCTTACTGTGTTGCAGATGAGCTGTTTCCCATTGTCGCACACGATCTCGACCAGCATTCCGAACTGACATATGATGTGGTCCCAAATGAAATCGATGACTTCCTTCTCCTTGAACTTCTCATATATCTAGGCTTCCACCCACTTAGAAAAATAGTCAGTCATAAATAATATAAATTGAGCCTTACCGGGTGCCCATGGAAGGTGGCCAACCATGTCTATCCCCCATTTCATGAACGCCCAGAGTGACAAGACAGAATGTAGCAGCTCCCCGACTGGATGAATCATCGGAGCATGTCTTTGACATTCATCATATTTTCGTATGAACTCCTTCACATCCTTTTCCATGTCGATCCAGTAGTATCCGACTCTGATTACTTTTTGAACCAATGATTCAGAGCCTGAATGATTTCCACATGTACCTTCATGAAGTTCCCCCAGAATGTACTCGATATATCTCGGTCCTAGACATATCGCGAGAGGGCCATCGAATGTTCTTCTGAACAGGGTTCCATTTTTGGACAAGCTAAATCGGGTTGCCTTCTTACGCAGGGCCCTCGATTCTTTTCGATCCGAGGGCAGTTTTCCGGTCTTCAGATATTTTATGTATTTGTTTCTCCAGTCCCAAGTTATGCTCGTTGAGTTTATCTTGGGTGTCCTTCTTCCACTACCGATCTCATGAGTTGTAGGAATTCCCCCGAGTTGAAGTCATTGTCCTCGACCGACAACCCCAAGTTAGCAAGGGTATCGGCCTCACTGTTTTGACCCCGAGGTACGTGTTGTAGAGTTCACTCCTTGAATCGATGTAATGTTACATATAACCTATCCAGGTATCTTTGCATTCGTTCTTCTCTGACCTCGAACGTCCCATTAACTTGGTTCACCACAAGGAGGGAGTCGCACTTAGCTTCGATCACCTCTGCCCCCAAAATTTTGGCTATTTCGAGATCTATAATCATGACCTCATATTCTGCCTCGTTGTTAGTCAATTTTACAGTCCTAATAGATTGTTTGACTACATTGCCTGTTGGTGGCTTCAATACGATGCCAAGTCCGGACCGTTTTGCGTTCTAGGCATTATCTGTAAAGAGGGTTCAGATCCCCGAAGAAATCCTCGAGTTCAACAATAACTCTCTTTCAACCTCGGGTATTCAGGTCGGCATATTAAAGGCAGGAACACAACCCACAACAACTGCACGATCTTCAATATGTAATAAACTCAGCCCCATGCGCACTGCACCTTGCGGCGCTACTTGCACGAGGCCTCGTCGTTCCATTTCCAAAAGCCATCGGCTACTACGAGCGATACCGCCCCCCGATATGTCAATGGGTAAGTAGTCACAACACATATGGGGTGACATTAGACATACAATTTCAGCTTCCTAGAGGCACTTAACAAAGCGAGCGCCAAATTTCTAGGTGAGGGTATCTAGTTTCGGCCTCGACTAAAGTCCTGCTAACATAGTAAATTGGAAATTGCGTACCTTTCTCTTCCCGGACTAGGACTCCACTCATCGCTATCTCTGATACTGCCAGGTACAGGTATAACTGCTCATCTGTCTTCGGTGTGTGGAGCAGTGGTGGGATCGATAGATATCGCTTGAGCTCCTCCAAGGCCCGTTGGCACTCCGGGGTCCACGAGAAGTTATTCTTCTTTTTCAACCGTGAGAAGAACCGCTGGCTCTTTATGGAAGCCCTCGAGATGAATTGCCCTAGGGCGGCTATGCATCCGTTTAATCTTTGTACGGCCTTCACGTTGTCCACAACAGTGATATTTTTTATGGCTTTGATCTTATCAGGGTTGATCTCGATTCCCCATTTGGATACCATGAATCTGAGGAATTTACCGGATCTGACTCCAAATGCACACTTCTCCGGATTCAGCTTCATATTGTTTTTGTTCAATATGCTGAGGTTTCTTACAAATGTTTCAAATGGTCCTCTACTCGCAGGTACTTAACCAACATATCATCAATGTAAACCTCCATTGATTTTCTTATTTGTTCCTCAAACATCCAGTTTACTAGGCTTTGGTAGGTGGCACCGGCATTTGTTAGTCCGAATGACATCACGTTATAGCAGTAAGTATTGTACTTAGTGATGAAGGAGGTTGTTTCCTAATCGCTCAGGTTCATCCGTATTTTGTTGTACCCGGAGTAGGCGTCGAGAAAATTAAGGATCTCGTGGCCGGCCGTTGCATCGATCGTGCGATCGATGTTAGGCAAATGGAAGAAGTCCTTGGGCCATGCCTTACTCAAGTCTTTATAGTCTACACACATTCTTAATTTATTCCTTTTTTAGGGACTACCACTAAGTTTGCTAACCGATCTGGATATTTAACCTCCTGAATAGACCCTATTTTAAGGAGTTTAGATACCTCATCCGTGATGAAAGCATGTTTGACCTCGGACTGGAGTTTCCTCTTCTGCTTGACCAGGTGGAACTTCAGGTCTAGGCTTATATTGTGAGTGGTTATTTCCTGTGGGATCCCTGTCATATCAAGGTGGGACCAAGAGAAACAATCTTCATTAGCTATAAGAAATTGAATGCGTTTTTCCCTGAGCTAGGGGCTTAACCCCGTGCCCATGTATATCTTTCGATCGGGCAAGTGTTTCGTTAGTACAACTTGCTACAATTCCTTGACCGTTGTTTTGGTAGCATAGGAATCGTCGGGGGGCTAAAAAATATCTAGGAACTCCGTATTCGTCGCCCTCGTCTACCCCTTGTTTCTCCGATTTTGTCGAGGCTGGTATCGATAATTGCTATTTGGCCTCGTCTTTGGCCGTCTGATTCAGACCCTTCGATGTCGAGAGTATGGATGCCTGGATCACCTTATCGACCGCGAATATTTCCTTGGCGGTCGGTTGTTCCCCGTAATCTATTTTGATTCCTCCGCGTGTTGGGAATTTCAGCACCTAGTGTAGTGTTAAGGGTATTGCTCTCATGTTGTCAATTCGTGGCCTGTCGAACAAAGTATTGTATTTCATATCTCCTTCGATTACATAGAACATAGCTTCCTGAATGGTTCCGGTGACGTTCTCCGGTAATATTATCTCCCCTTTAGTGGTCTCACATGCCATGTTGAACCCGTTCATGACTCGAACCCCAGGTACGATCCAATCTTGTAGGTCGAGTTATTCCACGACCCTCGATCTGATGATGTTGGCTGAGCTACCTGGAACAATTAACACATGCTTAACTCGATATTTATTTATGAGTACCGATATTACCAGTGCATCATTGTGGGGCTGTACGATCCCCTCAGCGTCTTCGTCATTAAAATATAAGGTTCTTTCCGATGCGTAATCCCGAGTCTATTTCTCTATTATGATGGATACTTTGGTGCGCTTCAACATTGGTCCCTATGAAATGTCAACCCCACTGATGATCATATTAATGACGTGCTGAGGTTCATTCCGTTCGGTCTACTTATTAGAAGCCCTGTTCCTGAAGTGGTTCTTAGCCCGATCACTCACGAACTCTCGGAGATGTCCATTGTTGAACAACCGGGCCACATCCTCTCTTAATTGTCGGCAGTCTTGCATTATATGGCCATGAGTATCGTGATATTTGCACATTAGGTTAGGATCCCTTTGGGCTGGATCGAACTATAAAGGTCGAGGCCATTTGGTATCTTTGATGCATCCAATGGCATATACGATAGCAGCGACATCGACGTTGAAATTGTATTCTGATAATCTTAGCGCTTCTTTTGGCCTGACGGGCCTGTCGAAGCTGTTTTTGCTCATGAGTCCCCGGTTTCTTTGACCTCGGTCATTTATCCTTTCATTTATCATAGGGTTTTGCCTGGACCCACTGCTTCTTCGGTCTTCATTGTACGGTTCATATCGATCCTTGTGTTATCTCGGTTCATGATCGATGTCTCTCTTGACTCTGTTGGTGGTTCTGACGGGATACACGGACCCGGAAGGGACCCCAAGATGATCATCTTCGACCCTGAATTTTTGATGATACCGGTTATGGACATCAACCCAAGTGACGGCCAGATATTCTACCAAGTATTTTTTCAACTGTTGTGAAGCCAACGAGCTTCGAATGTTGAGTCCTTGGGTGAAAGCCTGAACGTCCCAATCATCCGCGACCAGGGAACAATCCATCCGTTTCATTTGAAACCGGGACATGAATTCCCTGAGCATCTTGTTATCCCGTTGCTTTACTTTGGAAAGGTCTGGCTTTCTGGTCTCGACCTTGATAGCCCCAACATGTGCTTTTACAAAGGAATCTACAAAGCATAATAAAAGAGTCAATAGATTTGGAGGTAAGTTGTGATACCATATCATAGCTCCTTTTGATAGGGTCTCCCCGAACCTTTTCAACAAAACAAACTCAATCTCATCATCATCCAAGTCGTTCCCTTTAATGGAACATGTATAGGAGGTCACATGCTCATTTTGGTAGGTCGTTTGACCTATCGCGCACAATGCACACCTCAATACATGGTATGCGTCGGTCGATTGCAATTATAGTAACCCAACAAAGAGTCGGGATCGTATCCACAGGGAGTTTATATGGGAGTTAGGAGTATATATTCTAGTACGTGAGTTTGAAATATCTTAATTTACACTTCCACAGATTGGTTTTGTTTCTATTTCTATTTTTAAAACTAAGATTGCAAAGTTACGAAATAAAACTAAGATAATTATTTTTGTTGTTTTTCAAGTTTGTAAAAAGCCTAGGGCTATGACCATCACCTAGGTGTTTGCCTAATGGGATATAAACCTTAATGCTTGTTTTGTTGATCGGGGTGTATTATAGCTATCAACTCTTAATTACCCGCTCAATAACTCTCGGTCAGAGAATGGTTTTGCCCAATTTGGCTTTCTCAAGTCCAAATGGGTATCACACAAAAAGGTGATAAAAACTCAAGTCGGGTTATTACTATCTCTAGGTTTAACCCTTTAATTGGGTTAATCAATCTCTCAATTGATCCAATTTCTTGTTAGCCAAGATTTCCTAGACAAGTCTCTCTTTCTCAAGTAGAGACTATGTCAAATAGGCATGAACTAATATTTGCAACCATTAATTCCATAAATTAAAGCATGAAAAAGGCTAAATAATAAACACACAATCATAAACAAGCACGAAATTAGATACCCATAAGGTTTACGCACTCGGGTTGGGTCACAACTCTAGTAATAATCTAGCTACTCATGCTTGGAATTGAAGAAATAGAAGAAGAAATACTAATTAAACTCATATTGTAAAGTTAAGATGATAAAATCTATACTAAAATACTCCAAAATATAGAAAACTTCCAAAAGAGGTAAAGAAAAATGGCTATAGGACTTGATGATGTCAAAAGTTGACCTAATTTTGTGAAACTCGTTTATTTATACAAGGCTAGAAATTTCGGGAAAAAATGCCCTTCGGGAGGTTCTGCGGCCGCACAATTCCATGCGCGGTCCGCAGACTTCTTCATCTTGCAGAAGCTAGGATTCTGCAGCCGCACAATTCTGAACTGTGACCGCGAGGCAATGTTTCTGAGGTCCGCAGATTTATCACTGCGACCGCAATCTAGTCTTCTGCGATCTGCATCTTTACTTCTGCGGCCGCACAATTCTTTTGCGGTCCACAATTTTTGAGGAACTTGGACTTCAGAAATTTGCACAACCTCTGAAGTTGATCTCCAGCTCTTCATTTGCGGCCACACAATTCCTGTGTGGTCTGCAGTATCCTAAAAAGCTTGCTGGGATTTTCTTCATTGTTTGCGGCCGCAGATGAAATTCGGTGGTCCACACTTTGTTCTGTGGCCACAGAATTCCTTTCGCGGACCTCACTTTGTATGCTTTTGTGCCCTGTTGTTTCCTTGTGCTTGTCCTCAAGTAAATAAAATAGTTTCCACCTCCACAAGTTAATGGCCATTTCAGCCAGTTAAATGTGAGCCATTCACACATCAGTTGGGACCAACAATTACCTACACTACTTATGTATTATCAACAAGGGGACAAGTTAAACGTTTATACACATATAGTTCTAATGTGACACTTGAGCATCAAAAGTTGACTTTATTCATCAAGGAAGCTCTCTCTCTCTCATGTAGGCCATTGTGGATCCCAAATTCCTCCTCCTATACTCTCTATTTTCCTAGCTCACTTAAGAATTTTAGCACTCAATCCAAAGATTTGCGAAAGGTACTCTCATCTCTCTCAAGAGAATGTCGCAAGTATGGCTTCAAGTACCATAGGCTTGCCCCTCATGTAGATCGCCACTAATGTAAGCTCACTCGGCTTGAAATCACGTAGGGCTTGTTTGAGATGGAATGAAGGCTTTTGGACTAAGGTTGGATATACTATGGTTGAGTGGGTTCACCTTTCCTTAAGCACTCCATTTATTTATTCTTGGCTCATACTTTGCTAATTCTTTGGGGCACTTTCTTTTCCTTGTGGAATTAGAGAGACTTAACATCACTCTTTCTTGATCACGACATTCATTTTCTACTTTTTTGACTTCTCCATGTTTTGTATCATTACCTTTCTTTGAATCCCTTCAACTCTTCCACTTATTCACTTCTTTTTTTGCATTTTTCTTTTTGATCTTTCTTTTTCTTGACTTTCTTTCTCCTCATTTCTTTTCTCTTTTTGTGTCTTGATACCTCTTTCAAGTTCCTCGTCTCTCCCCCAAACTTACATTTTTAGCCAATTGTCTTACAAGAGTGTTAAAGAAAGCTCGGGTGCCAAGAGAGGGTCACGACAAAATGGGTAAAGGTTTGTAACATGGTTATCAAATGAGAAAGGCTCGAGGTTCAAATAGGTTGAATAGGGATAACAACTTTGGTAGGCAATAAAAAATTCAAATGGGCCAAGGAAAGCCTAAAATCACTTCTCAAGCCAAGCAAAACTTAAGATTTCACCTTGAAACACATTCGGGGCAAGTTCTAGACCTTTCGTACGGGTACTTGGACTAGCAACAAAGCATCTCACCCCTCACGCAACTAGATTGATAAAGAGGATAGAGTTGAGGACCTACAATGACCACATTCAAGATTGAAAATCACTAGGTTTTGATTAAACCACTCGATGATTGCCTAAGTTAACACAAGAGTCACAAAGTCACTAACTAGAGCTATTTCTTTCCAAAAACCTTGTTTCTAACCATAAGCACGTAGTTAAGTGTGTTGGTACCAAATGAAGCATGTTTGACTCTTCGAGCATGACTTAATTAGGTCTTCCTAATCATTACTAATTCTATAATTACCTAAACACAAAAAGGGACTCAGCCCCTTAAGAAGGTTGTCATACCATCCATCGTTGGGAAGAGTCACCCGGTTCACAAAAATACTACCTTTGGAAAGAATGGTGAGATTAAGAAAACCAAAGACTTATTTACGAAAACATAAGAAGAAGCTACTAAATCAAAAAGAATCTACTAATTCAAAAAGAAGTAATATGAATATACATAACGAGAGAAGATATATACATAATGAGAGAAGGTATATACATAATGAGAGAAGAAAAGAGAGAATATATACAGAATAAGAAAAAAGAAGAAAATACTATTAGTTATTACAAACAAATTGTCTCAGAATCATCAAATTAGATCAAATAAACTCCCCTCCCCCCCAAATAAAAATAATCATTGTCCCCAATGCTTAACAAAATAAGAGTAAAGGAAGGGTAAGAGTGAAGAAAACTCTCTATGGTTCCTTGGCCATCTCTGTGTCTATAGCAGCATCACCACCCTTAGGCTCCTTAAACTGGATCTCATCATCCTCAACTCTGGGAGTGACTGGGTTGGTGAATATCTGATGCACTGCCTCAGTCGTGTCAGCAGCAGAGTCGGACTCATCAGACTGTCCAGCTGGTGATGTAGATGTTGTAAGATCTGGACCTAGATGGTGTGGGTTAATCGGCATATCAAATGGAATATCTCCGGCTGCCGCAAGCTTGGTAACATGTCTCCGGAGCTTGCCCACTGACTTCTTGGAGGCCTGGGACTTTCTCATCTTTTTCACTTCCTTTCCCAGCTCTTCTATCACTGACCCATGTTGCACCAATGTAGCCATAATCATGTTCTGGTTATCCATGAGCTTCTTCAATGTTTCTTCCACTGTTGGGTGCATCTGAGGTACCGGAATGGAGGACTGTGCTGCAACAGTACTGGATATGCCAGACAGCTTTGCAGTGGTTGTCTGCATCAAGTTGTTGAGGCTTGCTAATGTCTGGGAGACTCGCAGTATAGAGAGTAAAGCAGTAGACATCGACACTCACTTCAAAGCCGAGGTGGAACTTGTGACAGGAATTGCTGTATGCACTGAGCCTGGAGGTAGAGGCATAACTGTTGCACTAACTGAAGGCTCGTTTGAAGTGGATGGCATGTCAATTAGCTATGCAGCTACCACCGATGGCTAATCAGATTGGCATGTGGTAGTAGACAACTGACCCTTTCTCTTAGCGTTTTGTGCATCCATCAACGAGTACTATAAGAAGGGCTTCTTCGCCCGCACCTTCGTATCAAAATCTCTTGTCTCCACCCTCGCATCCGTAAGATACTTTGTAATGGTTTTGGGATACGGGTAGGATGTGTCAGCTTGTCTCGCGACCACAGAGATGTTGGCCGACATCACGGCACCTACATTGATCGGGTACCCGGCCATGATGGAAGCTTCTAGAACTGCTCGCGGGAGCGGGCGATATGTCTCATTCTGGTATGCCTAAAAGGTCTGCCATCTCTTTGCCTCAAAACTCAAAGTGCTTCTATGAATAGACACCCCTACTGTGATCCATGGTGGTTGTGGCCCAGGAGCTGCTAACATCTCAGCTAGCCAAGGACGATTTGCATCCCCAAGTGCACATTTATCAAGGTACTCTATGGGTGCGACATCTTCAAACCCCAAATAGGTGTTCAATGTGTTCTAGTCAAAACGTACCTTGAGGTTCTTCACTTTAGTCACATTTGTCCCTTTCTTGATATATGCCACATTGGCGTACAACTCCCGGGCAAGGTATTCCTTCGCATCCACCATGCTCTGGGTGAACCATATCCACCCCTTGCGCTCTTGAAACTGCCTCAAAACTGCAGGGTTGTACTTTTCTAGATCTCTCAACTGGAACTGTCGCTCAAGAGTGAGAAACCTCATTGGACACCACTCACAGAAGCTAGAAAAGGTAGCCAAACTGATGAACTAGTCCTCCCACACCTCTTTCTTCTTCGATCGCTCAATGCCGATAACTCTAGCATCTCCCCCTCGGCCATCATCTGGGATGTACTGAACTGATGTCTCTTGTGCCTGGGGGGAAGGTGTAGTGGAAGGATCAGAAGCCTGACTGGTACTCTTCGAACCCTCAGAGGTGCTAGGTGATGAAGACGGCTCATCCCTAAGCTCATATCCCCATGGTGGCCTTGATTGTACGACCGACCGCTCATGAACTGAGGCTGAGTTGCCATCGGAGACGTCCCTAGACGAGACATAAGAATTGGTCTCCGAGTGGTCTGCACCTTTTCCTCTGCCGACTACTAACTTCTTTATTTTTTCAGGCTGTTGGGCACTAGTCAAAGGTCTCTTCCCTTGTCCCCGAGAAAGGTCATCACGTCATTTTGAAATGTCGCCTCGTCCTCTAGATCGAACCATGTCCTGTACCAAGAAAAGGCGATTGTTAGTTGCAAGTCAAGTTCAGACACACAATGAATGCAAAGACATACCAGAGATTACAGTGAAAAACATAGTAGAAACATGCTTGCAGGGTAGGGAATTGCGGTCCGCAGAATTGTCATTGCGGCCGCAGAATGGGCATTGTGGACCACACAATTTTCCATTGCGGTCCACACATTTCTCATTGCAGCCACAACTCGTACATCACCAATATGGAAACTCTCTGATGACAGAGAGTTGGTTGTTTTGCAGCCGCAACCAGTTTTCTGCGATCTGCATAAATTGCTTTGCGGCCGCACATGAGAGTCACCAAAATGACAACTCTCTGATCACATGAATTAAGTGGTTTTGTGGCCGTAATGAGATTTCTGCGGTCCGCACAGTTTTCAATGCGGCCGTAGAACCATGCCTTACTATAATGCCCTACACTTTAACTTCTACGGACTGCACAATTTCTTGTGCGGCCGCAGATTCCAACAATTACGAACAGATGGTCATTTTTCACCTAAGGCTTGAACATTTTGCACATTTTTGACATAGAAACAACATATAAGCATAAAAAAGCAATTTACCCATTCCCCTTAGAGCAATTACCAGTCTACCCACTATATATTTACCCCCACATGGTTGTTTAAATAGATTCAATTAGACAAATGGTCCAAAATTTTACTAAAAATCTAAATATTAAAAGAAATTAATCAAGATAATGATTGATACCAAATATGAATGAGTGCAAGTGATGATAGATCAACAGTTGTTAGGCTTGTGAGCACATACTTTAACAAGAAATTTCAATTTAGTGCAATTTGTGAGCTCAAAGAGGGAAAAGGGGAACAATGCCCTAGCCTCTTCTATTTATAGTGAACGGTTTTTGGTAAATTAAGAGGGATTGAGTGCGGTCACACAATTTCTATTGCAGTCCGCACTCTGTTACCTGAGGGGCATCATATTCCCTTTTGTTTTGCGGTCCACAAAATTGTTGTGCGGCTGCAGATTCAATTGTGGTTCGCAGAATTTGGGTTACGATCGCAGATTGGCCATTTCTCTGACGGACCAACTTCAAAGAGTTGACATTTTCCACCTTCAATCTTGTGCAGGCTGCAATGTAATTGTGTGACCGCAAAGCACCTTTTGCTATAGCAACCATAATTGTGCGGTTTGTACAATACAACTGCGGTCCGCCATTCTTTCCACACTTAACCAGATTTTTGGGCACAATTCCTGTAAAGCACACTCATCCCTACAACACACTTCAAATCCAGTTAGCACAAAAATAACACCTAACTACAAAAGAGGAAAAGAAAAGAAAAAAGAAACATGGGTTGCCTCCCAAGAAGCGCCTGATTTAACGCCGTGATACGACGCATATTACCATCATTTGAAGTGAATCACTGCCACATCATAGCCATCACCAACCTTTCCCAAATAGTGCTTCACCCGATGACCATTGACTCAGAATACCTCATTGTTTTTGTTCTTCAAGTCCAATGCACCAAAAGGTGTCACACCCACAATTTCAAAGGGACCACTCCATTTAGATTTCAGCTTTTCGAGAAACATCCTCAACCGTGAGTTGAACAACAAAACCAGATCGCCCATCTTGAACTCTTTGTTCAAAATGTATTTGTCATGAAGGCAATTCATATTCTCTTTGTACAAGGACGAACTTGCATAGGCATGGTACCGGAACTCATCCAATTCATTCAAATGTGCAACCCTCAAGTTAGCGGCTGCATCCCAATCAAGATTCAATTTTTTTAAAGCCCACATGGCTTTGTGCTCAAGTTCCACCGGGAGATGACAAGCCTTGCCGAACACCAATTGGTATGGAAACATTCTGATAGGTGTCTTAAAAGCAGTCTGATTAACCCATAATGCATCATCAAGCTTCTTTGACCAATCCGCCCGGTTAGCATTCACTGTTTTGGACAAGATACTCTTTATCTCCCGGTTGGAGACTTCCACTTGACTGCTAGCTTGTGGATGATAGGGAGTCGTAACTTTATGAGTAACACCATACTTGCCAAGCAAAGTATCAAAAGCCTTATTGCAAAAATGCGACCCGCCCATCGCTTATGATAGCCCGCGGAGTACCAAACCTTGTGAAAATATTCTTCTTCAAGAACGCCACCACACTTCTCACTTCATTGTTGGGTAGAGCAATGACCTTAAACTATTTAGACACATAATCAATCGCGTCCAAGATGTAAGTGTTTCCACAAGAACTCACAAAAGAACCCATGAAGTCAATACCCCACACATCAAAGATATCAATCTCCAAAATGGTATTGGGAGGCATTTCATTCTTCTTCGAGATTCCACCGGCCCGTTGACATTCATCACATCTTTTCACCACATAACTTGCATCTTTGTAAAGAGTGGGCCAATAGAAATCGCAACTTAGCACTTTGGCCGACGTTCTTGCTCCGCCATGGTGACCACCATAAGGCGAAGAATGGCAAGCCCCAAGAATTTCACGTTTCTCTTCTTATGGTACAAATCTTCTAATTACCCCATCCGTGCATATCCGGAAAATGTATGGCTCATCCCAATAATAATCTTGACAATATCATTTGAGATTCTTCCTTTGATTTGAAGACAACTCATCCGGGATGATTCTACACACAAGGAAATTTTCAAGATCCACGAACCATGGCACCTTCTTCATTGAAATATCAAAGAGTTGCTCATCGGGGAAAGAGTCATTGATCTCAAGGCCATCATAGGGCCTCCCCTCCTCTTCCAAATGAGACAAGTGGTATGCCACTTGATTTTCACTCCATTTTCGATCTTGGGTGTCAATATCAAACTCTTGCAACAATAGCACTCATTGCATCAACCGAGCTTTTGAATCTCTTTTTCTCATAAGATAGCGAAGTGACACGTGATCTGTATGAACAATAACCTTTGCACCCATAAAGTATGGGTGGAACTTCTCAATTGCAAATACAATGGAAAGGAGATCTTCCTCTGTAATGGTGTAATTGACTTGGGCACTATTCATGGTCTTACTGTCATGACCCAAACCGATGGGCCGCGACGAGCACCCGGTAATTTACTCAACCGAATACCAACATAACGTATCTTTCGTATCATACTATCATGGGTAATTGAGCCGGAGAGGCTATCGTGAGATAAGTAGAACAAAATATGAGGAAATACTTAATATAGGGTGACCCAACTTGATATACCGACTTATACATATTACGTACTGGCCTATAAGGCCATACCAGTATCTGTATATATGACATCTGTCTGCAAGCCTCTAAGAGTACATAAATATCATAAAGGTCGGGACATAGCCCCGTCATACCAAACAATACATATTCAAATCATGCTGACCAAATAGGCAACTCCAGAGCAAGTGGAGTGCACAAACACCTTCTGCTGAGTTGATAGCCTAATAGGGGAACTCTCAACCTGTCTATCGGGACCTACGGGCATGAAATGCAGCATCCCCAGGCAAAAGGGACGTCAGTACAAATAAATTACCGAGTATGTAAGGCATGACAATAGTATATAAAAGACTTGAAAGAAACATGGAGTAAATAACTCAACCTGAAATTCTGAATAGCTCTGTGAATCATGAAAATTTATAATGTCATGCATGTGCGTATAAATGCCATATCATGCATAGGTTTATGCGTACATAACATCATCAAGCCTGTGATGGCATCCCATCATATCATCTTAGCCACTGTAGGCAAAATCATCAACGTATACCAGCTGATCAGGTGGTGGTGCGTATATAATGCCGTAACCTTTTTCCATATCCCATATATATATGATATACGCGTATATAATGGCTTCTGGTCATGGGTCAATGTACATGTATAAATGCATGAAATGCATAACAAATACGTTAATAAGATTTCTCGAATATCATAAAATCAATATGCCTTTCGGACAAACTTTATCAAATATGTATTTTTCTGAGACCCATGAATAGAAGATATAATAATAATTCACACGGGGAATCAAGAATATAGACACCCCTAGTATTTCAATGAATAGAGTCATTTATGAAAGTTACGTATTTTGCTCGTTTCGTTTGTATCATTTGGATCATACCAAAAGGAAAGAAGGGATAGCCTTAACATACCAGTATGATCTATTCCTTATTACTCAACCAAGATCAACACAACTTCTTTCATCTACAACAAGTGAAATGATATTGCCGTTAACATATAATGTCATACCATCGTATTTGGCTAGTCGTATGGCTTAAGAAAAATCGGATAGCAACTCCCCTATTTTTAATTCATCCCAAATACCACTAAGGGTCATCAACAGCCCAACAACAACTATAACCAACAATAGCAACACCAAAAATATAACCCAATATGAGTTTCTCTGATTATCTTAACAACCAAATTGAGCGGCAAACTCGTTTTTACTCACAACAAGATATAAATTGAATCCAAATCTTATTCCATAAATTAGTTTATAACCTTCAGAACATCATACTTATATGTACTATATTATTTCTAGTTCAAAACATCAACAAAATGCCTTCCAAAACAGCCCCATACGTCTAGTACCTTAATTGTTATCGTCAATCACTTGTTTTTTTTATCTTTTCTTCTTCAATAAACTTAATTAACACCTAGAAAAGCTTAAAAACAGCAGCCACAACATTATAAACTTATTTCTTACAATTTACAGCCACCACAAACCATCTAGTTAGCCACAAAATAGTCCAACCAAAGACAACTACATCCCATGTTCTTTCAAGTGCTATCTTATGGTTTCTCACTCAAACAACACAACCAACACAAGATTAACCTTAGGCACAATCAAGAAGATGTTATACATACTTTGTACAGTAGCTACAACTCTAAACCCTGTCTCAACTTAGCTCAAAATAGCCCTCAATCACACCACAACATCATTGAAGCATTCTCTTGTAGTTCTTAACACCTTTGATGATGATTTGAGTTGATTTCCCTTGCGTTTGGTTCTTGAGAACTTGGGATATGTTAGGGAGGGTTTTGGAAAGCCGTTAGATGAAAATTTGGTGAAAATTGACCCGCAATGAGTCTGAAACACCTTAAAAAAATGTAGGGTCGGAGGTGGTCTCAAGTGGGTCCCAACCGAACTGCTTGTGCAGTCTCACAAAAACGTGGATATCTCTCTACTCCGATGTTGTATAAATGAACGGTTTAATGCGTTGGAAACTAGACTTGTTGACCTTCAATTTGGTATATAATATGTCCCAAAATGACCTTATATAGAACACAAAATGTATTTCTCAAAAAGCTCTGTTATAAGGCAAATCCTTAGTCGGTTTTTCCGCAACATAAATCCGATTTTTCCCATTTATATATTATATCCAAATTCATATATAGTCATATCATGACTTTAAACTAATTTAAATCATGATTAACAAGTCTCATATTTATTACGCCACCTTGGGACGCACAGGGTGTAACACTTACTAGCATAGTAGACTGGATGAAAAATCTTGTTGATGTGTTTCCCCAAAACAGCCCCAACTGCTACATCGCTAGTATCACACATGAGCTCATAAGGGATACTCCAATTAGGAGCGGTGATAATGGGAGTGGTTGTCAAATTGAACTTTAGAAATTCAAAAGCTCTCATGCAATCACCATTGAAGTAAAACTTTGCATCTTTTTCTAAGAGCTTGCGTAACGGGTTCACCACTTTAGAGAAATCCTTTATGAAGCGCCGGTAAAACCCCGCGTGACCTAAGAAACTCCGCACGCCTTTCACCAAAGTCGGAGGTGAAAGTTTAGAAATCACATCAATCTTTTCCTTGTCGGCTTCTATGCCATTCTTTGAGATCTTATGGCCAAGGACAATGCCTTCCTTGACCATGAAATGACATTTCTCCCAACTTAGCACCAAGTTCGTTTCTTCATATCTTGCCAATACTTTATCAAAATTTGCCAAGAAATCATCAAGGGAATCCCCAACCACCGAGAAATCATCCATGAAAACTTCAAGTTAGTCCTCTACCATGTCCGTGAAGTTCGCCATCATACACCTTTGAAAAGTCGCTGGTGCATTATATTGACCAAAAGGCATCCGCTTGAAGGTGAAAGTACCATAGGGATATGTAAAAGTTATTTTCTCTTGATCCTCCGGAGCAATAAGGATTTGGTTGTAACCCGAATATCCATCTAGAAAGCAATAGAAAGCACGACCAGCTAACCTATCAAGCATTTGGTTAAGGAAAAGAAGTGGAAAATAATCCTCCATTGTGACTTTGTTTAGCTTGCGATAGTCTATACACACTCTCCACCCGGCCACCGTTCTTATATGAATCAACTCATTATTATCATTGGTGACTAACGCCATGCCCCCTTCTTTGGGATATATTGCACCGGAGAAGTCCACGAACTATCGGAAGTGGGGTATACCACCCCGGCATCCAACCACTTGATAATCGCCTTTTGACCACGTCTTGCATAGCCTCATTGAGTCTCATTTGATGTTTAATAGATGGTTTGGCATCTTCCTCCAATTTAATCTTGTACATGCAAAATGTGGGGCTTATTCCCCGAATATCCTCCAAAGTCCACCCAATAGCCTTCTTCCTCTTATGGAGCACCTCCAATGTAGAGTCAACCTGCACCTTAGTCAAACAAGAGGAAAGAATAACCGGTAAAGTAGAACAAGGGCCAAGAAATTCATACCAAAGATGTGGAGGCAATGGCTTCAACTCCAAGGTCGGAGGCTCTTCAATTGAAGACTTTGTAGAAGGAGTTTTCCTGTTTTCAAGATCCAAATAGAGTTTCTGGGGTGCATAGTTGTACGACCACATTCCTTGAAAAGAATTCACACATTCCATGAAACCATCCATCTCTTCATCATCAAAGTTGAGCAAGACGGCCTCCAATGTATTGCCCACATTAATCGTGGCACTTGTGTCATCAACAATCACATCGGTTACCAAGTCCATGAAAGAACATACTTCATTGCTATTTGGTTGCCGCATAGATTTGCACGTGGAATACCACCTTTTCATCACCCACCCGGAATGTGAGTCCTCTAGCTTTCATATCAACAAGAGCCTTCCCCGTAGCAAGGAAAGGTCTTCCAAAAATAATTGGCACCGCATAGTCCGCTTCACAATCAAGAATGCCGAAATCCGCCGGAAGGATGAATTTATCAACACGAACCAATACATCTTCAATCGCTCCAATGGTCTCTTTATGGTGCAATTAGCCATTTGTAATCTCATAGATGTGGGTCTTGGTTGCCCAATTTCCAAAGTCTTGAAAACCGAATAGGGCATCAAATTGATACTTGCCCCAAGATCATAAAAAGCTTTAGCAAACTCGGCACTTCCAATGATACAAGGGATTATGAACGCACCAGGATCTTCCAATTTAGGAGCCATTGAATGTACAATTACACTCACTTGATGAGCGACTTTGATAGTTTCAAAATTCATCGACCACTTGTTTGTCACCAAATCTTTCATAAACTTTGCATAACGGGGCATTTGTTCCAAATATTCAACTAATGGCACATTGATCGAGAGTCTCTTCATCATGTCAATGAACCTTTTGAATTGATGCTCGCCATTTTGCTTGGCAAGCCTTTGAGTATACGGAGGAGGAGGCTTAGGAAATGGTGACTTAGACTTTTGCACTACTGGTTCCGATATGTCAATAACATAATCCCTAGACGAGTTCACTTCCTCTTAAGTCTCTTCCACATTGTCATCAATATCAATCCGCACTTCATCATTTGCTTGCAGTACATTGTTCGGGATCTCTTCTTCTTGTACCAATTTGCTCATCATTCACAAGTTGCCTTTGACTTGAGGTGGGTGCATTCCCACCTTTTCCACTTCTTGTAGTAATGACCATGGCATGCCCCATTGTCACAACCCAAATTAACCCTCCGTAAGGTGTCGTGACAACACCTAGTCTTTACAACTAGGTAAGCCTAATATTACGAAAAATGTAAAGAAAACACAACATTTTAAAGATGAATAGCATATTGTGAATAACCAAAAGTAGTACCACTCGGCATATACAAAATAATTTCACAAGACCCGGAATATAACTAAGTCACAAGTTGCTATAATCTATGTAGCTCTATACAAAAGTCTGAAGATAATAAAGAAAGTATCTAGGCGAGGGAGTAGAAAGGGACTCCGAGGATCTGCGGACACAAGTAGAAGTACCTTGAAGTCTCCTAGAATCAGCAGCATGCACTAACCCCGAGACTGATAGCTCGTACCTGAATCTGCACAAGAAAACATGTGCAGGAAACGACATGAATACACCACAATAGTACCCAGTAAGTGCCAAGCCTAACCTCGGTCGAGTAGTGACAAGGTCGGGTCAAGGCCCTACCGGAGTAAATATAATAAATTAAACAGTAAAAGATATAATTAAAGTTTATGGTAACACAGTTAAAGAAATTCTCGAAAATTTAACAGTTAAGGGAGCCTTCGGCTTAGAACAAGGTAAACACAATGGGGAATCTCCCGGGATACCGTCCCGAAGTTTCGAATAATTATGCAGTACAGGGGGATATCCCAGAATATGTCCGTAGTCCCAAAAGTAAATATGTAGTGCTGGAGAATCTCCCGGAATACGTCTGTAGTCCCAAAATAAATATGCAAGGCAGGGGGATCTCCGGGAATACGTCCGTAGTCCTAATTTAAATATGCAAGACAGGAGGATCTCTCGGAATATGTCTGTAGTCCCAATTTAAATATGCAAGACATGGGGGATCTCCCGGAATACGTCTGTAGTCCCAATTTTAATATGCAAGATAGGGGGGATCTCCCGGAATACGTCAGTAGTCCCAATTTAAATATGTAACGCAAGCTAATATGACAGGTATGGAAAATAGGGTTCTAACTAAGCATGGCGCATAGAATGACAAATAGGCAGTTAAAACACGTAAGCATGCTTCCCTAATCTAAACCAAACAATTTAAACGTATTAGTGCAATTTAATAAGGTAAAATAGTTTATGATTTAGAAAGGAAAAACGGGATTTTTGAAATAATAACACATGTACGTACTCGTCACCTCACGTACATGGCGCCCACATATCAATTAATATCAAACATCCTAAGAGGGAGTCCCCCAATACAAGGTTAGGCAAGCCACTTACCTCAACCGCTCAAATCAACTCGATGTCACGTTCTTGCCACGAGTATCCGACTCCAAATGGCCTGAATCTATTCAAATTAGTTTCATAATGTAAATATAACTACAAGTAACTAATTTAACTAATTAATTCAAAGCAAAAAGCGTGAAATAAGGAAAAACGCCCAAAAAGTCTCCCCGGGCCCACGCCTCGGAATCGAGTAAAAATCACAAATTATGAACACCGATTCACTCACGAGCTCACTCGAACAAAAATCATCCAAAACCAACGTCTAATTCCCGTTCAAACCTTAGATTTTCAATTGGGGAACCTTTTCCCCCATTTCCAAACTTCTACCCTCAAATTCCTTAATTAGATGAGAAAAACAACAACAGATTAATGTAATATGATCAAAATAGAGTTAGAATTAGTTACCCATTAGTTCTCCCTCAAAATCCCTCGAGAAATCGTCTCCCACCGAGCTCTAAATAAAACTTTGTGATATGAAATTTCAAACCCTAGAAATCCCCTTTTCTGCCCAGCGATATCCGCATCTGCACTCATGGGGCCACATCTGCGGTCCCACACCTGCGAAAAAATCATCGCAGGTGCGAATATCACTTATCCGGGCTGGGGCCGCATCTGCGGGCATTGGGCCGCATCTACGAGCCCACTTCTGCGGTCCCCCCACCGCACCTGTGATCCCAGCTGCCCAGGCCCATAACTGCATCTGTGGCTCCCTATCCGCTTTTGCGGCTCCGCACCTGCGATCCAATATCCGCAGGTGCGAAAATAACAGGTGCAGCAACTTCAGCAAAGGCATAAGTCCCTAAACTAATCCGTTAAGCATCCGAAACTCACCCGAGGCCCCCGGGACCTCAACCAACCATTCCTAAAATATCATTCAAACTTAGTCAATCATTCAAACCACATCGAACAACACCAAAAACATGAATTATGCACGGATTCAAGCTTAAGAACTTAGAATTTTCAAAATTCTACAAACGACGTCGAACCACGTCAAATCTTGTCCAAATGACCTCAAATTTTATACACAGGTCACAAATGACACTATGAACCTACAAACACTTTTAGAAATCCATTCCAAGGTCGATACACTATCAGCCAAAATCACCGAAAATCTAACTTTCGCCAATTCAAGCCTAAATCTACTACAGACCTCCAAAACACATTCCGGACGCGCTCCTAAGGTCAAAATCACTCAACGGAGGTAACGGAGTCGACGAAATTCCATTTCGGATCCGTCTTCAAACAGTTCCAACTACGGTCCAATTTCTAAGGCTTAAACTCACAACTAGGGACTAAGTGTCCCAAAACTCCCCGAATTCCATAACCAATCACTCCGGCAAATCCCAAAAGCAGAAACAAATTATGGGAAAACAGATATTAGGGGATCAGGGCTCTAATTCTGAAAAGATGAGGGTACTTACTGCACATATCCTGCTCGGTCTCCCAAGTCACCTCCTCGACCGGCTGACCCCTCCACTGGACCTTTACTAAAGCAATATTCTTTGACCTGAGCTTTCTGACCTGCCTGCCCAAAATGGCTACTAGCTCCTCAACATAAGATAGATCCTTGTCCAACTGGACTAAGCTGAAATCCAATACATGAGTTAGATCACCGTGATACTTTCGGAGCATAGACACGTGGAATACTAGGTAAACTCCTGCTAGGCTGGGAGGCAAGGCAAGCTCATAAGTAACCTCCCCAACTCGCCGCAATATCTCAAAATGACCAATGAACCTCGGGCTCAGCTTGCCCTTCTTCCGAATCTCATGACGCTTTTCATAGGCAATACCCGAAGAAAGACCCGCTCACCAACCATAAATGCCTAATCACGAACCTTCCGGTCCGCATAACTCTTCTGCCTGGACTGGGCTGTGCGAAGTCTCTCCTGAATCACCTTCACCTTATCCAGGGCATCATGGACCAAATCTGTTCCCAACAATCGAGCCTTGCCCGGCTTAAACCATCCCACTGGGGACCGGCACTGCCTACCATAAAAGGCCTCATACGGTGCCATCTGAATGCTGGACTGGTAACTGTTGTTGTAAGTAAACTCTGCAAGTGGCAAGTATTAGTCCCATGACTCTCCAAACTCCATCACACAGGAACGAAGCATATCCTAAAGAATCTGAATCGTGCGCTCGGACTGCCTGTCGGTCTGAGGGTGAAAGGTTGTGCTCAGATCCACCCTAGTACCCAACTCCTGTTGTACAACTCTCCAAAACCGTGATGTGAACTGTGTACTTCTAACTGAAATGATGGGTACTGGAATATCATGAAGGCGGACAATCTCTCTGATATAAATCTCAGCCAACCTCTCAGAAGAATAAGTGGTCAACACTGGAATAAAATGAGCTGACTTGGTAAACCGATCCACGATTACCCAAATAGCAACGAACTTTCTCAAAGTCCGTGAAAGTCCAACTACAAAGTCCATGGTGATCCGCTACCAGTTCTACTATGGGATCTCTAACCTCTGAAGTAATCCACCCGGTCTCTGATGCTCATATTTAACTTGCTGACAGTTGAGACACTTGGCCACAAACCCAACTATATCCTTTTTCATCCTTCTCCACCAATAGTTCTTTCTCAAATCTTGGTACATCTTCAAGGCACCCGAATGAATGGAGTACCGCGAGCTACGGGCCTCCTCAAGAATCAACTCCCGAAGCCCATCTACATTGGGCACACAGATCCGACCCTGTATCCTTATCACGCTGTCATCACCGATAGTCACATCTCTGGCATCACCTCACCGGACCCTATCCTAAAGAACTAGAAGGTGGGGATCATCATACCGGCGCTCTCTGATATGCTCATAAAGAGAAGACCGAGAAACCACGCAAGCTAATACCTGGCTAGGCTCTGAAATATCCAATCTCATGAACTGGCTGGCTAAGGCCTGAACATCCAAGGCTAAGGCCTCTTAGCTGGCGGAAGATATGCCAAACTAGCAAACTCTCTGCCCGGTGACTCAAGGCATCGGCCACTACATTGGCCTTCCCCGGGTGATACAATATAGTGATATCATAGTCTTTAAGTAGCTCCAACCACCTCCGCTGACACAAATTAAGGTCCTTCTGCCTGAACAAGTGCTGCAAACTCCGGTGATCAGTGTAGATCTCACAAGGAACACCATAAAAATAATGACTCCAGATCTTCAGGGCGTGAACAATAGCTGCTAACTCGAGATCATGGACCGGATAATTCTTCTCATGCACCTTCAACTGTCTAGACGCGCAAGCAATCACCCTACCTCGAACCTGTAGGCAATACTAATACTGGGGCTGTAGTCAATGCTGTCTTGAGTTTCTGAAAGCTCTCCTCACACTTCTCGGTCCACCTAAATGGAGCACCCTTCTAGGTCAGCCTGGTCATAGGTGCTGCAATAGATGAAAATCCCTCCACAAGCGACGGTAATACCCCGCCAAATCGAGGAAATTGTGGATCTCTGTAGCTGATGACGGTCTAGGCCAACTCTTCACTGCCTCCACATTCTTCGAATATACCTTGATCCCATCACAATACACTATGTGGCCCAAGAATGCCACTGAATCAAGCCAGAATTCACACTTAGAAAATTTTGCATACAACCTCTTCTCCCTCAAAGTCTGAAGCACGGTCCTTACGTGTTGCTCATGATCTTCCTGAGACCGGGAATATACCAGGATGTCATCAATAAACACAATGATGAAGGAATCAAGATAAGGCCGGAACACACTGTGCATCAAATGCATAAAGGCTGCTGGGGCATAGGTCAGCCCAAATGACATGACAAGAAACTCATAGTGACCATATCTGGTCCTGAAAGCAGTCTTCAGGATATCCGGCTTCTGAATCTTCAACTGATGATAGCCAGAATGCAAGTCAATCTTGAAAAACACCCTGGCGCCCTATAACTGATCAAATAAATCATCAATGTGAGGCAAAGGATACCTGTTCTTCACTGTAACCTTGTTCAACTGTCAATAATCAATACACATACGCATAGAACCATCCTTCTTCTTCACAAATAAGACCGGAGCACCCCAAGGTGATACACTGGGCCTGATGAAACCCTTATCAAGCAACTCCTGCAACTGCTCCTTTAACTCCTTCAACTCAGGAGGAGCCATACGATAAGGAGGAATAGATATGGGCTGAGTGCCCGGCAAAAAATCAATGCCGAAATCAATATCTCTATCGGGCGGCATTCCCAGAAGATCAGCTGGAAACACATCAGGGAAGTCCCTCACTACTGGGACTGACTCAACTGTAGGGGTATCAATACTGACATCTCTTACATAGGACAAATACGCATCACACCCCTTCTCAACCATTCGCTGAGCCTTAAGAAATGAAATGACCCTACGGGGAGTATACTCTAAGGTACCTCTCCATTCTAATCTCGGCAAGCCTGGTATAGCCAGCATCACGGTCTTAGCATGACAATCAAGAATAGCATAGTGGGGCGACAACCAGTCCATGCCTAAGATAACATCAAAATCTACCATACTAAGTAATAACAAATTGTCTCTGGTCTCAAAACCACTAAAAATAATCAAACACGACCGATATATGCGGTTCATAATGAGAGAATCTCCCACAGGAGTAGATACATAAATAAGGGAACTCAAAGAATCCAGAGATATCCCCAAATGTGGAGCAAAATAAGAAGAAACATATGAATACGTAGAGTCTGGGATAAATAATACTGATGTATCCCTATGACAGACAGGGACGATACCTATGATGACTGAATCTGAAGCGATGGCCTCTCAACAGGCTGTAAGGGCATAGTACCTAGCCTGGCCTCCTCCTCTAGGGCGACCTCTACCTCCCCGACCTCCGCCTTGAGTTGGCTGAGAAGGTGGAGTGGCAGTTGGGGCTGGAAAAATGGCCAGAGGACCCGATGGAGCACATAGAGGCTGATAAGTCTGTGGAGGTGCACCCCTCCTGCCTCTGGGGCAATCTCTAAACATGTGATGAGTGTCACCACACTCAAAACAACCCCTTGGAGGATGCGGCGGCAGAGACTGACTCGGACCTGGCCTGCTGGACTTACCGGTAATAGCACCTCGAGTAGGAGGCATACTGGATACTAGCGGTGCATAATACGGCTCCTGAGGTCTAGGATGAGCTACAAGACCGCTGGCTGCTGGAAGAGCTGAATGAACAGGGAGACTTACAAAACTCCTACCATAGCGTGTTGCTGGTGCACAAGCTCCTGAATAATGACCAATCTCTCGAGTCTTCTTGGCCTCTCTCTCCTCTCTGTCCCAGGTGAACATGCCCTCCACTCTCCTGGAAATGCTCACTGCCTGCTAATAAGTGATATCCATCTCCAACTCCCTAGATATACTGGTCCGAATACTAGGATGGAGTCCCTCAATGAAGCGACGCACCCTCTCTCTGACTGTAGCAACCAGAGCCGGTGCATGGCGAGCTAACTCACTGAAACAGACTGCATACTCCGACACAGTCATAGCACCCTGACGCAAATGCTCAAACTCTGCACGCAAAGCATCCATGAGGCTCTGAGGAACATACTCACGCAAGAACATCTTTGAAAACTGAGTCCAAGTGAGTGAGGCTGCCTTGTCCGGACTACTTAGCGCATAGGCATGACACCACTGATATACCGCTCCCCTCAGCTGGAAAGCGGAGAAAGAAACTCCATTCATCTCCACAATGCCCATAGTGCGGAGAATACGATGACACTCCTCAAGAAAACCCAGAGCATCATCTGAAGCTAGTCTGCTGAAAGTAGGTGGGTGGTATTTCATGTACTTCTCAAGTCTGAGCTGCTCTGCCTCAGAAGGAGCTACCCTGGTCTCATGCTGAACAGGAGCCACTGGGGGCATAGGAATATACTCTGGGGCCTGATCAACCTGGACCCTCTGCTCAGGAGTGTGGGCTGCGGGAGTCTGTGCCCCTCCCCGGCCTGAGATGTAGCGGGAGCTATCGGAAATAGTCCAGCCTGAGCCAGAGTGCTGAACATACTCATGAACTGAGCTAAAGGCTCCTGCAGGGCTGGAGTAGCAATAGGGATCTCCGGTGCTGGCCCTCCAGCTGGAGCTGCTGGGGGCTCCTCTAACGCAGCTCTCACAGGTGGTCGGGCTGCACCGCGTGGTCGTTCTCTATCCCGACCCCGGCCTCTGGCAACTTTGGCAAGGGGCTCGGGTGCCTGATCGTCGGTCCTCCCAGTACGGGTCCTCACTATCTGTGAGAAAGAATAGAATAGAATTTTAGAATTTTTTGATGTCAATAACTCGCACGACAAGGAAATCAAAGAAAAATGATTGTTCTTAACAGTTACATAGCCTCCCGAAGATAAGTACGGACGTCTCCGCACCGATCTGCGAGACTCTAATAAATCGGCTTGTGACTCACGACTCCAATGAACCTAGTGCTCTGATACCAACTTGTCACGACCCAAATTAACCCTCCGTAAGGTGTCGTGACGGCACCTAGTCTTTACGACTAGGTAAGCCTAATATTACAAAAAATGTAAAGAAAACACAACATTTTAAAGATAAACAGCATATTGTGAATAACAAAAAGTAGTACCACTCGGCATATACAAAATAATTTCCCAAGACCCGGAATATCACTAAATTACAAGCTACTATAATATATGTAGCTCTATACAAAAGTCTGAAGATAATAAAGAAAGTCTCTAGGCGAGGGATTAGAAGGGGACTCCGAGGATTTGCGGACGCAAGCAGAAGTACCTTGAAGTCTCCTAGAATCAGCAGCACGCACTAACCCCGAGGTTGATAGCTCGTACCTGTATTTGCACTCGAAAACATGTGCAGGAAAGGGCATGAGTACACTACAATGGTACCCAGTAAGTGCCAAGCCTAACCTCAGTCGAGTAGTGATGAGGTCAGGTCAAGGCCCTACCGGAGTAAATATAATAAATTAAACAGTAAAAGATATAAGTAAAGTTTATGGTAACACAGTTAAAGAAATTCTCGAAAATTTAACAATTAAGGGAGCCCTCGGCTCAGAGCAAGGTAAACACAATGGGGAATCTCCCGGGATACCGTCCCGAAGTTCCGAATAATTATGCAGTACAGGGGGATCTCCCAGAATATGTCCTAGTACCAAAGGTAAATATGCAGTGCTGGAGGATCTCCCGGAGTACGTCCATAGTCCCAAAATAAATATGCAAGGCAGGGGAATCTCCCGGAATACGTCCGTAGTCCCAATTTAAATATGCAAGACAGGGGGTCTCCCGGAATACGTCCGTAGTCCAAATTTAAATATGCAAGACAAGGGGGATCTCCCGGAATACGTCCGTAGTCCCAATTTAAATATGCAAGACAGGGGGGATCTCCCGGAACACGTCTGTAGTCCCAATTTAAATATGGAACGCAAGATAATATGACAGGTATGGCATCAAGTTATACAATTTTAGACTAACACAGCTAAGGAAAATAGGGGTCTATCTTAGCATGGCGCACATAATGGTAAATAGGTAGTTAAAACACGTAAGCATGCTTCCCTAATCTAAACTAAACAATTTAAACGTATTAGTGCTATTTAATAAGGTAGAACAGTTTATGATTTAGAAAGGAAAAATGGGATTTTTGAAATAATAGCCCATGTACGTACTCGTAACCTCACGTACACGGCACCCACAAATCAATTAATATCACACATCCTAAGGGGGAGTCCCCCAACACAAGGTTAGGCAAGCCACTTACCTCAATCGCTCAAATCAACTCGATATCACGTTCTTGCCACGAGTATCCGACTTCAAATGGCCTGAATCTATTCAAATTAGTTGCATAATTTAATATAACTAGAAGTAACTAATTTAACTAATTAATTCGAAGCTAAAGCGTGAAATTAGGAAAAACGCCCAAAAGGTCTCCCCGGTCCCACGTCTCGAAATTGGGTAAAAATCACAAATTATGAACACCCATTCACTCACGAGTTCACTCGAACAAAAATCATCCAAAACCAACGTCTAATTCCCGTTCAAACCTCAGATTTTCAATTGGGGAACCTTTTCCCCCATTTCCAAACTTCTACCCTCAAATTCTTTAATTAGACGAGAAAAAAAACAATAGATTAATGTAATATTATCAAAATAGAGTTAGAATTAGTTACCAATAGTAATGCCTCAAAATCCCTCGAGAAATCGTCTCCCACCGAGCTTTAAATCAATCTTTGTGTTATGAAATTTCAAATCCTCGAAATCCCCATTTCTGCCCAGCGATATCTGTATCTTCGCTCATGGGGCCGCATTTGCGGTCCCGTACCTGCGGAAAAATCATCGCAGGTGCGAAGGTCACTTATCCGGGCTGGGGCCGCATGTGCGAGCCCGCTTCTGCGGTCCCCCTACCACACCTGCGATCCCAGCTGCCCAGGCCCATAACCTCATCTGCGGCTCCCTATCCACTTCTGCGGCTCCGCACCTGCGGTCCAATATCCGCAGGTGCGAAAATAACAGGTGTAGCAACTTCAGCAAAGGCATAAGTCCCCAAACCAATCTGTTAAGCATCCGAAACTCACCCGAGGCCCCCGGGACCTCAACCAAACATACTAACCATTCCTAAAACATCATTCAAACTTAGTCGAGCCTTTAAACCATATCGAACAACAGCAAAAACATGAACTAAGCACGGATTCAAGCCTAAGAACTTAGAATTTTCCACATTCTACAAACGACGCTGAACCACGTCAAATCTAGTCCGAATGACCTCAAATTTTACACACAGGTCACAAATGACACTACGAGCCTACAACCACTTTCAGAAATCCATTCTGAGCTCGATATCAAAAATTCCACTATCGGCCAAAATCGCCGAAAATCTAACTTTCGCCAATTCAAGCCTAAATCTACTACAGACCTCCAAAACACATTCCGGATGCACTCCTAAGCTCAAAATCACTCAACGGAGCTAACGAAGTCGATGGAGTTCCATTCTAGATCCGTCTTCATACAGTTCCGACTGCGGCCCAATTTCTAAGGCTTAAACTCACAACTAAGGACTAAGTGTCCCAAAACTCCCCGAATTCCATAACCAATCACTCCGGCAAATCCCAAAAGGAGAAACAAATTATGGGGAAAGCAATTATTAGGGGATCGGGGCTCTAATTCTGAAAACGACCGGCCGGATCATTACATCCTCCCCCTCTTAAAACAATCGTTCGTCCTCGAATGAGTATAAAGACATACCTGAAACTATGAAAAGATGAGGGTACTGGCTGCGCATATCCTCCTCGGTCTCCCAAGTTGCCTCCTCGACCGACTGACCCCTCCACTGGACCTTTATTGAAGCAATATTCTTTGACCTGAGCTTTCTGACCTGCCTGCCTAAAATGGCTATTGGCTCCTCAACATAAGATGGATCCTTGTCTAACTGGACTGAGCTGAAATCCAATCATCGTGATACTTTCGGAGCATAGACACGTGGAATACCGGGTGAACTCCTACTAGGCTTGGAGGCAAGGCAAGCTCATAAGCAACCTCCCCAACTCGCCGCAATATCTCAAAAGGACCAATGAAACTCGGGCTCAGCTTGCCCTTCTTCCCAAATCTCATGATGCCCTACATAGGCGATACCCGAAGCAAGATCCGCTCACCAACCATAAATGCCAAATCACGAACCTTCCAGTCCGTATAACTCTTTTTCCTGGATTGGGCTGTGCGAAGTCTCTCCTGAATCACCTTCACCTTATCTAGGGCATCCTGGACCAAATCTGTACCCAACAATCGGGCCTCACCCGGGTCAAACCATCCCACTAGGGACCGACACCGCCTACCATAGGCCTCATACGGTGCCATCTGAATGTTGGACTGGTAACTGTTGTTGTAAGAAAACTCTGCAAGTGGCAAGTATTAGTCCCATGACCCTTCGAACTCCATCACACAGGCACAGAGCATATCCTAAAGAAACTGAATCGTGCGCTCGGACTGCCCGTCCGTCTGAGGGTGAAAGGATGTGCTTAGCTCCACCCTAGTACCCAACTCCTGCAGTACTGCTCTCCAAAACCGTGATGTGAACTGTGTACCTCTGTATGAAATGATGGATACTGGAATACCATGAAGGCGGACAATCTCTCCGATATAAATATCAGCCAACCTCTCAGAAGAATAAGTAGTCAACACTAGAATAAAATGAGCTGACTTGGTCAACTAAGCAACAATCACCCAAATAGCATCGAACTTTCTCAAAGTCCGTGGAAGTCCAACTACAAAGTCCATGGTGATCCGCTCCCACTTCCACTCTGGGATCTCTAACCTTTGAAGTAATCCACCCGGTCTCTGATGCTCATATTTAACTTGCTGACAGTTGAGACACTTGGCCACAAACCCAACTATATCCTTTTTCATCCTTCTCCACCAATAGTTTTATCTTAAATCCTGGTACATCTTCACGGCACCCGGATGAATGGAGTACCGCGAGCTATGTGCCTCCTCAAGAATCAACTCCTGAAGCCCATCTACATTGGGAACACAGATTTGACCTTGCATCCTCATCACGCTATCATCACTGATTTTCAGATCTCTGGCATCACCTCGCCGGACCCTATCCTGAAGAACTAGAAGGTGGGGATCATCATACTGGCACTCTCTGATACGCTCATAAAGAGAAGATCGAGCAACCACATAAGCTAATACCCGGCTAGGCTCTGAAATACCCAATCTCACGAATTGGCTGGCTAAGGCCTGAACATCCAAGGCTAAGGGCCTCTCAGCTACCGGAAGATATGCCAAACTCCCCAAACTCTGTGCCCGACGACACAAGGCGTCGGCCACTACATTGGCCTTCCCCGGGTGGTACAATATAGTGATATCATAGTCTTTAAGTAGCTCCAACCACCTCTGCTGACGCAAATTAAGGTCCTTCTGCCTGAACAAGTGCTGCAAACTCCGGTGATCAGTGTAGATCTCACAAGGAACACCGTAGAAATAATGACGCCAGATCTTCAGGGCGTGAACAATAATTGTTAACTCGAGATCATGGACCAGATAATTCTTCTCATGCACCTTTAACTGTCTAGACGCATAGGCAATCACCCTACCGTCCTGCATCAATACCGCTCTAAGGCCAATCCTCGAGGCATCACAATAGATAGTGTAGGACCCCGAACCTGTAGGTAATACTAATACTGGGGCTATAGTTAATGCTGTCTTGAGCTTCTGAAAGCTCTCCTCACACTTCCCGGTCCACCTGAACGGAGCACCCTTCTGGGTCATCCTGGTCATAGGTGCTGCAAAGGATGAAAATCCCTCCACAAAGCGACGGTAATACCCCGCCAAACCAAGGAAACTGTGGATCTCCATAGCTGATGACGGTCTAGGCCGACTCTTCACTGCCTCCACCTTCTTCGGATCTACCTTGATCCTATCACAAGACACTGTGTGGCCCAAGAATGCCACTGAATCAAGCGAGAATTCACTCTTAGAAAATTTTGCATACAACCTCTTCTCCCTCAAAGTCTGAAGCACGGTCCTCAGGTGCTGCTCATGATCTTTCCGAGACCGGGAATATACCAAGATGTCATCAATAAACACAATGACAAAGGAATTAAGATAAGGCTGGAACACACTGTGCATCAAATGCATAAAGGCTGCCGGGGCATTGGTCAGCCCAAATGAAATGAAAAGAAACTCATAGTGACCATATCTGGTCCTGAAAGCAGTCTTCGGGATATCCGTCTTCCGAATCATCAACTGATGATAGCTAGAACGCAAGTCAATCTTGGAAAACACCCTGGCGCCCTGTAACTGATTAAATAAATCATCGATGCGAGGCAAAGGATACCTGTTCTTCACTGTAACCTTGTTCAACTACCGATAATCAATACACATACGCATAGAACTATCCTTCTTCTTCACAAATAAGACTGGAGCACCCCAAGGTGATACATTGGGCCTGATGAAACCCTCATCAAGCAAATCCGACAACTGCTCCTTCAACTCCTTCAACTCAGGAGGAGCCATACGGTAAGGAGGAATAGATATGGGCTGAGTGCCTGGCAACAAATCTATGCCGAAATCAATATCTCTATCGGGCGGCATACCCGGAAGATCAGCTAGAAACACATCTAGGAAGTCCCTCACTACTGGGACTGACTCAACTGTAGGGGTATCAATACTGACATCTCTCACATAGGCCAAATACGCATCACACCCCTTCTCAACCATTCGCTGAGCCTTAAGAAATGAAATGACCCTGTGGGGAGTATACTCTAAGGTACCTCTCCACTCTAATCTCGGCAAACCTGGCATAGCCAGCGTCACGGTCTTAGCGTGACAATCAAGAATAGCATAATGGGGTGACAACCAGTTCATGCCCAAGATAACATCAAAATCTACCGTACGGAGTAATAACAAATCGGCTCTGGTCTCAAAACCACTAAGAGTAATCAAACATGACCGATATATGCGGTCCACAATGAGAGAATCTCCCACAGGAGTAGATACATAAATAGGGGAACTCAAAGAATCCAGAGATATCCCCAAATGTGGAGCAAACTAAGAAGATACATATGAATACGTAGAGCCCGAGTCAAATAATACTTATGCATCCCTATGACAGACAGGGACAATACCTGTGATGACTGAATCTAAAGCGACGGCCTCTAGACGGGCAGGAAGGGCATAGTACCTGGCATGGTCTCCTCCTCTAGGGCGACATCTACCTCCCCGACTGCCGCCTCGAGCTGCCTGAGAAGGTGGAGTGGCAGCTGGGGCTGGAAGAATAGCCGAAGGACCCGGTGGAGCATGTGGAGACTGATAAGTCTGTGGAGGTGCACCCCTCCTTGCTCTGGGGAAATCTCTAACCATGTGACGAGTGTCACCACACTCAAAACAACCCCTCGGAGGACGCGACAGCTGAGACTGACTCAGACCTGGCCTGCTGGACTGGCCGGTAATAGCACCTCGAGTAGGAGGCATACTGGATACTGGCGGTGTATAATAGGGCTCATGAGGTCTAGGAGGAGCTGGAACACCGCTGGCTGCTGGAAGAGCTGAATGAACAGAGCGACTCACAAAACCCCTACCATAGCTATGACTGCTGGCGAACATGCCCTCCACTCTCCTAGCAATGCTCACTGCTTGCTGATTAGTGATGTCCATCTACAACTCCCTAGCCATACTGGTCCGAATACTAGGGTGGAGTCCCTCAATGAAGCAACGAACCCTCTCTCTGACTGTAGCAACGAGAGCCAGTGCATGGCGAGCTAACACACTAAAACGGACTACATACTCAGACACAGTTATAGCAACTAGATGCAACTGCTCAAACTCTGCACGACAAGCATCCCTGAGGCTCTGAGGAACATACTCACACAAGAACATCTCTGAAAACTGAGTCCAAGTGAGTGAGGCTACCTCGTCCGGACTACTTAGCTCATAAGCACACCACCACTAATATGCCACTCCCCTCAGCTGGAAAGTGGTGAAAGAAACCCCACTCGTCTCAACAATGCCCGTAATGCGAAGAATACGATAACACTCCTCAAGAAAACCCAGAGCATCAGCTGAAGCTAGTCCACTGAAAGTAGGTGGGTGGTATTTCTTGTACCTCTCAAGTCTGAGCTGCTCTGCCTCAGAAGCAGCTACACTGGTCTCATGCTAAACCAAAGCCACTGGGGGCATAGGAATATACTCTGGGGCCTGATCAACCTTGACCCTGTGCAAAGGAGAGCGGGCAACGGGAGTCTGTGCCCCTCCCCCGGCCTGAGATGTAGCGGGAGCTATCGGAAATAGTCCAGCCTGAGCCAGAGTGCTGAACATACTCATGAACTGAGCCAAAGTCTCCTGGAGTGCTGGAGTAGCAATAGGGATCTCCGGTGCTGGCCCTCCAGCTGGAGCTGCTAGGGCTCCTCTGACGCAGCTCTCGCAGGTGCTCGGGCTGCACCGTGTGGTCATCCTCTATCCCGACCCCGGCCTCTGGCGGCTCTGGCAGGGGGCTCGGGTGCCTGATCATCGGTCCTCCCAGTACGGGTTCTCACTATCTGTGAGAAAGAATAGAATAGAATTTTAGAATTTTTTGACGTCAATAACTCGCACGACAAGGAAATCAAAGAAAAATGATTGTTCTTAACAGTTACATAGCCTCCCGAAGATAAGTACGGACGTCTCCGTACCGATCCGCGAGACTCTAATAAACCATCTTGTGACTCGCGACTCCTATGAACCTAGTGCTCTGATACCAACTTGTCACGACCCAAATTAACCCTCCGTAAGGTGTCGTGACAGCACCTAGTCTTTACGACTAGGTAAGGCTAATATTACGAAAAATGTAAAGAAAACACAACATTTTAAAGATAAACAGCATATTGTGAATTACAAAAAGTAGTACCACTCGGCATATACAAAATAATTTTCCAAGACCCAGAATATCACTAACTCACAAGTTATTATAATCTATGTAGATCTATACAAAAGTCTAAAGATAATAAAGAAAGTCTCTAGGCGAGGGAGTAGAAGGGGACTCCGAGGATTTGCGGACGCAAGCAGAAGTACCTTGAAGTCTCCTAGAATCAGCAGCACGCACTAACCCCGAGGTTGATAGCTCGTACCTGAATCTGCACATGAAAACATGTGCAGTAAAGGGCATGAGTACACCACAATGGTACCCAGTAAGTGCCAAGCCTAACCTCGGTCGAGTAGTGACGAGGTCAGGTCAAGGCCTTACCAGAGTAAATATAATAAATTAAACAGTAAAAGATATAAGTAAAGTTTATGGTAAAACAGTTAAAGAAATTCTCAAAAATTTAACAGTTAAGGGAGCCCTCGGCTCATAACAAGGTAAACACAATGGGGAATCTCCCGGGATACCGTTCCGAAGTTTCGAATAATTATGCAGTGCTGGAGGATCTCCTGGAATATGTCCGTAGTCCCAAAATAAATATGTAAGGTAGGGGGATCTCCCGAAATACGTCTGTAGTCTCAATTTTAATATGCAAGATAGGGGGATCTACCGGAATACGTCCATAGTCCCAATTTAAATATGCAAGACACGGGGGATCTCCGGGAATACGTCCGTAGTCCCAATTTAAATATGCAACGCAAGATAATATGACAAGTATGGCATCAAGTTATACAATTTTAGACTAACACAGATAAGGAAAATATGGGTCTAACTAAGCATGGTGCACAGAATGGCAAATAGGCAGTTAAAACACGTAAACATGCTTCCCTAATCTAAACTAAACAATTTAAACATATTAGTGCAATTTAATAAGGTAAAATAGGTTATGATTTAGAACGGAAAAACGGGATTTTTGAAATAATAGTTCATGTACGTACTCATCACCTCACGTACACGGTGCCCACACATCAATTAATATCAAACATCCTAAGGGAGAGTCCCCCAACATAAGGTTAGGCAAGACACTTACCTCAACCACTCAAATCAACTCGATATCACGTTCTTGCCACGAGTATCCGACTCCAAATGGCCCTAATCTATTCAAATTAGTTTCATAATGTAAATATAACTACAAGTAACTAATTTAACTAATTAATTCGAAGCTAAAGCATGAAATTAGGAAAAACGCCCAAAAGGTCTCCCCGGGCCCATGTCTCGGAATCGGGTAAAAATCACAAATTATAAACACCCATTCACTCACGAGTTCACTCGAACAAAAATCATCCAAAACCAACGTCTAATTCCCGTTCAAACCTCAGATTTTCAATTGGGGAACCTTTTCCCACATTTCCAAACTTCTACCCTCAAATTCCTTAATTATACGAGAAAAAAAATAATAGATTAATGTAATATGATTAAAATAGAGTTAGAATTAGTTACCCAATAGTTCTCCCTCAAAATCCCTCGAGAAGTCGTCTCCCACCGAGCTCTAAATCAAACTTTGTGTTATAAAATTTCAAACCCTCGAAATCCCCTTTTCTGCCCAGCGATATCCGCATCTGCGCTCATGGGGCCGCATCTGCGGTCCCGCACCTGCGAAAAAATCATCGCAGGTGCGAAGGTCACCTATCCGGGCTGGGGCCGCATCTGCGGGCATTGGGCCGCATTTGCGAGCCCGCTTCTGCGGTCCACCATCGTACCTGCGATCCTAGCTGCCCAGGCCCATAACCGCATCTGCAGCTCCCTATCCTCTTTTGCAGCTCCGCACCTACGGTCCAATATCCGCAGGTGCGAAAATAACAGGTGCAGCAACTTCAGCAAAGGCATAAGTCCCCAAACCAATCCGTTAAGCATCTGAAACTCACCCGAGGTCCCCGGTACCTCAACCAAACATACCAACCATTCCTAAAACATCATTTAAACTTAGTCAAGACTTCAAGCCACATTGAACAACACCAAGAACATGAATTAAGCACGGATTCAAGCCTAAGAACTTAGAATTTTTCAAATTCTACAAACGACGCCGAACCAAGTCAAATCTAGTCCGAATGACCTCAAATTTTACACACAAGTCAAAAATGACACTACGAACCTACTGCCACTTTTGGAAATCCATTCTGAGCTGGATATAAAAAATTCCACTATCGGCCGAAATCGCCGAAAATCTAACTTTCGCCAATTTAAGCCTAAATCTACTACAGACCTCCAAAACACATTTCGGATGCGCTCCTAAGCTCAAAATTACTCAACGGAGCTAACGGAGTCGACGAAATTCCATTACGGATCTGTCTTCATATAGTTCCAACTACGGTCCGATTTCTAATATTTAAACTCACAACTCGGGACTAAGTATCCCAAAACTCCCCGAATTTCATAACCAATCACTCAGTCAAATCCCAAAAGCATAAACAAATTATGGGGAAAGAAGATATTAGGGGATCGGGGCTCTAATTCTCAAAATGACTGGCTGGGTCGTTACACCCATGTTGTTCCCACCCTTTTGGTTCACCACCGTGTCACTTGGTAGTGCCCCTTTAGGATGGGCATTTAGAGCTTGAGAGATTTGCTCCATTTGCACTTCTAAGTTTCGGATCAATGTGTTGTGTGAGGCAAGTTGGGCATCAAAATGGACATTCTTCTCCATCATTTACTTGAACATATTCTCAATACATCCCATTTCAACCCGATTTCCTTGATTATTACTCCCAACCACCTTGATTGGTGCCTCCCCAATTGCCTTGGTTATTGTTGTTATGCCAATTCCCTTGATTATTGCCACTACTCCAATTTCCTTGATTGTTGTTATTATTCCAATTGCTTTGATTGTCTCCACCACGCCAATTACCTTGGTTTTGAGAATTCCAATTTCCTTGATCGTTTTGAGGTCTCCATTGTTGTTGGCTTAGGCCTTGGAAGTTGTTTCTTTGCCATTGAAAGTTGTTCACATATTGGACCTTTTCTTCTTGGTCATTGTAAGAGTCATCTTGTTCAAACCCACTATCTTCTTGCACAAAATTGTCCACTCTTTGTTGCACTTGTAGACCCTTTGTTCTCCGTTTGTTCACCATCATGCTTATTCCCTTCATTGTATTGACTTGCCTCGGGTTTTGCACTTGTTGAAGTTGAGTCTTTTCCAATTGGTTCATGGTGGTGGTCAATTAGGCTATGGCTTTCCCATGGTCATGTAACTCTTTGTGAAGGTGAATTACATTCCGATCACCTTGTGGAACATTAGCCCGGGATTGTCACGCTGAAGAAGTGTCCGCCATTTCATCCAAAATATCACACGCCTCCGCATAAGGAGTAGTCATGAAGTCCCCCCGGCAAGTTGATTCACTACACATTGGTTGGTTATGTTGATACCCCGATAGAAAGTTTGTTGAATCATGTTCTCTGTCATATCGTTGTTGGGACATCTTTAATCATTGTCCTATATAGTTCCCATATCTCGTGTAGTAGTCTATTGGGCTCTTGTTTGAATGCTAGAATTTTATCCCGAAGTATAGCCATGTGACCAGGAGAGAAGTACTTAGAAATAAATTTCTCCGCCAATTCATCCCAAGTATGAATGGAATGGTTTGGCAAACGTTCCAACTAATCTAAAGCTTTTCCATGTAGAGAGAAGGGAAAAATCCTTAGCCGCAAAGCATCCTCGGAGACATTTTTTTGTTTACTTCCCCAACACGTATCCATGAACCCATTCAAATATTTGTATGCACTTTGACCCGGAGCAACGGTGAAGAACCCTTGTTGCTCAAGCAAGGTGAGCATCACGTTGGTTTTTTGAAATTTGTCCGCCTTAATACGAGGAGGGACTATTGCACTTGCATATTCTTCATTCGGCAACACCCGGTGTGGAGCCGTTCATGGTGTAGGTGGGGGTGGAGAGGGAACATTGTCATGAGGCACTCGGCCTTGTCTGTTGGCTTGAGGTTCAAGAGGAACCTCATCCATTTGATCATCCTCAACATCCACATCCCCCAAAACTATGTTTTCGAGCTAATTGTTTGCCATGATTGCACCTACAATTTTCCAACACATTAGTAACACGGAAGGAAAAGAGGATATTCCAAAAACACACTCAAATATATAGCTAACATAGTTTTTAACTCCCCGGCAACGATGCCAAAAATTGACCTATCACGCACAATGCACACCTCAATACAAGGTATGAGTCAGTCGATTGCAATTATAGTAACCTAACAAAGAGTCGGGATCGAATCCACAGGTAGCTATATGGGAGTTATGAGTATATACTCTAATGCGTGAATTTGAACTATCTTAATTTGCACTTCCACAAATTGGTTTTGTTTTTATTGTTGTTTTAAAACTAAGATTGCAAAATTAAGAAATGAGACTAGGATAATTGTTTTTGTTGTTTTTCAAGTTTGTAAAAATCCTAGGGCTATGGCCATCACCTAAGTGTTTACCTAATGGGATATAAACCTTAATACTTATTTTGTTGATCTGGATGTATTATAGCTATCAACTCTCAATTACCCACTCAATACCTCTCGATCAGAGAGTGGTTTTGCCCAATTTGGCTTTCTCAAGTCCAAATGGGTATCACACAAAACAGATGATAAAATATCAAGTCGGGTTATTACTATTTCTAGGTTGAACCCTTTAATTGTGTTAATCAATCTCTCGATTGACCTAATTTCTTGTTAGCCAACATTTCCTAGACTAAGTCTCTCTTTCTCAAGTAGAGACTAAGTCAAATAGGCATGAACTAATGTTTGCAACCATTAATTCTATAAATTAAAGCATGAAGAAAGTTAAATAATAAATACACAATCATAAACAAGCACTAAATTAGATACCTATAAGGTTTACACACTAGGGTTGGGCCACAACCCTAGTAAAAATCTAGCTACTCGTGCTTGGAATTGAAAAAATAGAAGAATAAATACTAATTAAACTCATATTGTAAAGTTAAAATGATATATTCTATAGTAAATACTCCAAAATATAGAAAACTTCCAAAAGAGTTAAAGAAACACGACTACATGACTTGTTGATGTCAAAAGTTGATCTAATTTTGTGAAACTCGTCTATTTATACAAGGCTGGAAATTTCGGGCAAAATTGCCCTTCGGGAGGTTTTGCGGCCGCACAATTTCATGTGCGGTCCGCAAACTTCTTCATATTGCAGGAGCTGGCATTCTGCGGCCGCACAATTCTCAACTACGAAGTAATGTTTCTGCGGTCTATAGATTTATCACTGTGGCCGCAATCTGGTCTTCTGCGATCCACATCTTTACTTTTCGGCCGCAAGGCGCTTCTTTTGCAGCCGCACAATTCTTTTATTGTCCATAATTTTTGAGGGACTAGGACTTTGGAAATTTGCACATCCTCTGAAGTTGATCTCTAGCTCATCATTTGCGGCCACATAATTCCTGTGCGGTCCGCAGTTTGTTAAAAAGCCTGCTGGGATTTTCTTTATTATTTACGGCCGCAGATGGAATTCTGCGGTCTGCACTTTGTTCTACGGACCGTACTTCATATGCTTCTGTGCCCCGTTGTTTCCTTGTCTTAGGACTACTCCTCTTTGAGTCGGATTTCATCTTGGGAGTCCAACCTCCAACATTCCTACAATTGTGCATATTTCATCAGTTTCGGGAACACCATTCAACTCTTTTAGACTAAAACAAAAGCTAAAAGGTGCTAATAAGTAGTCAAAATTCTCAGTTAGTATCGTTCTGTTGTACTTAGGAATCTCGGGCATGCAGAACTTCTTAGGGATCGGCTTTGGAGGCACGCTCGGAGGAAAAGATTTTTGAATGAACTTCTTGGATTCCAGGCCTTTTAATATCAGCGGTGCTCTTGGGATTTGGTCGACCCTGGAATTGTAGTTTTTCACCTTTTTGTCATTAGCTTCGATTTTCTTCTCTCCTGATTCTACACGTTTCGTCAGTTCCTCGAGCATCTTTATGATCTTGGGGTTGGTCCCCAAGTCCTTTTCATTTAGCCTCTCTTCGACCGGTTCGTTTCTGCGGGTGACTACCTGGGATGGATTGGGTTTAATTCTGCTCGGCGCGCGACTTTGGTTCTGTAACTGGGCTATCGCCGCCTGTTGAGCTTGCAACATTTCGAAAATTACCCGTAAATTGATCTCGTCCCCTCCATCGTCTTGTGTATTTCGGGCTGCTGATCGGGCTTCACCATGGACGCTATTCTCGAGGTCGGTATGCATATTTACGTTGATGGCCATATGCGAGTTGGCGTCAATCGGGTCAGCGACCGAAATTCTGACGGGATCAACAAGTGGTATCTCGCCATTGGACACTATGTTGTTATTTTCGCCGTGATGACCAGACTCATCGTCAACATGTAGAGGTGTTGACTGGGAATTTGACATTTTGAGCTTTAACCTAAAATTAGAGACACTCCAAAGAACAAGTATAAAATAGTATGTGTTATAGAAATTTGTATCAAATAGCTACTATTATCCTCAGTCCTACGGTGGGCGCTAAGCTGTTTACCCTCAAAATCGGATAAAAATTAAATTTATAAGTGATTTTGAGGATACGCAGATTTATTTGGCACAAAGCAGTTAATGAAGACAAATTAAATAAATAAGGATAAAGTAAGTTCAAATCACATGAGGAAGATGATTTAAGCCTTAGTGAAATATTTGCCCTCGATCTGGGCTCGTAACAACAAGCACTGATGAACGAAAGTAGAAAAATTAATAATAGAAAAAATAATGATATATTGATTTGTAATGTATATTACAACATACTTTATGAATTATCAGACCCCTTTTATATAGTAAAAGAGTCTTACTTTAGGTACAATTTTATAAAAGGTAAAAAAAAACTTTTGATTTACTGATTGCCGGTTCTTTATCGGTACATGCCGAGATTTCCGCCGTAATATCCGGTCGGTCATACATATTTCGGTCTTTCATTGGCTGTGCTGACAAAGTTTCTTCAAAATCGTCTAAGGCTAGGACCGATTCGGGGATCATGGCCCCGATATTCTCGAAGGCAGACGTATTGTCTCCGGGTTCTAGCCCGGTGGGACTCGGGGTCAATCTTCAGTCCTCTATTGTCATGTATTGAGCCTGGCTCACCATGTTGGAGGTTAGGATGCACCACAGACTCGATTTCGACCGTATATAATTACTTCCTCCGTTCCAGTTTATGTGAACCTATTTCTTTTTTGGTACGTTTCAAAAAGAATGACCCCTTTCTAAATTTGGAAACAGTTTAGCTTAAACTTCCAATTCTACCCTTAATGAGAAACTTTTATAACCACACAAATACTCTGGACCGCTTTTTGATTTGTTTAGGACCACAAATTCAAAAAGTCTTTATTTTTTTTAAAACCTTATGCCCAGTCAAATAGACTCATATAAATCGGAACGGAGGGAGTACTAAAATAGAAATAGAAATAGAGGGAATACAAAGCAAACTATTAGGCAAACAATAAAAGGAAAGAAAGAGAACACAGAACGAGAAAAAAACTACTTTTGTGGCGGCTGATAGAGAGGCTTTGGAATTTGTGATTTTACCCGAGCAAAAGAAAAAAGATGGACATCAAGTGGCCTCGCGTGAAAGTGGAACTTTTGCATTTGAAACTTGAAAGTGATACTATATCACATGGCCTTTCGTAATTAGCCATCGTAATAATACAAGCCAAAAAAGAAAGGAAAAAGGATTCTCTAACGGGGCGGTAGAAATGATACCAGGTAGCAATTCTAAATTGTTGCTATTTAAAATTAGTTAGTACGTTCTGAATTTTAGTTTTTTAATTTAAATTCTTAATTTAAATTTTTAAGATAAAAATATTCTAATTTGTCCTGAATTTAATATTTTTAGTTTAAAATTTATGAACAAAATAAATAATGACTAATCTCTAAATATTAGATTTTACTCCATTTCGTACCGGGGTCAATGATTACTTTTATATTACTTTGTTTTGTTGAAACTCTCTCATAATATATGTATAATACTTCTATGTATATAAAATATTACATAAATTACAAGTTTATAATTTATAAATACAGATTGTCCTATTTACCTTTACAAACATCAGACTCCACTTGTGAGATTACATTGGGTATGTTATTGTTGGATTGTCCTATTTATTTGAAATCGTAGTAAAAATCTTAGTACTTGTAACGACGATAATATATCTCACATAAATTGAGAGTTATGATTAATAAATATGGTAAAAATGACATATTTATTTGAAGCCATCGAAAAATTCTTAGATAACATTTATACAATTGATCATATAATACACAAATTTAGAGTTATATATAATTAAAGAAGCACCACAAGGGGAAGATCTGGTGATCAATAAAGTTGGTTGAGAATCACGAGGTCTTAAATTCAAATTCCAGCAAAGCCAAAAAGTTGGGTGAGTTCTTAATTTCATATTAGAAACCCTACGAAATTACTTGAGGTATGCAAAGATAGCCCAGACATTACGATTATTCAAAAAATTGTTATGATTAAGGAAACTAGTAAAAAAGAAAGTTCAACCACAAAATATTTTCAATCATGCGTAAATTGTCCTTATATATATAAATCGTGTGTGTGTCTACTGTTGGAAGTCAATCTACTTAAAGAAGATTAAGCTTTTTGATATTAGTGATGCTAAATTAATTACTGAGAAAAGAAATACTTTCTCCGTCCAAATTTACATGTCCATTATTAACTTGTGATATTCCTTAGAAAATAATAAATAATATGATAATTTTATTATATTATCCATAATTATTATCATTAGAAAACTAACTTTGACTATTATAAAATCAAAATTTTGGGTAATGATAAGGATAAAATAAGTATAAAATGATAATTATCCATTGGTTTTGGAAAGTGGAAGTAAAGGTGAATATTTATTTATAATAAAGTTAAGAAGTAAACTTGAACGGAAAAAGTATGCGTTTTCTACCCAAAGATAGATGATGAGATTCTTTTAATATGTATAAATGAGGACAACCAATTATGAGAGGATAATTTGTGTCTTTTGCCAAAGAATGAGAAAAGAATGAATAGACTGGATTAATATTAGCAAACAAAAAGACTGTGGATTAATAAAAGAAGAAAGTTTTGTCTCTTACCGAATGGTTAGACATAAATGCCGTCACTTTAACCGAAGATAGGTTACCTTTATACAAAATTTATATGCTGCTTCCTTCTTACTTCTTTTAGTAATTTTACTACAAACACAGTTTGAAATAAACAAAAAACGTTCTTTCAATTTTTCAATTGTGAGAAAGAAAATAAAAAAAGCAAATGTGACAAAATGTTATTGGATGCAGGAACTAATAAATTTTCTAGTGGTCAACTGACATCCTGTGTTTTTATATATATATATATATATATATATATATATATATATATATATATATATATATATCGAATATAGCTTATATATTATATACTTATATCAATATATATACTATATTATATATACATCTTATATAGCTTATATAAGATGTATATATTAAAATTTAAGAGTTGGAACGAGTTTACCGAATTACACACACACACTATGCACTTAGTATATATATATTATACTATACTATATATACATCTTATATAGCTTATATAAGATGTATATATAGTTTATCGAATATAGCTTATATAAATATACACTTAGTGTGTGTGTGTGTGTGTGTGTGTATATATATACACACACACACACACTATGCACTTAGTATATATATATTATACTATACTATATATACATCTTATATAGCTTATATAAGATGTATATATAGCTTTCGAATATAGCTTTTATATATATATATATATATATATATATATATATATATATATATATATATATATATATATCTTATTGTCACGTCCCAAACTATCCCCTAGACGTGACTGGCACCCAACTAACACAACCTGTCAAGCGAACCCCTTTCTCTAACGTTTAACTATTTACACAAACACCGAGAGAAAAAAATTCAGGCCTAATAGTATTATTAATAATTAAAGAGGAATGATTATCGTCCAATACCTTAGTCAATTGATAGAAAAACCAACAATCACTCAAATAATAAAACTCTAGCCCAAATCCCACGCTAAGACTATGGAGCATCTAACAAAGTAACATGAGTTTTATTGACATGTATGCAAACCCCAAAGAAAAAAGAAATAACTAACACGAGCTAGGTAAGTCTGAAACAGAAGCCTCCACGAACAATGCGGTGACTCACCTCAACAATAGGATCCACTCAAACAAACTCGTCAGCCACTAGCTCTATCTCCCGCAACAGTATCTGCATAGAGATGCAAGTAAGGAGTGAGGTATACGTAAATATAACCTAGTAAGATTATCGACCCATCACTTTCAATACTTCCGGAACAAGTGTTGGAAAATACAAACACACCACAACACGAATGATATGGTAAATATGATAATCGTACAATAACTCAATATATGTGTATCAATAGAGTTATTAAGAATTAACCAACAAGAGTACCCACTAAGGACTTATCATAATTGCAGTGAAAGAAATTTACCAACACACCTACGAGTCCACAACGGCACCACAATGCCTCAAATATGTAACAGAGCATACACAATGCTCATTGAAGCATACACAATGATCGGGTGATGCACAAAGGCATACACAATGCCCCAACATCATGGCGCACGACCGTATCAAACTCAACATCATGGCGCAAAGTCGTATCAAACTCATCATCATGGCGCACAACCGTATCAAACTCAACATCATGACGCACAAACGTATCAAACTCAACATCATGGTGCACAACCGTATCAAACTCAACACCATGGCTCACAGTCGAATCAAACTATCAAACTCAACATCATGGCGCACAGCCGTATCAAACTCAACACATGGCTCACAACCGTATCAAACTATCAAATAACTTATAAAATAATATTTTATTTTTATATTTTTCATAAAATAATATATTTATAGCTAGTTTAAGACCACCGATTTTGTCAAGCGCACGTTTGTCTTAACACATAGACCAGACAAAGAAAATACATTTTCAAAACGGGTTTTAGAAAAGCAACCATCAAAACTTAAAGTCTCACTTACCTCTCTAACGAGAAGTTTTCCAACCTTGCAACATTTAGAACACCAATCAAACGGTCTCCAATGGCCTCAATCTATTCAAATATTGAATAACACGTCCTAATTAGTTTTAGATGAGTAATTTTTACAATTTTAAAATAAGTCAAAATCAAAATAAACCTTCAGTCTAATTAATAAAAATCAATACACAATTAAATGACAAACGAGGTACTCTCAAGAATGGAAAATTTTGGCAAAAACCAGTGACTTCAAATATAACTTAACTGTTCTGAGATTCACCTTCATGATTGCTGGTTTCTCAAGCTAATGAGCCCTACTACTATTTTCATTATTTAGTATTACATGAGTCATTATTACTTCAATCATGATATTCCCTCATTGGTAACAATAATTATTCTATTATTTTATCCCCTGATTAAATAGTAGGAACCAAAACTGCAAATTCGTACATAGTTTTCTTTAGCAACTTTTATAATTCACTATTTTATATCTAATTCTAGTTCACTAATCATTGCCAAATTATTAATTTCTATTGTCATCATTACTAGTTGGCCAAAATCAGTTAAGAAAATATACAAGAATTAGTAGTACCTGGGCTAAGGGAATTGCCTTTTCTTTGTTGGCTGACGAGAGGAAACAACAAGTATTTGCTCTTCGATAACCTTGTAACGACCTGACTTGTCGTTTTAACAATTTAAGTCTCATTCGGCAGCATAATGCCCGGAGCAGCTTCGTATTACGCGTATTGACTTGAGTGCATGGTTGAATTCAGTTACCGGATGATTCAAAGTGATTTGGGATACTTGATCCCTAAAAAGGAAGCTTAAGTCTTAGAATTTTGACCATAGTCGGAATCGTGTGAAGACGACTCCGAAATGGAGTTACGTCAGTTCCGTTAGCTTCGTATGATGATTTTAAATTTAGGAGCGTGTCCGAAAAATTATTTAGAGATCCGTAGTGGAATTAAGCTTGAAATGGCGAAACTCAAAATTTGGAAAGTTTGACCGGGGGTTGACTTTTTGATATCGGGGTCGGAATCCGATTCCGAAAGTAGGAGTAGGTCCATAATGTCGAATGTGACTTGTTTGCAAAATTTGAAGTCAATCGGACGTGATTTGATAGGTTTCAGCATCGATGGTAGAAGTTGAAGTTTCAAAGTTCATTAAGTTTGAATTAGGTTGCGATTCATGGTTTCGATGTTGTTTGATATGATTTGAGACTTCGAGCAGGTCCATATTATATTATGGGATAGGTTGGTATAATTGGACAGGGTATCGATGGGCTCGGGTGTGTTTCGGGGTGGTTTCAGACCAAATTGGAGCTGTTTGGACTGTTGTTGCTGAAGTCCGGTTTCCTTCTTCGCAAACGCAAAGGGAGTCCCGCGTTCGCGAAGAGGAATTTGAGGGGAAGATAGTTTGTCCTTCGCGAACGTGAAGCTGTGAACGCGAACGTGAAGAAGGAGCAGGGCAAGCCTTCGCGAACGCGGCCAAGGCAACGCGAACGCGAAGAAGAAAGGAAGAGTTGGGGCTGAGGTCCGTGTGACCTTCGCGAACGCGAAAGAGCTAGTCAGCTGGTCATCGCGAATGCGACGAGGAGGTCGCGAACGCGAAGAGGAAATGATGGGGCAGGAACAGTTGGCCTTCGCGAACACAACTCTGGTCACGCGAACGCGAAGAAGGATTTGAGGTAGCTGGATTTTGGCCTTCGCGAACGCTAAGAAGGTGTATCTAGGCAGAATTAAAAGTCCCAAAAATGGGGGTTTGAGTTCATAACTCAAAATCTAATTGGGAGCTAGGTAGAAGGCCATTTGTGGAGAGATTCTTGCGTGGGTGTTTGGGGTAAGTGATTCTTTTCTAGTTTTGATTAATTTTCATGATTATGTCTTTGAATCTATCATCTAATTCGGATTTAATTGAGAAAAAATCAAGATTTTTGTAAAATCTTCCGAAAACGAAAAATTAAGATTTGAAAATCGAGTAGTTATTGGAATTCGATAAAATTGGTATGGTTGAACTCGTATCGGAATGGGTGTTCGGATTTCATCAAACTTATGTCGGGTTCCGAGAGGCGAGTCACGCATTGACTTTTGTTGACTTTTTGGAATAAATTTTAAGTCGACGTATTATTATCTGAAATTATTTTCGATAAATTTTAATGAAGTTATACAATTGAATTGGATTAGATTTGAGCTGTCCAGAGGTCGAATCTAAGCAAGAAGGCGATTTTGGAATATCGGCATAACTTCAATAAGGTAAGTGTCTTGCTTAACCTCGAGTGGGGGAATTACCCCTTAGGCATCGAGTCTTATGTGCCATTTATGAAATGTAAAAATCCGTGTACACGAGGTGACGAGTACACACTCGGCTTATATGTGTAAATTTTATTGAGTTAAAGTCTTGAGCATATTATGTAGTAAATTGGATAATTGTTGGTATATATTTAATCATCTACTTGTCGTTCCTAAATCCTTGTTGTTGACTCTGTTGTTATATGACAATGTGATGTGATCGTTATTTGATTATTTATGAAATTTCATGAATTTGTTGGTTCGATAATTATTGAAATTTAATTTCATTTTGGACTTTCCCCTCTGCAAACAATTAATTAAATGAGCTTAAGAAGAGGTGTTTATATAATTATTGAAAATTTGATTTTTATGAAGATTTTGCCTTATGTTGAGTAATTTCTATCTCTATTGATTGTTTTTGGGTGTTGTACACATTGTTTGGAGCTTTTGGCTATTTGTTGTGAAATTAATTGACTTGGTTGTAACTTTGGAATTTGGTTGTGGCCATTGGGCAAATTGTGATATGAATTGATTTTGTTATGTTGCTGTGATAATTTTCTGTGTAAATTATTGTGTTGTGTGAGTTGTTATTTTGGGGAGATAAGGGTGGCATTTCACCGTTGACATTATGTAGTTATAAGGGTGGCATTTTACTGTTGTGTTTGTTGGAATATTGTCTGGGCGGAGCGATAAGGGTGGTAATATGAGCGATAAGGGCGGCAATAAGAGCGATAAGGGTAGCTATTGATATTGTCTAGGCGGAGCGATAAGGGTGGCTATAGGAGTGATAAGGGTGGCAATAGGAGCGATAAGGGTGGCTATTGTCAGGGACGATATGTAATGATATAGGGTTGTAGTGTTGATAATTTTTATGTGATGTTGTGATTTTTTTTGTGTTTATTTTTATGCCTTGTGCAATTGGTCTTGTTGATAGTAAATTGCTAACAATCTGTTTTATGTTGAAATTGAGAACGTGTGGCTATTGCCAGACGGATTATAAATTGAAATGTGGGCACGAGATGACGTGATTAAATAATAATGATATTTGGCACGTAAATTATCCGTACAGTTGTGATATGAAATGTGGGCACGAGGTGTTGTGATGATATGGTAATGATATTTGGCACGCGAATTGTCCGTGCAGTTGTGAGATGAAATGAGGGCATGAGGTGCCGGGAAAATATGATAATTTAATTATGGGCACGAGGTGCCGTGAAAATATGAAAATGGGCTGAGACTCGTATTTTTATGATTATGAAATGAGGTGTCACATGGTGACTTTTTAATTGAAAGAATTATATTCAAAATATTTATTTGGAAGGACTTTTACTTAGAAAGTACTATATGAAAGAATTGTATTTGAAAAATATTTATTTGAGGAAATTATATTTGAAAAGATTTATTGAAAGAATTATATTTGAAAAATAATTATTTGAGAAAATTATATTTAAAAGAGAGTTATCTGGAAGAATTATATGTGAAAGACATTTATTTGAAGGACTTAATTTAATTGGGTGTAATTATGTTTATTAATTGTTGAGTGATATAACTGGTTGCTTTATCCTGCCCTTATTATTATTTGTTTCCTATTATTTTGTATATTATACTGCACAGATTATTAGGCTAGTAAGTGTCTTGACTGTACCTCGTCTCTATTCCATTGAAGTTAGTCTTGATTTTTACTGGGTACCGATCGTGGCGTACTCATACTACACTTTTGCATATTTTTGTGTAGAGCCAGGTATTGAAGATAACGGACTTGAGCGGAGTTAAAGCGGGATCGTAAGGATTCAAGATAGAGCTGTTTGGTCGTTGCAGTCCCTTGGAGTCTTTTCATTTCATTGTACTGTTAATTTTTAATCAAACAGTATTGTATATTCGGTCCCCGTGATCATTCCATATATTCAGTTAGAGTTCGTGACTCGGTACTACCAGTCTTGGGAGGTTGTATATTATAATTATTTCCGTTGTTAGTTTAAAAAAAATGGCTTCAAAAGCTAATTGAAATCGGCCTACCTAGTCTTAGAGATTAGGTGCCATCACGACTCCTGTGGTGGAATTTTGGGTCGTGACAAACCTCTTAAGTGTGTTGTTAATTGAATACTAATTCCAAGCTTCTATGTCTCTTACTGTACAATGGCCAAGTCCTGTGTAAAAATTGCATAGGGCGCCCTATTTGGTCGCCCCTTTTTAACCTGTACCCGCTTTGTTTTTCTGTTTGTATCCGTACCCGTTTTTTTGGTTAAAAGCCTTTTAAAAAGACAATTTTTCCCTTCTTTATTAAAAGACTACTTTCTCTCCAAATATACGTCATTCTAGTGTCTCTGTCTCTCTTCTCCAGTTCTTCGTATTTTTTGATTTGTTTCTCTCTGAAATCAAACGGTTTTCGATACTTCTTAATTTTTCAACTGTTTATTCCCCAATAATATTACGTTTAATCACATGTACATTGAATTAACTTTCTGGGTATTATTTTAGTATTATTTTTGTGATTTAATTTCTGGTTTTTTTTTTATAGTCAACTTAGTTGAATCGTTTTTTTTTATGATAAAATAGATATACTAGCAAATGTACTAGAATACTTCAGCTTGTTTATACTGAAGGTTTCGAAAAAAAAGCTCATGAAAAAGTTGTTTAATGCAGGACAAAACTTAAGCATGAACTAAATTTAACTTCAGCATGCAGGAGAAAATTACATAGTGCAGGAGGAAAACTTCAGCAGGTTTTTCCTGATATTTTTACAAATGAACTAAACAACTTCAGCATCTTCTGCTGAAGTTTCCGAAAAAGCTCATGACAAAACTATTGAATCCAGGACAAAACTTCAGCATATTTAATGCTGAAGTATTAGCAAATGAACTAAAAAACTTCAGCTTGTTTATACTGCAAGACAAAAACTTCAGCGTTTTGGTGTGAAAGTTTAGCAAATTATGTAAAAACTCAGCTAGTTAAATTCACTAGAAAATTACATAGTGCAGGAGGAAAACTTCAGCAGGTTTGTCCTGAAGTTTTTACAAATAAACTAAATAGCTTCAACATCTTCTGTTGATGTTTCGAAAAAAGATCATGACAAAACTATTGAATCCAGGACAATATTTCAGCATATTTAATGTAGAAGTATTAGCAAATGAACTAAAAACTTCAGCTTGTTTATACTGCAAGACAAAGATTTTAGCGTTTTGGTGTGAAGGTTTAGCAAATTATGTAAAAACTCAGCTAGTTAAATTCACTAGAAAATTACATAGTGCAGGAGGAAAACTTCAGCAGGTTTGTCCTGAAGTTTTTACAAATGAACTAAACAGTTTCAGCATCTTCTGCTGAAGTTTCGAAAAAAGATCATGACAAAACTATTGAATCCATGACAAAATTTCAGCATATTTTAGTGCTGAAGTATTAACAAATGAACTAAACAATTTCAGCTTGTTTATACTGCAAGACAAAGACTTTAGCGTTTTGGTGTCTTTGAATTCTGAAGATGATTTGCAATACTTACAATGTATTTTGTAATTTTGAATTTGGAATTTGAATCTAGTTCAACTTTCTGGTTTCGTGATTATGGCAGATGCGAGAGAAGATTTGAGGAGGGACAGAGTGATGGAGGAGAACCGTAAAGTGATTTATGTGTGATGCATCTTTTATGTGTTTTGTCAGGGGTATCATGATTATATTATTACAGATGTTTTATCAACCGGGTACCAAATTAATAATTTTTATAAACAAAATACAAGTTAAAAGATGGCATAAATATAGGGTATGGCTGCAAATCCCCCGAGTCCTATCCGTAGACCTTCTTTATTTCTTTGTTTCGACTACCGTAAGGAATAAAACCCTTAGAGCATATTTTCCTTCTCACAGTGAGACTAGGCCCACTAACTTTTTCATTAAACACCCCCACCAAAATTAGATAATTTACCAACAATTATATAATATAAATTTAGCCCACTAGCTATTAACTAGTGTACTATTTATATATTATAACAAATCTCATTTTACTATATTAGTATTTGATCTAATAATTATAAATAAAATCTTTTCACCATTTCTCAAAATTAGCAAGTATATAAAATATTTCGGGTTATTACACTTATATATATATATATATATATATATATATAACTTATAGCTTATATACTAATTACTTAACCAATGTACGATATATTTAATTCCGGTTAGTTAATATATTTTTTTTTATATAAAATAATTAATGTGTTATTTCAGGATTATAAATGAAATTTTAGAAAAAATAACTAAGCATATTTTTACATTAAAATGTCATCATAATTTTATTTACTTGAAATAAATTTTTATTGATTTATGGAATCCTTATTTAATACACTCTGTTTTTCATAAAAAAGAAAGAAACAATCAAATAATAAAAAGGATAGATTAGTAAATAAATATTTCATGGGAAGATAAGTAGTGGATTTTTCCTGGGATAATAATTTTTTATTAAAATATTTCAAACATTCCGACCGATTTCGGTCGAAAAATTTAAAATTATACTCTTGTCCCACATCGGCTGAAAGATGTGAACTTTTTCCATGGAAAAGTAATTTTTTATTAAAAAATTAAAATTATGCTCTTGTCCCACATCGGCTGAAAGATGTGAGATTTTTCATCTTATAAGTTGAGCTTTGATGCCATAGAGTCCAACAGCTGTGGACTAGCAAAAAATAAGTAAATATAGAAAGGGTCGTAGTTAATGCTTAGTAATAAGATTTAATATTCTATATTTAGAATTAAAATTTAATAAAATAACAATGATAATAATATATAATAGTACTAATTAGTAATATAGTAATAAGATATATACCAGTACTAATTACTAATATAGTAATAAGATATAACATTGTGGTGCTATGATATCTCGAGCTGGGAGTATACATGCGATACAAAAATATATATCTCGAAGATTTCTAAAATTATTATATATTTAAAATTCTGACCGATTTCGGTCGGTATTTGAAAAATACATTAAAAAGAATTTAATTAATACCGACCGATTTCGGTCGGTATTTGAAAAAAAAATTAATTAATACCAGCCGATTTCGGTCGGTATTTGAAAAATAAATAAATAAAAAATTTAATTAATACAGATCGATTTCGGTCGGTATTTGAAAACAAATTAAAAAAAAATTTAATTAATACCGACCGATTTCGGTCGGTATATGTAGTTTGGTTGTCGCTCAACGCATTGAAATAACCGATCGATTTCGGTTGGAAATTTCGACCGATTTCGATCGCAACACCTTAGCGATCATCATTTTTCCGACTAATTAAAAGCGGTCAAAAATCGATCGCTTTTTCTCAAATTCCGACCGATTTCGATCGGTTTTCCTCGACAAAATTAGCCAATTTTTTTAGTAGTACTAGCTCGTGAGTTGGTAATTATCTAAGACCATATGAGAAGAACAAGTAATCTATCATCAACCGATGCGAGAACGCAATAAAAATTGGAAGTCCAAACCATGACTTATAAATATAAGCTTGTTGCTTAATCCATTCACAACTCCTCCACTCTAGCAAGGGTTGGGCGACTGTAATGAATTTTACAGTATCAACGTAAATTTAATGGACGTAAATTTGTTAGATTTCTATTACTACGTGTAGGGTCGACTCAACGGATATCAAGGTCTAAGGTTGAATCATATTTAGAGGTTGTAACGACCTGACTTTTCATTTTAAGAATATACGCCTCGTTCAACTATTAAAGGTCTCGAGCAGCTTCGTAATATGTATTATGACCCGCGTGTGTGGTCGAATTTGGTTTTCGGAAGATTCAGAATTAAATTTAAAGAAAAATTCTCATTTTAAAGCTTAAATGGAAAGAGTTGACTTTTGAACAAACGACCTCAGAATGGAATTTTGATGATATCAATAGCTTCGTATGGTGATTTTGGAGTTAGGCGTGTGTCCGGATTTGGATTTGGAAGTCCGTAGGACAATTCAATGCATTTTGGCGAAAGTTGGAAAATAGAAGATTTTTGAAAAGTTTGACCGAGAGTTGACTTTTTGATATCGGGGTCAGAATCCAATTCTAAAAATTGAAACAACTCCATTATGTTATTTATGACTCGTGTGCAAAATTTGAAGTCATTCCGGATTGATTTGATATGTTTCGGTGCAAAATATAGAAGTTGGAAGATTTGAAAACGTATAATTCGATTCGATGCGCGATTTGTAATTTCGGTGTTGTTTTACGTGATATGAAGCATCGACTAAGTTCATATTATATTTTTGTACATGTTGGTATAATTGGTTAAGGTCCCGAGGGCCTCGGGTGGATTTCGGAAGGTAAACAGAATAGATTTCGGACAAAGAGGGTTGCTGGAAATTTTTCGTACGTGGAGCCAATTTTGAAAGCTTATATCTCGCAATTCATAAGGAATCGGAAAATTATCGAAACATAAAAGTTGTAGCTTTTTGATTCTAGTTTCCATAAAGTTATACCGTTCATCATTTGGATATTTGTACATAAAGTTATGATCGATTGAATGAAGTCTTGTGCAAGCAAGTTCTGGTGTGAACTTTTAGTGACGGAAAATGGACTTTTAGTGACGGATGGGCATAAACTTAAGGACCAAAAATGGTCATTTCCTTCATTTCGTTTTGGATTTTTGGAGCACGGGTCTTGGGCAATTTTCACGGAAAAATATTGGGGTAAGTGTTCCTTATCCTATATTGATTATATTTCATGATTCCATACTCATTTACATCATGAATCCGTGAATTTATGGAAGAAGAATCATGATTTTTGCAAAACCTTCTAAAAATAAAAATTTATGATTTGGAGGTCGAGTTGTTATCGGAATTTGATAAAATTGGTATGGTTGAACTCGTATCAGAATGGGTGTTCGGATTTCGTGAAAATTATGTCGGGTTCCGAGAGGCGAGCCCCGCGTTGACTTTTGTTGACTTTTAAGAATAAATTTTCAAGTCGACGTTTTATTATCCGGAATTATTTTCGATGAATTTTAATGAAATTATACAATTAATTTGGATAGATTTGAGCTATCCTGAGGTCAATTCAAGCAAGAAGACTATTTTGGAATATCGGCCTAACTTCAAAAAGGTAAGTGCCTTGCTTAATGTCACGACCCAATTTCACCTAAAGGTCGTGATGGCGCCCAACACTACTGCTAGGCAAGTCAAATAATAAATTAAACATATATCGATTAGATTTAAATCTAAGAAAAATAATAAAATATCAAATTCTACTGATGTGCGTGCCAAGACCTGGTGTCATAAGTGTACGAGCACCTAGTAGATTATACAAAACTCCAAAATACTGTCTGAATGAAAATGGACAGAATGAAAAATACATGGAGAGTCACTAATACCTGCAGAACGGCTCAGAAAGGCAGCTTACCACTATGCCTCCGGATAACGAGGATGTGCGATGATAGGTCCTCCACAAGTACCTGTCTCAGATCCTGCACAAAAAGTACAGCAAGTGTAGTATGAGTACGTAAACAATGTGTACCCAGTAAGTATCAAGCCTAATCTCGAAGTGGTAGAGACGAGATAGTTGACTTTGACACTTACTTGGGGTAAATAATAATAAATAGGATAGAATAGGATTTATTTAATTCAGCATGATTCACAGAGTTAACAAAATTTGTACTAAATCAGCAGAAATAATCAAATTCTTCCAAATGCAACAATTCTCAATGTATTAATTAAATTCTTTCAAGTCTAATAATTTCCAATTTATCAATTAACTTCACAAGCTGAAATAAACTATCAAAGCATCGTGTATTTATTATTATTATTAAGTACGATTTCTGCCGAGGACGTACGACCCCATCCAGAGTGTCGTGTACACTGCCGAGGGACGTGCGACACGATCCATAGATGCATCTATCCTGCCGAGGCGTTCGGTCCGATCCACAAGAAAGGAGGACATTTTCTATGTACCTCCGGAATAAGAGTATTTATTATAAAATTTATTCGAGAGGATAACAATTTATTTCAATAATTAATTAATATAAACAAAAATTAAGCATATGAAGATTTCATCTTTTACTACCTTTCATAACAAATGCACAATATATACCTCAAATAATTTAATTAATAAAGAACACAATTTACACAAGTAATTCATGCTTTGAGTCCTAATCTACCCGTACTTTAGCAATAATAGTAGTTGTGCACCGACTCTCGTCACCTTGTGCATACGTAGCTCCCCCCCCACCCCCGTAATTAGAAACAATTATTTAATTTAATCAGGGGTAATTTTCCCCTCACAAGATTAGACAAGAGTCTTACCTCAATTTTCTCCAATTTAATCCACTAGAAGACCTTTTCTGCGATTATCCAACTCTGTCTGGCTCGAATCTTGCCAACATAATTCGATACAATCACTAAAAATTATAGGAATCAATTCTATAAGAAAATACTACATATTTCAATAAAAATCTGAAATTAATTCAAAAATCGTCCGTGAGGCCCACGTCTCGGAATCCGGCGAAAGTTACGAAATATGAACGCCCATTCAACCACGAGTCTACCCATACTAAAATCACTAAATTCCGATAACAATTCGTCTCTCAAATCCTCAAATCTATCCAAGAGGGTTTTCGAACTTTATCCAACTTAATCCACCAATTAAATGATAAAAATAATGATGGATTCAAGTAATTTAACCAATATTGAGTTAAGAACACTGACCCCATTGTTTTCTCTGAAAATCTCTCAAAAATCGCTGAAATCCGAGCTGTAAATCGTTAAAAAATGGAAAATGGGACGAATTCCCATTTTTAGAACTTAAACTCTCTGTCCAGTGATTTCTTCTACGCGATCGCGGACCAACACACGCAATCGCATAGCACAAATATTTTTGCCCACAAAATAACCCTACGCGATCGCAGAAAATCCCACGCGATTGCGTAGCACAGTCTCTGCAAGCCTACGCGATCACGAGCCTCCTCATGCAATCGCGAAGCATTAAGCGCGTGGTCAGCTTCTGTTTCGTTTCCTCTTCACGAACGCGGCCTTAGCCACGTGTTCGCATAGCAAAACTGAATCCAACCTACGTGATCGCGGACTTGCCCACGCGATCGCATAGACCAAATTCTCAGCTGCCCAATTAAGCCTACGCGATCGCAACCCAATCCACGCGTTCGCATAAAAGGAAATTAGAAGAAAATTTCCAACAACTACCACCAATGTTCCAAAAGCTAAAAATGATCCGTTAGCCGTCCGAAACTCACCCGAGCCCCTCAGAACCTCAACCAATTATACCAACATATCCTAAGACATCATACGAACTTAATCAGAACCTCAAATCACATAAAACAATGCTAAAACCAAGAATCATCCTCCAATTCAAGCTTAATGAAACTTAAAATTTCTGACTTCTACATTCGGTACCGAAACCTATCAAATCAAGTCCGATTGACTTCAAATTTTGCACACAAGTCATAAATGACATAACAGAGCTATGAAAATTTTCGGAACTAGATTCTGACCCCGATATCAAAAATTCAACTCCCCGGTCAAACTTCTAAACTTAAATTCTTGTTTTAGCCATTTCGAGCCTAATTTAACTACGGGCTTCCAAATAAAATTCTGAACATGCTCCTAAGTCCAACATCACCATACAGAGCTATTGGAACCGTCAAATCCCAGTTCTGGGGTCGTTTTCTCAAAATATTGATCGAAGACAAACTTAGCACTTTAAGGCCAACTTAAGGAACCAAGTGTTCCGATTTCAACCCAAGCACTTCCAAATCCCGAACCAACCTTCCCTGCAAGTCATAAATCATTAAAAACACGTAGGAGGAGTTTTATATTAGGGAATGGGGTGGTAAAAGTAGTAATGATCGGTTGGGTCATTACATTCTCCACCTCTTAAACAAACGTTCGTCCTCGAACGAGTTTAGAATAATACCCGGAGTGCTGAATAAATGTGGATACTTGCTCCGCATGTCCTCCTAGGCCTCCCAAGTCACTTTCTCGAATGGTTGGCCCCTCCACTGGATTTGTACTGTAGAAATCCTCTTGGACCTCAACTGGCGAACCTGTTTATCCACAATAGCAAATGGCTCCTCTTCATAACCGAAGCTATCATCTAGCTGAACTATGCTGAAGTCTAACACATGTTATAGGTCGACATGATACTTCCCAAGCATAGATACATGGAAAACCGGATGAACCCCTGATAGAGTGGGAGGCAATGCAAGCTCATAAGCCACCTCCCCAACTCGTCTCAACACCTCAAATGGGCCTATAAACCTTGGGATCAATTTCCCCTTTTTCCCAAATCTCATGATTCCCTTCATCGACGAAACTTTCAAGAGAACTTTTTCACCTATCATAAATGATAAATCACGCGCTTTCTGATCCGCATAACTCTTCTGTCTGAACTGTGCTATACGAAGTCGCTCCTGAATCAACTTTACCTTTTCCAAGTCATCCTTCACCGAATCAGTACCATATAACTTAGCCTCACCGGGCTCAAAGCATCCGATGGGCGAACGACATCACCGACCATATAAAGCCTCAAATGGAGCCATCTCGATGCTGGATTGGTAACTGTTATTATAAGCAAACTCGGCCAAAGGCAAGAAACGATCACACTGACCTCCAAAGTCAATCACACATGCCCTGAGTATATCCTCCAAAATATGAATTGTCTGCTCTGACTTCCCGTCGGTCTGCGGATGAAAGGTTGTGTTGAGTTCTACACGGGTTCCCAATTCGCTATGTACTGCTCTCCAGAAATGTGAAGTAAACTGAGGACCTCTATCTGATATGATAGAAATTGGGACACCGTGCAACCGAACTATCTACTGAATATAAATCTGGGCCAACCCAACTGAAGTATATGTAGTCACAATCGGAATAAAGTGTGCCGACTTAGTCAACCTGTCAACAATCACCCAAACTGCATCAAAGTTCCTCAAGGTTTGTGGCAACCCAACTATAAAGTCCATAGTAATGCGTTCCCATTTCAACTCCGGTATGGTCATCTGTTAAAGTAGGCCACCTGGCCTCTGGTGCTCATATTTTACTTCCTGGCAATTTAGACACCTGGCTACATACTCAACTATGTCCTTTTTCATTCGTCTCCACCAATAATGCTGCCTCAAATCACGATACATCTTCGTAGCACCTGGATGAATAGAATACCTAGAACTGTGTGCTTCGGTCCATCCACATTAGGAACACACAGACGATCCTGAAGTCGTAGAACACCATCCGTGCCAATAGTAACTTTCTTGGCACCACCTCGTAGTACCGTTTCTCGAAGGACCATCAAGTGCGGGTCATCATACTTGCGAGCCTTGATCTGCTCAAATAGTGAATACTGGGCCACAACACATGCAAGAACTCAGCTGGGCTCTGAAATATCCAGCCTCACAAGTCTGTTAGCTAGGGATTGAATATCCCAAGCTAGCGGCCTTTCCGCCAAGGATTCAAGGCGTCTGCAACCACATTTGCTTTGCCCGGATGATACAGGATAGTAATATCATAATCTTTTAGTGACTCCAGCCATCTGCACTGCCTCAAATTTAGATCCCTCTGCTTGAAAAAATGCTGCAAACTACGATGATTAGTATAAACTTCACAGGTCACCCCATAAAGCTAATGCCTCCAAATCTTAAGAGCGTGAACAATCGCAGCTAACTCCAAATCATGTACCGAATAATTCTTCTCGTGGGGCTTCAGCTAACGTGAAACATATGCAATAACTCGCCTTTCCTGCATCAACACACAACCCAAACTAACGCGTGAAGCATCACAATACACTGTATATATCTCCAAACCGGAAGGCAACACTAACACTGATGCTGTGGTTAATGTTGTATTGAGCCTCTAAAAGCTCACCTCACAATCATCGGACCATCGGAGTGGAGCACCCTTCTGGGTCAATTTGGTCAAAGGCACTGCAATAGATGAAAAATATTCCACGAATCGACGATAATAACCTGCTAAACCCAGAAAACTCCTTAGCTTAGTCGCTGAAGTGGGACGATGCCAATTTTGAACCGCCTCAATCTTCTTGGGATCAACCTTAATACCCTCGCCCGATATAATATGCCCGTAAATTGCTACAAACTCTAGCCAGAACTCATATTTGGAGAACTTAGCATATAGTTTTTATTCCCGCAATGTTTGAAGCACCACTCTCATATGTTGCTCGTGCTCCTTGTTACTGCGCAAGTAAATCAAAATTTTATCAATGAAAACAATGACAAACGAATCAATATATGGCCTGAATACCCTGTTCATCAAATCCATGAACGATGTCGGGGCATTAGTTAAACCGAAGGACATCACCAGAAACTCATAATGACCATATCTAGTCCGGAAAGCAGTCTTCGGAACATCCGAATCCCGAATCTTCAACTGATGGTACCCCGACCTCTAGTCAATCTTAGAGAACGCCCTAGCTCCCTATAACTGGTCAAATAGATCATCAATATGCAGTAAAATGTACTTGTTCTTAATAGTGACTTTGTTCAATTGGCGATAATCAATACACATTCGCATTGTTCCATCCTTCTTTTGCACAAATAATACCGGTGCACCCCAAGGCCATACACTCGGTCTGACAAACCCTTTGGCTAGTAACTCTTCAAGCTGTTCTTTCAATTCTTTCGGAGCCATGTGATACGGTGGGATAGATATAGGCTGGATATCTAGAACCAAGTCAATACAAAAATCAATATCACGATCAGGTGGCATACCTGGAAGATCTGAAAGAAATACATCGGAGAACTCCCGAACTACAGGCACTGAATCAATAGCCGGAATCTCTGCAGTAGTATTCCGAACATAAGCTATATAAGCTAAACAACCCTTCTCAACCATGTGTTGAGTCTTTATAAGAGAAATAACCCGATTAAATGAACTAACAGACGAACCCTTCCACTCCAGCCTAGGAAAAAATGGAATAGCCAAGGTAACAGTTTTGGCATGCCAATCTAGAATAGCATGATATGGAGATAACCAGTCCATACCCAGAATAATTTTAAAATCGGTCATCTCGAGCAATAAGAGATCTGCTCTAGTTCCATAACCACGAAATATAATAATACAATACCGGTAGATCCGGTCCATAATAACAGAATCGCCCATAGGAGTGGACACATAAACAGGAGTACTCAAGGACTCACGAGAAACACCCAAGAATGGAGCAAATAGAGATGACACATATGAATACGTAGATCCTGGATCAAATAATACCGAGGCATCTTTTCCGCAAACTGAAATAATACCTATAATCATGACATCTGAGGCCTCTGCATCTGGTCTGGCCGGAAAAGCATAGAACCGAGCTGGAGCGCCAACTAGCTGGCCTTCACCTGGTTGGGCTCCACCTCTAGGATGGCCTCTACCTACCTGTCCTCCACCTCTAGGTGGTCGGACGACTAGTTTAGAAACTGGTGCGGTAATCATAGGCTGTTGACCCTACAGCACTGGTCTACCCTGCAGCCTGGGACAGAATCTCCTTATGTGACTGGGATCCCCGCACTCGTAATAACTCTGCGGTGCAATAAGCCGCTCACTAGAAGTCTGACCCTGGGGACCTGAATACCCACTGGAAGAACCCTGAATAGCTGGTGGGCGATAAGAACTCTCTCGTATAGCACTGAAATAAGGTCATACTGGAGCACCTCGAGGAGGTGGTGGTGCTGGATATGGGGGCCTAGTGCACTACCCCCTCACGAACTGACCTCTGCCCCTAGACAGAGCATCTCTGAACTCTCCAGAATACCTGAACCGTTTATCCCTCATAACCTGCTCTCGCTTTCACTGACGTACACCCTCAATCCTCCGGACTATCTCCACGACTAGCTCCTAAGAAGTACCCATCTCAACCTCTCAAGTCATAGTGGCCTGAATGCCAGTATGTAAACCGGTTACAAAACTCCGCACTCTCTCCGCCTCAGTAGGGAGTATCATAAGTGCATAGCGAGATAAGTCAGAGAACCTCGCCTCATAATCGGTCACTGATTTCTGACCTTGCTGGAGATGCTCAAACTGAAACAGCAACTCTTCCCTCTGGGAGGGTGGAATATACTTGTACAGAAAGATACGGGTGAACCTGTCCCAAGTCATGGGAGGAGAATCTGCTGGTCTGCAAAGAACATAAGACTGCCACCATCTACGGGCCCTGCCCTCTAGCTGAAAAGTAGCAAAGTCAACCCTATGAGATTCCAATATCCTCATGTTGTGCAGTCTGTCCCTGCACCGATCAATGAAGTCCTGGGGATCCTCATATCGCTCACCCCCAAAGACAGGAGGATGTAGTCTAGTCCATTTGTCCAATAGTTTCTAAGGATCAGCGGATGCAGCTGGCCTGGGCTCAGGTGTAGCTGCTGCCACTGTCTGGGCTCCACCCACGGGTAGTGCACCCTGGGTTTGATATAACCGAGGAGAAAAGGGGCTCGGCGGGAAGAGGTTTCAAACTCTAGAAAATCCCAAAATAGAAAGGTTTACAAAATTTATTTTGTACATGGCGGGGGTTTACAGCAGCTGCCTGTCCATGAGACTGCGCAGTCGGTGTCTGTGCTCCCCCGCCCGCCTGAGATGTGATTGGGTCTACCGAGCTCCAAATCATTAAAAAATGGAAAATGGGATGAATTCCCATTTTCAGAACTTAAACTCTCTGCCCAGTGATTTCTTCTACGCGATCGCGGACCAACACACGCGATCGCATAGCACAAACTTTACTGCCTAGAAAATAACCCTACGTGATCGCAGAAAATCCCACGCGATCGCGTAGCACAGTCTCCGCAAGCCTACGCGATCGCGAAGCATTAAGTGCGTGGTGAGCTTCTGCTTCGTTTCCTCTTCGCGAACGCGGCCTTAGCCACGCGTTTGCATAGCACAACTGAATCTAACCTACGCAATCGCGGACTTGCCCATGCGATCGCATAGAACAAATTCTCAGTTGCCCAATTAAGCCTACGCGATCGCAACCTAATCCACGCAATCGCGTATAAGGAAATCATAAGAAAATTTCCAGCAGTTACAAGCAATGTTCCAAAAGCTAAAAATGATCTGTTAGTCGTCCGAAACTCACCCGAGCCCCTCAAGACCTCAACCAATTATACCAACACGTCCTAAAATATCATACGAACTTAATCGGAACCTCAAATCACATCAAACAATGCTAAAACCACGAATTATCCTCCAATTCAAGCTTAATGAAACTTAAAGTTTCTAACTTCTATATTCGATACCGAAACCTATCAAATCAAGTCCGACTGACTTAATAACGGAGCTATAAAAATTTTCGAAACTGGATTCCGACCCCGATATCAAAAAGTTAACTCCCCAGTCAAAATTCTAAACTTAAATTCTTGTTTTAGCCATTTCGAGCCTAATTTAACTATGGGCTTTCAAATAAAATTTCGAACACGCTCCTAAGTCCAAAATCACCATACGGAGCTATTGGAACCGTCAAATCCCGGTTCCGGGGTCATTTTCTCAAAATGTTGATCGAAATCAAACTTAACACTTTAAGGCCAACTTAAGGAACCAAGTGTTCCGATTTCATCCCAAACACTTCCAAATCCAGAACCAACCATCCCACAAGTCATAAATCATTAAAAGCACGTACGTGGAGTTTTATTTTAGGGAACGAGATTCTAAAAGTAGTAATGATCGGTTGGGTGAATTACCCCTTAGGCATCGAGTCTTATGTGCCATTTATAAAATGTGAAAAGCCATGTACGCGAGGTGACGAGTACGTACTCGGGCTTATATGTGCAAAATTTATTGAGTTAAAGTCTTGGGCATATTGTGTAGTAAATTGAATAATTGTTGGTATATATTTAATCATCTAATTTCCATGCCTCAAATCACAATTATTGAACTTGTTTTTATATGACAATTCAATGTAATTACTACTTGTATAGTTATGTGATTTCCGTGAGTTTGATGGTTTGTTATTTCTTGGAATTTGATTTCATTATGAATTTTTCCTATGCAAACAATTAATTAAGCAAGCTTAAGAAGAAGTGTTAATATAATTATCTAAATTTAGATTAATGAAGGTGTACCCTATGTTGATTATTTTTCTATCTCTGCTGATTGTTTTTGAGGTTTTATATACATTGTGTGGAGCCTTGGTGTCACGACCCCAAATTCCCTCCGTAGGATGTGATGGCACCTAGTCTCTAAGACTAGGTAAGCCTATCAATGCAGAATAATAATCATTATCTGAAATAAATAAACTACAATTCAAACAATTTCAACTCCCAAAATCCGGTAGAAATAAGTCACAAGATTCTAAGAATTTATTCTCTATATCTCTATACATCCGATTCTAAAGCAAATAAGGAAGACAACATCCCGCGTTTTAGCCATCCTTATCACACCGCATGACTTCTAGTAGTTCCCCTACTAGCTATGCGTATCAAACCACCCTTATCTTATCACATGCATTTCAATACCCAAACCTTATACCACCGCATGCGTATCAATATCACAATATATTACAATTTGCACCTCAAGTGCTCAATAATGTAACTTGCCAAAATAATTTAACAACAATATTTTTCCATAATAAATATCTCACAGCTCATGCCAAAATAAATTATCAATAATATTTTTCCACAATAAAGAGCTCACGGCTCCATCACAATGAGTACAAAAATCTCACAAAAATATTCAGGAATAAATAAGTCAGATAAATAATATTTTAAAATCTTTAATACGTTGCTTCAATATCAAATTTAAAAATGTCAAATACTTCGTATTAATAATATTTAATTTAAAGAAAATCAACCTTCAAATAATGCACAAAATAAAAGAAACCAAGTTCCAACTAAACAGGTAAAACAATTAGTAGAAAAAGGTCAAGCAAATTTAAAGTATATAACTCAGATAAATGATGAATAATATAACAAGATAAAATAATTTAATTAATGCGCAACAGTGCTCTACACAATTTTAAAAACATAATCTTTCACATTTAGCCCATTTACGTACTCGTCAACTCGTATACATGACTTTTCACACCTTACAATTATCAATCCTAGGGGAAATTTCTCCCACACAAAGTTAGACAAGTCACTTACCTCGACTTGCTCCAATTTAATCACGTAGTATGCCCTTTCCTTGATTTTCCGACTCCAATCGACTCGAATCTAGTCATAATTAATTCGATACGGTCAACACAAATTATAGGATCAATTCCAAAAGAAAATACTATATTTTTCTATAAAATTTGAAATTAACTCAAAAATTGCCCGTGGGGCCCAAGTCTCGAAATCCTACAAAAGTTACGAAACATGAACGGCCATTCAACCACGAGTCAAACCATACCAATATGACTAAATTCCGATAACAATTCGACCCTCAAATCCTCAATTTTATCCAAGAGGGTTTTCAAACTTTTCCAACTTAATTCACCAATTAAATATTAAAAACAGTGATAGATTCGTGTAATCTAACCAAGATTGAGTTAAGAACACTTACCCCAATAGTTTCTCTGAAAATCTCCAAAAGATCGCCTCAATCCGAGCTCTAATTAGTTAAAAATGGAAAATGGGACGAAGTCCCATTTTCAGCGATAAGAACAAAATAAGGTTGCCCAGAATTAAGCTTATGCGATCGCGGATAACTCCACGCGATCGCGAAACACAGCATTCCTAGACCTACACGATCGCATACTCATCCATGCGATCGCGAAGGGTTAAGCGCGTGGACCAGGTTATGCTTCGTTTCCTCTTCGCGAATGCAGTCTTAGCCACGCGTTCGCATAACACAGTTTGCCAAACCTACGCGACCGCGGACTCGCCCACGCGATTGCATACCACAAAATTTTAGCTGCCCAATTAACCCTACGCGATCGCATACCTTCTCATGTGATCGCGTAGAAGGAAACCAGAACCTGCAGAAACCATAACTTCAGCTATCAAGCCAAGTCCAATAATGATCCGCTAAGCATCCAAAACTCACTCGAGCCCCTCAGGACCTATCCAACAACACTAAAAACACGAATCACACATAGATTTAAGCCTAATGAACTTTGAAACTTTTAATTTCTACAAACGACTCCGGAACCTATCAAATCAAGTCCGATTGACCTCAAATTATACACACAAGTTATAAATAACATAACGGAGGTATTCACATTTTCAGAATCATATTACGACCCCGATATCAAAAAATCAACTCCCCGGTCAAACTTCCAAACTTAAAATCTCATTTTAGCCATTTCAAGCCAAATTTAACTACGGGCCTCCAAATAAAATTCTGATCATGCTCATAAGTCCAAAATTACCATACAGAGTTGTTGGAATCATCAAAATTCTATTCCGGGATCGTTTGCACATAATTCGGCATCCGGTCACTATTTGAACTTAAACTTTTAATTTTTCATCAAAATTTCATATCTTGGGATAGGAACCTCGGAATTTGATTTCGGGCATACGCCCAAGTCCCAAATCACGATACGGACCTACCAAAACTGTCAAAATATAGATACGAGTCCGTTTGCTCAAAATGTTGACCAAAGTCAACTCAATTGAGTTTTAAAGCTCTAATTCATATTTTAATCTATTTTTCACATAAAAACTTTTCGGAAAATTTTACGGACTGCGCACACAAGTCGAGGAATGATAAATAGTACTTTTTGAGGTCTTAGAATACATAATTAATTATTAAATTTAAAGATGACATTTTGGGTCATCACACTTGGGCTATTTGTTGTGAAATTAATTAATTTTTTATATCCTTGGAATTGGTTGTGGCCATTGGAAAAATTGTGATATGAATTGATTTTTGTTACATTACTGTGATAATATTCCGTGTAAATTGTTATGTTAATTGAGTTATCATTTTGAGGATATAAGGGTGACATCTCACTGTTGATGTTATGTGCGCATAAGGGAGTCATTTCACTGTTGTTTTGTGTGTTGGGGTATTATCTGGGCGGAGCAATAAGAATGGCTATAGGAGCGATAACGGTGGCTATTGATATTGTCAGGGCGGAGGGATAAAGGAGGCTATTATAGGAGTGATAAGGGTGGCTATAGGAGAGATAAGGGTGACTATTGTGAGGGATGATATGTGATGATGTGGGGTTGTTGCGTTGGAAATTTTTATGCGATATTGTGATTTTCATTGTGTTTATTTTTAAATCTTGTGCAATTGGTGTTTTTGTTGGTAAAGTAGTAACATTCTGATTTATGTTGAAATTGGGGTCTGTGGCCATTGCCAGGCGGATTATGATATGAAATGTGGGCACGAGGTGCTGTGAGTAAATAATGATGATATTGACACGTGAATTGTCCGTGCAGTTGTGATATGAAATGAGGGCACGAGGTGCCGAGGAAATATGATGATTTAATTATAGGTACGAAGTGCCGTGGAAATATGAAAGTGGGTTGAGACCCGTGTTTAAGAAAAATATGAAAATGGGCTGAGACCCGTAGTTGTATGATTATGAAATGAAGTGTCACATGGTGACTTTTTAATTGAAAGAATTATATTCAAAATATTTATTTGGAATGATTTTTATTCAAAAAGATTTATTTGAAAGAATTACATTCGAAAGGTATTTATTTGAAGAAATTATATTTGAGAGAGATTTATTTAAAGGAAGTATATTTGAAAGATATTTATTTGAAGGAATTATATTTGGAAGATATTTATTCGGAAAAATTATATGTGAAAGATATTTATTTGTAATACTTGATTTAATTGGGTGTAGTTATATTTATAAATTGTTGAGCGTTATTAATGATGTTCTTGTTGCACTTATTGTTATTTGTTTCCTATTATTTTGTATATCTTATTGCACATGCTATTAGACTAGTGAGTGTCTTGAATGTACCTCGTCTCTACTCCACTGAGGTTAGTCTTGATACTTACTGGGTAACGACCGTGGTGTACTCATACTACACTTCTGCACATTTTTGTGCAGAGCCGGGTATTGGAGCTATCGGACTCGGACATAGTTAAAGTATGATCGCAAGGATTCAAGGTAGAGCTGCTTGGTCATCGCAGTCCCTTGAAGTCTTTTTATTTTATTGTACTGTTAATTATTAATCAAACAATATTGAGTATTCGATCCTTGAGATCATTTCATGTATTTAGTTAGAGTTCGTAACTCAGTACTACCAGTCTTGAGAGGTTGTTATATTCATATTTGTTCTGCTATTGGTTTTGATTATCTATTTAATTCAGATTATATTTTTTTTAAATGGCTTCGAAATGTAATGGAAATCGGCTTACCTACTCTTAGAGACTAGGTGCCATCACGACGCCTGTGGTGGGAGTTTGGGCTGTGATAAGTTGGTATCATAGCTCTAGGTTCATAGGTTCTACGAGTCACGAATGAGTCTAGTAGAGTCTTGCGGATCGGTACAGAGACGTCTGCACTTATCTTCAAGAGGCTACAGAACTATTAGGAAATTTGCACTTCTTTCATTCATGTCGTGCGGATTTGTTGATTGTGGAATTTGAGCCTTTGTATCTCTATTCTCTCACAGATGGTGAGGACACGTGCTATCGGGTTAGCTGAACAGGAATCCGCACATACTGCTAGGGCTGCAAGAGGATGGGGACGGGGTAGAGGTCGAGGAAAGGCAAGTGCCGTGGCTGGAGCACCTGTCAGAGTAGTAGTTGAGGAGCCGCTAGTAGCTCCAGTTAGGGGACAGGTACCAGAAGCACCTGTTGTTACCCCCAGAAAAATGTTTGGTACATTAACTCAGGTGGGACTAATCTCTATTTCACCAAATATTTCACAGATTGGAGGAGTAGCTCAGACTCCTACAGCACGTACTCCAGAGAAACATGTTCATATTGGTCAAGTTCCGGGTATAGTACCAGTACAACCCGTTATTCCGGTTCAGCCTGAGGTCAGGGCAGAGGCATCAGAAAAAAACAAAAGAGACTTGAGAGGTTTAAGAGGTATGACCCACCTACGTTTAGTGGCACAACTACAGAGGATGCTCAGGGATTTCTAGAAAAGTGTCACCGTATTCTCTACACTATGAGTATTGTAGAAGTCAGCGGAGTTGCCTTTACTACATTTCAACTTTTAGGAGCAGCGTATCAGTGGTGGCAAATCTATGAAGAAGGTAGACCAGCCGATGCAATACCACCAACTTGGGCTCAGTTTTCAAAGATGTTTTTGAAGGATTTTGTTCCCCAGACCGTCTGAGATACGCGCCGCACGGAGTTTGAACGGTTGAGTTAGGGCACCAAGACAGTGTCAAAATATGCCATCAGGTTCAGTGAGTTAGCTCGTCGTGCACCTACTTTGGTTACTACCGTCAGAGAGCGGGTCCGCTGATTCATTGAGGGGCTCGATTATGATCTTAAAATATGCATGGCTCGAGAGTTGCAAACTGATACTCCATTTCAGCAAGTAGTGGAGATTGCAAGGAGGATTGAGGGTGTTTTAGGTGAGGAAAGGGAGTCTAAGGAGGCCAAAAGGTCTCGACGCTCTGGAGGGTTCAGTGGATTTTACTCTTTAGCTATGACCCATTATGGCGGAGGTTCGAGCAGTAAGTTCTTATAGTGCACCAGCAATACAAGATTCTTACAGTGGTTATTCTAGTTACCCGGTACAGACTAAGTACGAGCAACCGCGACCGTAGAGGGCTTGCTATGAATGTGGTGATACTAGGAACATCATGAGATATTGTCCCAGACTATAGGCCCCAATGCAGTTACTACCCAACATACACAACCGGTTAGGGGTGGAGGACAGGCGGGTAGAGGGCGCTCTAGAGGGGGAGGCCCAGCCCATTGATATATTTGCTATGGTTGTCACAGCCCAAAAATCCCACCACAGGCGTCGTGATGACACCTAGTCTCTAAGACTAGGTAAGCCGATTTAAATTACATTTTTGGAGCTATTTTTTAAAAAAATTAAATAAGTAACCAAAACTAACAGCGGAACAAATATGAATGTACAATCTCCCAAGACTGGTAGTACTGAGTCACGAACTCTAACTGAATACATGGAATCATCACGAGGACCGAATATACAATACTGTTTGATTAAAATTAACAGTACAATGAAACGAAAAGACTCCAAGGAACTGCGACGACCAAGCAGCTCTACCTTGAATCCTTACGATCCCGCTTTAACTCTTCTCAAGTCCGATGTCTCCAATACCTAGCTCTGCACAAAAATGTGCAGATGTGTAGTATGAGTACACCAAGGCCGATACCCAGTAAGTATCAAGACTAACCTCAATGGAGTAGAGATGAGGTACAGTCAAGACACTCACTAGTCTAATAACCTGTGCAATATAATATACAAAATAATAGGAGACAAATAATAATAAGGGCAGGATAAAACAACCAGTGATATGCACAATAGACAACAAGAATACCATTAATATTACTCAACAATTAATAAACACAATTACACCCAATTAAATCAAGTCCTTCAAATAAATGTCTTTCACATATAATTCTTTCAGATAACTCTCTTTCAAATATAATTTTCTCAGATAATTATTTTTCAAATATAATTCTTTCAATAACTCTTTTCAAATATAATTTCCTCAAATAAATATCTTTCAAATTCAATTTTTTCATATAATACTTTCTAAGTAAAAATTCTTCCAAATAAATATTTTGAATATAATTCTTTCAATTAAAAAATCACCTTGTGACACCTCATTTCATAATCATAAAAATACGGGCCTCGCCCCTTTTTCATATTTCGACGGCACCTATTGCCCATAATTAAATGATCATATTTCCCCGGCACCTCGTGCCCTCATTTCATATCTTAACTGCACGGACAATTCAAATGCCAATTATCATTATCATTTCATTACAGCACCTCGTGCCAACATTTCATATCACAACTGCATGGATAATTCACGCCCAAATATCCTCATTATTTACTCACGGCACCTCGTGCCCACATTTTATTTTATAAACTGCCTGGCAATAGCCACATGCTCTCAATTTCAACATAAATCAGATTGTTATCAATTTACTAACAACAAGACAAATTGCACAAGGTATAAAAGTAAACACAAAAAAATCATAACATCACATGAAAATTATCAACACCACAACCCCACATCATCACATATCGTCCCTGGCAATAGCCACCCTTATCGCTCATATTACCACCCTTATCACTCCTATATCCACTCTTATCGCTCCGCCCAGACAATACCAGTAGCCACCCTTATCGCTCTTATTGACACCCTTATCGCTCCTATAGCCACCCTTATCGCTCCGCCTAAATAATATTCCAACAAACACAACAATGAAATGCCACCCTTATAACCACATAATATCAATGGTGAAATGCCACCCTTATCTCCCCAAAATAACAACTCACACAACACAATAATTTACACGAAAAATTATCACAGCAACATAACAAAATCAATTCATATCACAATTTGCCCAATGGCCATAACCAAATTCCAAAGCTACAACCAAGTCAATTAATTTTACAACAAATAGCCAAAAGGTTCACACAATGTGTACAACACCCAAAAACAATCAATAGAGATAGAAATTACTCAACATAAAGAAAAGTATTCATTAAATTCAAATTTTCAATAATTATATAAACACCTCTTCTTAAGCTCATTTAGTTAATTATTTGCAGAGGAAAAATTCATAATGAAATTAAATTCCAATAATTATCAAACCAACAAATTCACGGAATTACATAAATAATCAAGTAACAATCAGATCAAATTGTCATATAACGACAGATTCAACAACAACAAGGATTAAGGCACGACAATTAGATGATTAAATATATACCAACAATTACCCAATTTACCATACAATATGCTCAGGACTTTAACTCAATAAAATTTATATATATAAGCCGAGTACGTACTCGTCACCTCGCGTACACGACTTTTCACATTTCATAAATAGCACATAAGACTCGATGCCTAAGGGGTAATTCCCCCACTCGAGGTTAAGCAAGACACTTACCTATTTGAAGTTAGGCCGATATTCCAAAATATCCTTCTTGCTTGATTGCTTGAATTGACCTCCGGACAGCTCAAATCTATCCAAATTAATTGTATAACTTCATTAAAATTCATCAGAAATAATTCCAGATAATAATACGTCGACTTAAAAATTTATTCCAAAAAGTCAACAAATTCAACGCGGGGCCCGCCCCTCAGAACCCGACATAATTTTCTTGAAATCCGAACACCCATTCCGATACGAGTTTAACCATACCGATTTTATCAAATTCCAATAACAAATCGACCTCCAAATCTTAAATTTAAACCAAGAGGGTTTTCTAAAATTTTCAACCCAATTCACTAATTTGGTGATAAAAACAACAATAGATTCATGTAATTTAACTAAAATCAAGTTAGGAATTCTTACCCCCAATGTTTTTCTTGAAAAACTCTCGAAACGTCGCCTCACCCGAGCTTCCTTGGTCCAAAAATAGAAGAACGACACGAATTTGGACTTTATTCTACTGCCCAGGGGTTTGTTCTTCGCGTTCGCGAGACTCCCCTCGCGTTCGCGATGAACAAATTCTTCAAAAGTCATTTTCAAACTCTTCTCAGATAGCCTCTAGTATAATAGTCATAACTTTTTGTTAAAAACTCCAAATGATGAATGGTTTGACTTTATCAAAACTAGACTCCAAGAGCTATAACTTTCATTTGTTGATCATCTCCAATTCCTTATAGATAACGAGATAAAGGCTTCCAAAGTCAGCCTTGTGCAACAGAGATTTCCAAACTCTTCCCGGACAGCCTATAGTGTATCCACCATAACGTTTTGTACACAACTCCAAATGACTATTGGTTTACCTTTCTGAAACCTAGACACAAAGGGCTACAACTTTTATTTTTAGATCCTCTCCAAATTCCTTATAGATTGCGAGATATGAGCCTCTAAAGGTAGACAACGAACAACAAAATTTCCTTCTTCTCAAACGCGAAGAACAAAGTCCTAACAGCAAAATCCTTCTTCACGAACGTGAGAGGCTCCTCGCGAATGTGAAGAACAACACTAGAACTAGCAACCAGCAGTGTCAAAACAGCTAAACTTGGTCCGGAACCACCCCGAATCAAACCCGAGGCCCCCGGGACCCCGTCCAATCGTACCAACTAGTCCCAATACATAACACGAACCTTCTCAAGGCCTCAAATTACATCAAACAGCATCAAGGCCACGAATCATACCCCAATTTAAGCCTAATGAACTTTGAAATTTTAAATTCTATATCTTGTGCCGAAACACATCAAACCAATCTGGAATGACTTCAAATTTTGCACACAAGTCATAATTGACATAACGAAGCTATTCCAATTTCCAAAATCAGATTCCGGCCCCGATATCAAAAAGTCAACCCTCCGGTCAAACTTTTCAAAAATTCATCTTTCACCATTTCAAGCCAAATTCCTCTACGGACCTCCAAATAATTTTTCGGACACGCTCCTAAGTCCATAATCACCATACAGAGCTATTAACATCATCAAAATTTCATTTCAGAGCCGTCTTCACACAGTTCCGACTACGGTAAAAATCCTAAGACTTAAGCTTCCGTTTTGGGGACCAATTGTCCCAAATCACTCCAAATCATCCGGTAACTAAATTCAACCACGCACGCAAGTCAATACACATAATAAGAAGTTGCTCAGGGCCTCATGTCGCCAGGCGGGGCTTAAATTCTTAAAACGACTAGTCGGGTCGTTACAATGGTGTGGCTGAGGCCACTACTCCATATGGTGTCGTTACAGGTACGATCTCTAATTGTTAGTAAAGGATATTTTTTTTCCTTCATTTGATTCGGTTCTGAATATTGAGATGAGCCCTCCATTATGCCATGCTTTTGAGTGAGAATCGTAAATTTTTGACCTACTTATATGTTTATCCTTGTTGGGAGATTTGATGATGTTAACCCGTGTCTATCATTCTTATTTTTATACACTAAGGAGGGCTATAAGTCCAAACGTGACTTTCTATTACTCACTATAGTGGGTTTTGATGTGATTTCGAAATAATTGATTTCAATTTTATGAATTGTATGCCCTATTGTTATGGGGGTTCATTATGTGTTGTGAAAATTATTTACGGAATTTATTAAAAAAAAAAAGAAGAAACAAAGGAAATGAAAAATTTCAGTTGGCACAATATGCAAAATACTCGTGATTCGGAGTTGAGAGTGAGATCCTCGCATTTTTATATGATGTAAAATATTTAAACAGCCATGGTGGAAGTTATATAAGGACGAGGTCCTTGTGGTGAAGAATTATGAGTTTAAATTCTCCCTTTGTGAATTTTAAATTGTACTATAGTACTAATAAGGAGTCATGTCTGTTGGGCTTATTTGATAATTGTTTTATGTGTTTCGGTGCATATTTACCATAATTGTGTTGTAAATATTGAGTTTTAGCCTATAAGGTGAATGTTGAGATGGCGTTAAATGTGATTCATTATTTCGGATAAATAATTATGAGGTCTTCATGCCTTGCATGTTGCTGTCAGTGTTGTGAAAATGTGAAACGAGATTTTGATTAATATGAGATTAATTGAGGATGCTGGAATTAATTATGAACAACTATTACGACCAGAGATGTGGTTATGGGCATACGTACAATGTGTGTAGGCACGAAATTGCTACAGCCGATTGAGACCAACACAATGTGATAATATGATAATCAGCCTTCTGAAATTGATTGGAGTGTAAGAAATTTGCTTTAAAGTTATAAATACGGATTAAAGAAATAATCTCAACTGAGATGGTGTTGTCGGACCCATGCTAAATTGCGGTGCGTGGAATCACCCCGCGAGTATGTGTGTAATAATACACTCGGTAATTTAAAGTCCTCGGAATAATTCTTGGCACGTTCGAGGACGAACGTATGTTTTAAGAGGGGGAGGATGTAACGACCTAACTTGTCGTTTTAAGAATTTACGCTTCATTCAGCTACTAAAGGTCTCGAGCAACTTCGATAATATGTATTATGACCCGCGTGTGTGGTCGAGTTTGGTTTTCGAAAGATTCGGAATTAAATTTAAAGAAATATTCTCATTTTGAAACTTAAATGGAAAGAGTTGACCGGAGAGTTGACTTTTGAGCAAACGACCTCGGAATAGAATTTTTATGATGTCAATATCTTCGTATGGTGATTTCGGAGTTAGGCATGTGTCCGAATTTGGATTTGGAAGTCCGTAGGACAATTCGGTGCATTTTGGCAAAAGTTGGAAAATAGAAGATTTTTGGAAAGTTTGACCGAGAGTTGACTTTTTGATATCGGGGTTGGAATCTGATTCTAAAAATTGAAACAGCTCCAATATATCATTTATGACTCGTGTGCAAAATTTGAAGTCATTCCGGATTGATTTGCTATATTTCGGCGCAAAACATAGAAGTTGGAAGATTTGAAAACTCATAATTCGATTCGATGCGCGATTCATAATTTCGGTGTTGTTTGACGTGGTATGAAGCCTTGACTAAGTTCGTATTGTATTTTGGGACATGTTGGTATAATTGGTTAAGGTCTCGAGGGCCTCGGGTGGATTTGGGAAGGTAAACAGAATGGATTTCAGACAAAGAGGGGTGCTGGAAATTTCTGTTGCAGAGTTGTTCGCCAGAAATATCTGGTGCGCGGAGCCAACTTTGGAAGCTTATATCTCACAATTCATATCAATGCGTAATAATAATAAATATCTGAAATAAATAAATTATAATTCAAACAATTTAAACTCCCAAAACCCGGTAGAAATAAGTCACAAGCTTCTAAAAATTTATTCTCTATGTCTCTATACATGAGAGTCTAAATCAAATAAGGAAGAAAATATAGTAAGATAGAAGGGGACTCCAGAGTCTGCGGACGCTGGCAGATATATCTCGAAGTCTCCTCGTACAACTAGTTTACTGATGCCTGGTCTTATAAGATGTACCTAGATCTGCACAAAAAGATGCGCAGAAGCGTAGTATGAGTATACCACATCGGTACTCAGATATGAAATGTTTTACCATGCTAATAATAGCATGGTAAAATGTTTAACAATATAATAAAATAAATGACAATGGAAATGAATCAACTATCAGGTCACCATTTAATTACAAAAAATAATGGAAAATAATATCTCGTGGAAACAAACAAAAATTTCCTTTCAACTTTAAGAAAATCACAACAAATATTCAAAAGCAATTGCGGCCATAAATCAATATCAACAAGGGTACTCCCGAGGTACCGCCTTGTAGTCCCAAATCATAAATAAATTCACAATAACTCATTTTCTTATCTCACAACGGGAGCCTTCACAATTTATTTTAAAGAAAACATTTTTTTCAAAATAGCATCCCGCGTTTTAGCCATCTTTATCACACCACATGACTTCTAGTAGTTCCCCTTACTAGCCACGCATATCAAGCCACCCTTATCTCACTGCATGCGTTTCAATACCCAAACCTTATACCACCGCATTCGTATCAATATCACAATTTGTACCTCAAGTGCTCAAATAATTTAACTTGCCAAAATAATTCAACAACAATGTTCTTCAACAATAAGAAACTCACGGCTCATGCCCAAGTAAATCATCACTAATATTTTTCCACAATAAAGAACTCACGGCTCCATCACAATGAGTACGAAAATCTTACAAAAATTTTCAGGAATAAATAAGTCAGCAAAAATAATATTTCAAAATCTTTAATACGTTGTTTCAATACCAAATAAAAAAATGTCAAATACTTCATATTAATAATATTTAATTTAAAGAAAATCGACCTTCAAATAATGCACAAAATAAAATAAACCACTTTTCAACTAAACAGGTAAAACAATTAGCAGGAAAAGGTCAAGCAAATTTAATTTTGAAGATTCGGGAGATAGATATCCCAAAGACTACTTTGAGGACTCGGTACGGTCATTACGAGTTCCTTGCAATGTCTTTTGGGCTGACCAACGCCCCAGCAACATTTATGCACTTAATGAATAGTTTATTTCAGCCCTATATTGATTCTTTCATCATTATTTTTATTGACGATATTCTAATGTATTCCCGGAGTCGGGAAGATCATGAACAATACCTGAGAACTGTGCTTCAGATTTTGAGAGAAAATAAGTTATATGCAAAAATTTTAAAGTGTGAATTCTGGCTTGATTCAGTGGGATTTTTTGGTCACATAGTTTCGTGTAAGGGAATCAAGGTAGATCCGAAGAAGATTGAAGCAGTGCATAGTTGGTCCAGACCATCCTTAGTTACGGAAATATGGAGTTTCCTTGGTTTGGCAAGGTATTATCGTCGATTTGTAAAGAGTTTTTCTTCTATTGCTACATCTATGACTAAATTGACCCAGAAGGGTGCTCCGTTCAGGTAAACCGAAGAATGTGAGGAGATCTTCAAAAAGCTCAAGACAGCTTTGACTACAACCCCAATATTGGTATTTCTTACAGATTCAGGGTCTTATACTGTGTATTGTGACACGTCGTGTATTGGTCTCGGTGCAGTGCTGATGTAAGACAGTAGGGTGATTGCCTACGCATACAGATAGTTAAAGGTACATGAGAGGAATTATCCGGTCCACGATCTTGAGTTAGCAGCTATTGTTCATGCCTTGAAGATTTGGTGGAATTATTTGTACGGTGTCCATTGTGAGTTCTACACCAATCACCGGAGTCTACAACATCTGTTTAAATAGAAGGATCTTAAGGATGGTTGGAGTTGCTTAAGGATTATGATATCACCATTCTCTATCATCCTGGGAAGGCCAATGTAGTGGCCGATTCTTTGAGTCGTAAGGCGGAGAGTTTGGGTAACTTAGCATATTTACCGGTAGCAGAGAGGCCTTTAGCCTTGGATGTTCAGGCCTTAGCCAACCCGTTTTTCAGATTGGATGTTTCCGAGCCAAATCGAGTTTTGGCGTATGTGGTTTCTCAGTCTTCTCTTTATGATTGTATCAGGGAGCATCAGTATGATAATCCCAATATGCTTGTCCTTAAGGATACCGTTCAGCACGGTGATGCCAAGGAAATCACTATTGGAGATGATGGTGTATTACGGATGCATGGCAGGCTATGTGTACCCAATGTAGATGGCTTGTGTGAGTTGATTCTCCAAGAGGCTCACAGTTCGCGGTACTCCATTCATCCGAGTGCTGCAAATATGTATCAAGACTTGAGATAACACTATTGGTGGAGGCGGATGAAGAAAGGCATAGTGTAGTATGTAGCTCGATGTCTAAATTGTCAATAGGTGAAATATGAGCATCAGCGACCGGGTGTATTGCTTCAGAAGTTAGAGATTCCATAATGAAAATGGGAGAGGATCACTATGGATTTCGTTGTTGGGCTCCCACAGACTCAAAGGAAGTTCGATGCAGCTTGGGTGATTGTGGATAGATTGACCAAGTCAGCTCATTTCATTCCTGTGATGACTACCTACCCTTCCGAGCAGTTGGCTTGAATCTATATTCGCGAGATTGTCAGACTTCACGGCATACCGGTATCTATCATCTCTAACCAGGGTACACAGTTTACATCATGGTTCTGGAGGGCAGTACAGTGTGAGTTGGGTACTCGGGTAGAGTTGAGTACAATATTTCACCCTTAGACGGACGGGCAGTCCGAACGCACTATTCCGATACTGGAGGATATGCTTCGTACGTGTGCGATAGATTTTGGGGGTGCTTGGGATCAGTTCTTACCACTTGCAGAGTTTGCATACAACCACAGTTACCAGTCAAGCATTCAGATGGCTACGTGTGAGGCCTTGTATGGTAGGCGGTGCCGGTCTCCAGTGGGTTGGTTCGAACCGGGCGAGGCTAGACTATTGTGTACAGACTTGGTTCAGGATACCTTGGAAAAGGTTAAGTTGATTCAGGATCGACTTCGTACAGCCCAATCTAGGCAGAAGAGTTATGCGGATCGGAAGGTTCGTGATGTTGCATTCATGGTTGGTGATAAGTTATTGCTCCGGGTTTCGCCTATGAAGGGTGTGAAGAGGTTCGGGAAGAAGGTCAAGTTGAGCCCTAGGTGTATTGGGCCTTCTGAGATTCTTGAGAGAGTTGGAGAGGTGGCTTACAGACTTGCACTACCACCTAGTCTCTTTGCGGTTCATCCGGTATTCCATGTTTCCATGCTTCGGAAATATCACGGCGATCTGTCTCATGTGTTAGACTTCAGTTCGGTTAAGTTGGACAAGGATCTGTCTTATGTTGAGGAACCCGTGGCTATTTTAGATAGGTAGGTTCGAAAGCTTAGGTCAAAGAACATTGCTTCCGTGAAGGTTCAGTGGAGGGGTCATTCGGTCAAGAAGGTGACTTGGGAGACCGAGCATGATATGCGCAGCTGTTATCCATTTATTCACCAGCTCAAGTACTTTTTCTAACTCCGTCCGGGGACGAACGTTTGTTTTAGAGGTGGAGAATGTGAAGATCCAAAATATCATCTTTAAATTTAATAATTAATTTTGTGTTCTAAGACCTCGAAAAGCACTATTTATCATTTCTCTACTTGTGTGCGCAGCCCGTAAAAAAAATTTTTACGAAAAGTTTTTATGTGAAAAATGGATTAAAATGTGAATTAGAGCCTTAAAATTCAACCGAGTTGACTTTGGTCAACATTTTGAGCAAACGGACTCGGATCAGTGTTTTGACAGTTCCGGTAGGTCTGTATCGTGATTTGGGACTTGGGCGTATGCCCGGTATCAATTCCGAGGTCCCTAGCCCGAGATATGGAATTTTGATAAAAAATTAAAAGTTTGAAAGCTTAAGGATTTTTAAGAATTTACTGATGTTGGATTTATTGACACCGGGTATGTGTTTTGGTTCTGGAGCTCGGTATAGGTCCACTATAATAGTTATGACTTGTCTGCCGAATTTGGTGAGAAACAGAGTTGATTTGACGTGATTCAGATGTCTGGTTGTGAAAATATAAGTTTTAAGTTTATTAGGGTTGAATCTATGTGTGAATCGTGTTTTTAGTGTTGTTGGATATGATTTGAAGACTCGACTAAGTTCGTATGATGTATTAGGACTTGTTGGTATGTTTAGTTGAGGTTCCGAAGGACTCAGGTGAGTTTCAGATGGTTAACGGATCAAATTCGGACTTAGAAGAAAAATCTAAAGTTTCTGCCTTCTGGTGTAATCACACCTGCGGAATTTGGCTAGCAGGTGCGACCACGCAGAAGTGCAATGGACCACGCAGAAGCACAAGGTTCACATAAGCGGACAAGAACTCACACAAGCGAGCACGCAGGTGCGAGCTGAAATGCGCTGAAGCGAAGGCTCGGTGGAAGGCATCTCACAGGTGCGGACACGCACCTGCGCGTGGGTGATCGCAGAAGCGAGGGAAAAATCTGCAGAAGCGGATGCGCAAATACGGTCACGTGCATCGCAGATGAGAAAGCCTTGACAGATTACAAAACAGAAGGGTTACGATATTTTTGTCATTTTGGACATTTTCAACACGGTTTTGGGCGATTTCAGAGAGAATTCACGGGAAAACTTGAGGTAAGTCACATGTGATCATTGTTAGTCAATTATATTGGATTAACATTGAATATTTCGAATAGATTACATGTTTTTGAGGTGAAATTAGAGGATTTGGGCCTAGTGATTTCAAAATAAGATTTGAAGATCTGGAGGTCGAGTTGAGGTTGGATTTTGGTAAAATTAGTATGGGTAGACTCGTGGTTGAATGGGCATTCATATTTCGTAACTTTCGCTGGATTCCGAGACGTGGGCCCCACAAGCAAGTTTTGAGTTAATTTCGGATTTTTATTAAAAACTGTAGTATTTTCTTATGGAATTGATTCTATAATTTTTGTTGACTGTATCGAATTAATTATTACTAGATATGAGTCGATCAGAGTCGAAAAATCGAGAAAAAGGCATACTACATGATTAAATTGGAGCAAGTCGAGGTAAGTGACTTGTCTAACTTTGTGTGGGGGAAATTTTCGCTATGATTGATAATTATAATGTATGAAAAGTCGTGTACACGAGGTGACGAGTGTGTACACGGGCTAAATGTGAAATATTATATTTTTAAATTGTGTAGATCACTGTTGTGCATTAATTAAATTATTTTATCTTGTTATATTCTTCATCATTGATCTGAGTTATACCTTATATCACCACATGCGTATCAATATCACAATATTTCACAAATCGCACCTCAAGTGCCCAAATATCACAGCATAATTGTAACGACCCGGCCGGTCGTTTCGAGAGTTATAGCCCCGTTATCCCCATTTCTACTTCTTTTTGTGTTATTTAGCTATATTATGTTATATCGGTTTAGTTGGTTCGGGATCGGAGTGGTTTCAGAGTTAATTGAGACACTTAGTCTCTTAAGTAGAAACTTAAGTTGGAAAAAGTCAACCAGATGTTGACCTATGTGTAAACAATCTTGGATTTGAATTTTGATGGTTCTGTTAGCTCAGTTAGGTGATTTTGGACTTAGGAGTGCGCCCGGGATGTGATTTGGAGGTCCGTGGTAGAATTAGGCTTGAATTGGCGAAATTGGAAATTTGGCAATTTTTGTCGGCAGTGAAAAATTTGATATAGGGGTCGGAATGGAATTCTGGAAGTTGGAGTAGTTTCGTTGTATCATTTGTGACGTGTGTGCAAAATTTGAGGTCATTCGGATGTGATTTGGTTGATTTCGGCATCGGTTGTCGAATTTGGAAATTTAGATGTTCTTAGGCTTGAATCCGATGGTAATTTGGTGTTTAGATGTTGTTTTGAGTGATTAGAAGGTTCGACAAAGTTTGTATGTTGATATAGGACTTGTTGGTATATGTGGTTGAGGTCCCGAGGGCCTCAGGATGATTTCGAAAGGTTAACGGGAAGTTTGAAGTTGGAAAAATACAGTTGGTGCTGTTGTTCTGGTGTGGCCGCACCTGCGGGTTGGGAACCGCAGGTGCAAGTTTCGCAGGTGCAGAATTTAGTCGAAGGTGCGGGGTATGGAAGCTTGGGGTTTTATCGCAGAAGCGGATATGGGGTCGCACCTGCGAGACCGCAGGTGCGAAGAGGTGATCACAGGTGCGGGTTTTAGGACCTTAAGTGACTTCCGCAGATGCGGGCATTTGGGCATAGAAGCGGAGGCCGCAGGTGCATTATCTGGACCGCATATGCGGTTTTGCTAGGCAGAAAGGCATAAATTGAACCCTTCGCGAAGTTTTGGTCATTCTTCACAATTTCAACTCGGTTTTTGGAGCTTTTGGAGGGTTTTGAAGAGGGAATCAAGGGGGTTTCATTGAGGTAAGTAACTTGAGCCCTAATACATGTATATATGGTGATTTGCAGTTGTTTAATCATGGTAATTAGTGAAAATGAGGGGTTAGGGCTTGGAAATTTTGGAAAGTAATTTAAGGATTTGAAGGACCAAACGATGTCGGATTTTGATGAATTTGATATGTTTAGACTCGTGAGTGACGGAGTGTTCTAGTTTTGTGAATTTTGTTGGATTTCGAGACGTGGGCCCGGGGGCCGGGTTTGAGCCAATTTCGGGTTTGTCTAATTTTGTAGCTTTTCTTGTGGAATTCATTCCATTAGCGCGTATTGATGGTATTGTACTGATTGTGAATAGATTCGGAGCATTTGTAGGCCAAGTCCAAAGGCAAGAGCATTGCGGGGTAGAGATTTGACCGGTTTGAGGTAAGTAACGATTGTAAATCTAGTCCTGAGGGTATGAAACCCCAAATTTTTGTATCATTCTACTACTTTTAGTGACGCACATGCTAGGTGACGGGCGTGTGGGCGTGCACTGTTGGGGATTGTGACTTGGTCCGTCCCGTAGCAATTGTAAAGTTGCATACTTTGTTGAAACTATATGATACTTATAAGTTTTAGAAAGAGGTTCTGTAAATTGGGCTGAATGCCATATTTGGGCTTTGCGCCAGTGCTGTTTGGACCCTTAGGGGCTTTTTTTCTTACTATCCTCTCATTGTTTTCGATTGAAAATATATACTTAGTCATGTTTATACTTGTTTACCTCATAACTCAGTTTTATGACTCTATTTTGATGCATATAAATGTTTTGGGCCGAATGCCCTGTTTTACTGAAATGTCTGAGGGGCTTGAGAGGTTTATGACTGAGTGAGGCTGAGGGCCTGATTTGTAAGGATGAGTGTGGATCGGGGCTGCCCGCCTGCAACATACTTTATTTTTATAGCACGTGAGTTGTCCGTGCAGCATGTGAGTTGTCCGTGCAGATTATAGTGCTTGGGCTGAAGGAGCCCCTCCAGGAGTCTGTACATACCCCCAGTGAGCGCAGGTACCTACTGAGTGCGAGTGCTGAGTGCCGAGTGCTGAGTGACTGGGAGGCATGAGTGATTGTGAGGTATGCCCGAGTGGCAAGAGTGATTGTGAGATATGCCCGAGTGGCACGAGTGACTGTGAGGTTTGCCCGAGAGGCTGTTTATGATTTCATCATTTTTGCTCACCTTTGCATTTTCCTCTGTTTGAAAACTGTTGAAAAATATCTTTAAATAATTTTTATTAGAACTGGGTTTAAACGAGATGTTTTGATTCAAATCCTGATTTTAAAAGCATGTGGTATTTTACTGAGATGTCCTGATATGAACGTTATTTGCTTTTTTGCTCGTCACTACTGCCCAGTCTTTATTTATTGTTGTTACTTACTGAGTTGGCGTACTCACGTTACTCCATGCACCTTGTGTGCAGATTCAGGTGTAGCTGGACACGGTAGCGTTTATCGATTGTTCTGGTTGCAGATTTTCTTGGAGATAGCAAGGTAGCTGTTTGGCGATCGCCGCCCCTGCTCTTCTCTCTCTTATCTTCCTCTAGTTGTATTTAGCTATTTTCCAGACTGAGTTAGCCTTGATATTATTAGACGTATTGTAGTAGATGCTCATGAATAGTGACACCTTGATGTCGGGCTTTTCTTTTCCGCACTTTTGTTTTCTTTAATTTGAACTCCTTAAATGAAGGTTTTATGTTAATTAGCATTGAAATTATCTTGGAAATGAAAATATCGGTTTTGTTTGGAAATGAGTCGGCTTGCCTAGTTCCACGATAGGCGCCATCATGACAGGTTAGGTTTTTGGGTCGCGACAGATTGGTATCAGAGCCTAGGTTACATAGGTCTCACGAGTCATGAGCGGGTTTAGTAGAGTCTTTCGGATCGGTACGGAGACGTATGTACTTATCTTCGAGAGGCTGCAGAACCTTTAGGAAACTTCACATTCTTGAATTCTTGTCATGCAAATTTGTTGATTCTAGTAACTAATCATCTATTGTTTCATTCTCTCATAGATGGTGAGGACTCGTACTACCGGTCAAGAGGGCCAGCCACCAGTACCACCAGCCAGGGCCGTGGTAGAGGCCATGGTAAGGGCAGGGGTGCAGCCCGTACAGCAGCTGGGTAGTACCTGCAGATCCACCAATTGTCCCAGATCAGGACCAGGTTCCAGTTGTTGATGTACCAGCTCAGGCACCACCTGTGCCTATTGTGATTCCAGGCCTTCAGGAGGCCCTAGCTCAGATTCTGACAGCGTGTACTAGCCTTGCTCAGGCGGTCTCTATTTCAATGGCCGTAACCACTTCTCAAGGCCAGGGGAGGCACTCAGACTCCCGTCGCTCGCACACCCGAGCAGGTTATTTAGGGACTTCAGACACTGGAGGTACAACGAGCCCAACTGATTGCTGTTGCTCAGGATTATGTGGTTCCTACTATGCCTGAGGATGATCAGCGTAGGTTGGAGAGGTTTGGGAGACTTCAGCCACCACCTTTTAGTGGCGCAGAGAGAGAGGATGCTCAGGACTTTTTGGACAGGTGTCAGAGCATACTCCGTACTGCTAGTATTTTGGAGACTTGTGGGGTCTCATTCACTACCTTTCAGTTTTCTGGGGCTGCACTCAAATGGTGGGAGACTTACGAGAGGTGTAGGCTTGTTGGCGCAACACCCCTTACTTGGCAGCAGTTCTTCATGGTCTTTTTGGAGAAGTTCGTGCCTCGATCCCGCAGAGAGGATCTGCGCAAACAGTTTGAGCGGCTTCGCCAGGGTGATATGTCTGTGACACAGTATGAGATGCGATTCTCTGAGTTGGCCCGTCATGCAATCTGGTTGGTTCCCACGAACAGGGAAAGGATCATGAGGTTTATTGATGGTCTCACTTATCAGCTACAGTTGCTCATGACCAGAGAGAGGGTATTGGGTGCTACTTTTGATGAGGTTATCGACATTACTTGGCAGATTGAGATGGTTCGCAGTCAGGAGAGGGTTGAGAGGGAGGCCAAGAGGCCTCGTGGTCAGGGTGGATTCAATGGTGCTCCTTTGGGGGGCAGTTCCAGCACGGTAGAGGTTTTCAAATCAGACAGGCTCAGTCAACTCAGTCAACTCGGCCATTTCATCGGGGTGCATCATCTGGCCATGGTTCTCATAGTTCTCATCAGGGCCACTCATCACTTAGTGCCCTTCTAGTTCAGAGTTCATCCCGTGCTCCACCTATTCAGGGCTCTTCCATGCCAGGTTCTTCCACCAGTCATCCCGGTGCTAGGGGTTCCCTTCAATTTTCGCCGCCAGCACCAGGGAGGTGTTTTGAGTGTGGGGAGCTTGGGCATATGTGGAGGTAGTGTCCTCGTCGTCATAGAGGTCTATCACAGCAGAGGAGTCAGCCTCCGACTACAGCACCATTTACCTCACTACCCCCGCAAGTCAGCTAGGGGTGGAGGTCAGTTATCTAGGGGTTGCCCTAGAGGGGAAGGCAGATCAGGGGGTGGTCAGGCCCATTTCTATGCTCTCCCTTCCAGACCAGATGCTGTTGCTTCAGATGCTGTGATTACAGGTATTGTCTCAGTTTTCCACAGAGATGCCTCAGTATTATTTGATCCTGGTTCCACGTATTCATATGTTTCCTCGTATTTTGCCCATTTTCTGGATATACCCTGTGAGTCTTTAGTTTAATATGTATATGTATCTACACCTATGGGTGATACTATTATTATAGACTGCGTATATCGGTCATGTGTGGTGACTATTGGAGGTCTGGAGACCCGAGTGGATCTATTATTGCTCAGTATGGTTGACTTTGATGTGATATTGGGTATGGATTGGTTATCTCCATGTCATGCTATTCTAGATTGTCACACTAAGACGGTGACATTGACTATGCCGGGAATTTCGAGGGTTGAGTGGAGCGGTTCTATAGATTATGTACCAAGTAGGGTGGTTTCATATTTGAAGGCTCAGCGCATGGTTGAGAAGGGTTGTCTATCTTATTTGGCTTTTGTGAGGGATGTTAGTGTAGAGACTCCTATCATTGATTCTGTTCCAGTGGTACGTGATTTTCCGGATGTGTTTCCTGTAGACCTGTCAGGCATGCTGCCTGACAGGGATATTGACTTTGGTATTGATTTGGTGCCGGGCACTCAACCCTTTTCTATTCCACCGTATCGTATGGCTCCGGCGGAGTTGAAGGAATTGAAAGAACAGCTTCAGGAACTCCTTGATAAGGGATTTATTAGGCCTAGCGTGTCACCTTTGGGTGCACCGGTGCTATTTGTGAAGAAGAATGATGGTTGCATGAGAATGTGTATTGATAACAGGCAGTTGAACAGGTCACAGTCAAGAACAAGCATCCTTTGCCTCGCATTGATGATTTATTTGACCATCTTCAGGGAGCGAGAGTGTTCTTCAAGATTGATTTGAGGTCCGGTTATCACCAACTGAAGATTCGGGATGCAGATATTATTAAAACATCTTTCAGGACCCGATATGGCCATTATGAGTACTTGGTGATGTCTTTTGGGCTTAATGTCCCAACAGCGTTCATGCATTTGATGAACAGTGTATTCCAGCCCTATTTGGACTCATTTGTTGTTGTATTCATTGATGACATCCTGGTGTACTCTCGTAGCCAGGAGGAGCACGCTCAGCATTTGAGGATTGTATTATAGAGATTGAGGGAGGAGAAGCTTTATGCAAAGTTCTCCAAGTGTGAGTTTTGGCTCAGTTCAGTAGCATTCTTGGGACACGTGGTGTCCAGTGAGGGTATTTGGGTGGATCCGAAAAAGATAGAGGCGGTGCAGAATTGGCCTAGACCATCCTCAGCCACGGAGATTAGGAGCTTTCTTGGTTTGGCGGGTTATTACCATCGCTTTGTGGAGGGATTTTCATCTATTGCATCGCCCTTGACCAAATTGACCCAAAAGGGTGCTCCATTCAGGTGGTCGAATGAATGTGAGGAGAGCTTTCAGAAGCTCAAGACTGCTTTGACCATAACTCTAGTGTTAGTTCTGCCATCAGCTTCAGGTTCTTACAACGTGCATTGTGATGCCTTGAGGATAGGCATTGGTTGTGTTTTGATGCAGGAGGGTAGGGTGATTGCCTATGCCTCGCACCAGTTGAAGACCCATGAGAAGAACTATCCTGTCCATGATCTTGAGTTAGCAGCCATTGTTCACGCCTTGAAGATTTGGCGTCATTATTTGTATGGGGTTCATTGTGAGATCTATACAGATCACCGGAGTCTGCAGTATCTGTTAAAGAAGAAGGATCTTAATTTGCATCAGCGGAGATAGTTGGCGCTTCTTAAGGACTATGATATCACTATTTTTTACCATACGGGAAAGGCCAATGTGGTGGCCGATGCTTTGAGTCGCCAGGCTGAGAGTTTGGGGAGTTTAGCATATCTTCCAGCAGCAGAGAGACCTTTTCCATTGGATGTTCATGCCTTAGTGGGCCAGCTTGTCAGATTAGATATTTCGGAGCCTATTCGGGTATTGGCTTGTGTGGTCTCCAGGTCTTCGCTTTATGACCATATCAGGAAGTGTCAGTATGATGACCCCCACTTGCTCATTCTTCAGGACAGGGTTCGGAGAGTTGATGCTAGGGATGTGACTATTGGTGATGACGGCGTGTTGAGAATGCAGGGCCGGATATGTGTGCCTAATGTAGATGGGCTTTGAGAGTTGATTCTTGAGGTGGCCCACAACTCGCGGTATTCCATCCATCCGGGTGCCGCGAAGATGTACCAGGATTTGAGGCAGCATTATTGGTGGAGGAGGATGCAGAAGGATATAGTTGGGTGTGGCTCGGTGTCTCAACTATCAGCAGGTTAAGTATGAGCATCAGAGACCGGGTGGCTTGCTTCAGAGATTAGAGATCCCAGAGTGGAAGTGGGAGCGTATCACTATGGACTTTGTAATTGGGCTCCCACGGACTTCGAGGAAGTTCGACGCTATTTGGGTTATTGTGGATCGGCTGACCAAGTCCGCGCACTTCATTCCAGTTGGTACTACTTATTCTTCAGAGCAGTTGGTTGAGATTTACATCAGAGAGATCGTTTGCCTAAATGGTGTCCCAATTTCCATCATTTCAGATAGGGGTACTCAGTTCACATCGTAGTTTTGGAGGGCCGTGCAGCGAGAGTTGGGTACTCAGGTTGAGTTGAGCACAGCTTTTCACCCTCAGACGGACGAGCAGTCCGAGCGCACTATTTAAATATTAGAGGACATGTTGCGTGCTTGTGTCATTGACTTTGGGGATTCATGGGACTAGTTTCTGCCACTCGCGGAGTTTGCATATAACAACAGCTATCAGTCAATTATTCAGATGGCTCCATACGAGGCTTAATATGGGAGGAGGTGTAAATCTCCTGTTGGATGGTTTGATCTGGGTGAGGCTAGGCTCTTAGGTACAGACTTGGTCCAGGATGCATTAGATAAGGTGAAATTAATTCAGGAGCGGTTTCGTACGGCGCAGTCTAGGCAGAAGAGCTACACGAATAGGAAGGTCCGTGATGTGTCTTTTATGGTTGGGGAGAAGGTTTTGCTGAAGGTATCACCCATGAAGGGTGTTATGAGGTTTGGGAAGAGGGGCAAGTTGAGCCCCCGGTTCGTTGGGCCTTTTGAGGTGCTTCAGAGTATAGGGGAGGTGGCTTATAAGCTTGCCTTGCCACCTAGCATGTCGAGTATGCATCTAGTGTTTCATGTTTCCATGCTCCTGAAGTATATTGGAGATCTGTCCTATGTTTTGGATTTCAGCACGGTTCAGTTGGAGGGTGATATGACTTATGATGTGGAGCTGGTGGTTATTTTGGATCGGCAGGTTCGAAGGTTGAGGTAAAAGGATATAGCTTCAGTGAAGGTGCAATGGAGAGGTCAGCCTATGGAGGAGGCCACTTGGGAGACCGAGCGGGAGATGCAGAGCAGATGTCCACGTCTATTCGAGACTCCAGGTATATTTCTAGACCCGTTCGAGGACGAACAGATGTTTAAGAAGGGGAAGATGTAACAACCCGGTCGGTTGTTTCGAGAGTTATAGCCTCGTTTTCCCCATTTCTACTTCTTTTTGTGTTATTTACTATATTATGTTATATCAGGTTAGTTGGTTCGGGACCGAAGTGGTTTCAGAGTAAATTGAGACACTTAGTCTCTTAAGTAGAAACTTAAGTTGGAAAAAGTCAACTGGATGTTGACCTATGTGCAAACGATCTTGGATTTGAATTCTGATGGTTCCGTTAGCTCCGTTAGGTGATTTTGGACTTAGGAGTGTGTCCGGAATGTGATTTGAAGGTCTGTGGTAGAATTAGGCTTGAATTTGCGAAATTGGAAATTTGGCGATTTCGGTCGGCAGTGGAAAATTTGATATCAGGGTCGGAATGGAATTCCGGAAGTTGGATTAGGTTTGTAGTATCATTTTTGATGTGTGTGCAAAATTTGAGGTCATTCGGACGTGGTTTGGTTGGTTTCGGCATCCGTTGTCCAATTTGAAAATTTAGAAGTTCTTAGGCTTGAATCCGAGAGTAATTTGGTGTTTGGATGTTGTTTTGAGTGATTCAAAGGTTCGACTAAGTTTGTATGTTGATATAGGACTTGTTGGTATCTTTGGTTGAGGTCCTGAGGGCCTCGGGATGATTTCGGAAGGTTAACGGGAAGTTTGAAGTTGGAAAAATGCAGCTGGTGCTGCCGTTCTGGTGTGGCCTCACCTGCGGGTTAGGAACCGCATGTGCGAGTTTCGCAGGTGCGGGGTTTGGAAGCCTGGGGTTTTATCGCAGAAGCGGATGAGGGGTCGCACCTGCGAGACCGCATGTGCGAAGAGCAGATCGCAGGTGCGGGTTTTAGGACCTTAAGTGACTTCCGCAGATGCGGGCTTTTGGGTGCAGAAGCGGAGGCTGCAGGTGCGCTATCTGGACCACAGATGCGGTTTTGCTGGGCAGAAAGGCATAAATTGAACCCTTTGCGAATATTTGGTCATTCTTCACAATTTCAACTCGGGTTTTGGAGCTTTTGGAGGGTTTTGAAGAGGGAATCAAGGGGGTTTCGTTGAGGTAAGTTACTTGAGCCCTAATACTTGTATATATGGTGATTTTCCGTTGTTAAAGCATGGTAATAAGTGAAAATGAGGGGTTAGGGCTTTGAATTTCTTGGAAAGTAATTTAAGGATTTGAAGGACCAAACGATGTCGGACTTTGATGAATTTGGTATGGTTAGACTCGTGAGTGAATGAGCTTTCTAGTTTTGTGAATTTTGTCAGATTTCGAGACGTGGGCCCGGGGGCCGGGTTTGAGCCAATTTCGGGTTTTGGTCTAATTTCATAGCTTTTTTGTAGAATTCATTCCATTAGTGCGTATTAATGGTATTGTACAAATTGTGAATAGATTCAGAGCATTTGGAGGTCGAGTCCAGAGGCAAGAGCATTGCGGGGTAGAGATTTGACCAGTTTGAGGTAAGTAATGATTGTAAATCTAGTCCTGAGGGTATGAAACCTTGGATTTTTGTATCATTCTACTACTTTTAGTGATGCACATTCTTGGTAACGGGCGTGTGGGCGTGCACTGTTGGGGATTGTGACTTGGTCCGTCCCATAGCAACTGTAAAGTTGCATACTTTGTTGAAACTATATGATACTTATAAGTTTTAGAAAGAGTTTCTGTAAATTGGGTTGAATGCCATGTTTGGACCTTGCGCCAGTGTTGTTTGGACCCTTAGGGGCTTTTTTTCTTACTATCCTCTCATTGTTTTCGATTGAAAATCTATACTCAGTCATGTTTATACTTGTTTACCGCATAACTCAGTTATATGACTCTATTTTGATGCATATAAATGTTTTAGGCCGAATGCCATGTTTTATTGAAATGCCCGAGGGGCTTGAGAGGTTTATGACTGAGTGAGGCCGAGGGCCTTATTTGTGAGGATGAGTGTGGATCGAGGCTGCCCGCCTGCAGCATACTTTATTATTATAGCACGTGAGTTGTCCGTGCAGCACGTGAGCTGTCTGTGCATATTATAGCGCTTGGGCTCAAGGAGCTTCTTCGGAGTCTATACACACCCCCAGTGAGCGCAGGTACCTATTGAGTGCGAGTGCTGAGTGACTGGGAGGCATGAGTGATTGTGAGGTATGCCCGAGTGGCAAGAGTGATTGTGAGGTATGCCCGAGTGGCACGAGTGACTGTGAGGTATGCCTGAGGGGTTGTTTATGATTTCATCATTTTTGCTCACCTTTGCATTTTCCTCTGTTTGAAAACTGTTGAAAAATATATTTAAATGATTTTTACTGGAACTGGGTTTAAACGAGATGTTTTGATTCAAATCCTGATTTTAAAAGCATGTGGTATTTTACTGAGATTTCCTGATATGAACGTTATATGCTTTATTGCTCGTCACTACTGCTCAGTCTTTATTTATTGTTGTTACTTACTGAGTTGGCGTACTCACGTTACTCCCTGCACTTTGTGTGCAGATTCAGGTGTAGCTGGACACGGTAGTGGTTATTGATTGTTCTAGTTGTAGATTTTCTTGGAGATAGCAAGGTAGTTGTTTGGTGATCGCAGCCCCTGCTCTTCTCCCTCTTATCTTCTTCTAGTTGTATTTAGCTATTTTTCAGGCTGAGTTAACCTTGATATTGTTAGACAGATTGTAGTAGATGCTCATGACTAGTGACAAAATAATATTTCATATAAAAATCAAGGTGACAATCACACCAAATCATAAGATAAAAACAAATTCAACAAAACAAGGATTTAGGTAAGACAATTAAAGTATTTAATAAGTGCCAGTAATTTCTAATTTAATATATAAAGGCGTCTAAGGATTTTAACCAATGTAATTTGCACATATAAACCAAGTACATACTCGTCACCTCGCGTACATGGTTTTCAATTACACAAATTGCACATAAGACTCAATGCATAAGGGGAATTTTCCCCATTCAAGGTTAGGCAAGATATTTACCTTTTTGAAGTTAGGCCGATATTCCAAAATCGCCTTCTTGCTTGAATTGACCTCTGGATAGCTCAAATCTAATCAAATTAATTCAATTCAGTGAATACTCATTATAGGAATTAATTCCATATGAAAATACTAATTATTCAACAAAATACGAAATTTATCTCAAAAATCGCCCGTGGGGACCACATCTCGGAATCCGACAAAACTCAAAAAATCCGAGAACCCATTCAATTATGAGTCCACCCATACCAATTTTATCAAATTCCGATAACAACTCGACCTCCAAATCTAAAATTTTCATTCTTGAAAAGTTTTGCCAAAATCTTGATTTCTTCCATTTAAATCCGAAATAAATGATGAATATAACCATGGATTTATGAAATATAATCACTTTTGGATATAGAACACTTACCCCAATCTATATGGTGAAAATCACCTCAAATATCGCTTCAATCCGAGCTCCATAACTCCAAATATGTTAAAATAGCCGAAACCCCAAAATATAGCTTCTGCCAAGGTAGGTCGCATCTTTAAAATGCGACCTACTTCAACTTTCCAACCAGAAATTGCAGTGAAAACTGCAGCACCAGGCTTCGGTTAGTCGATCATAACTTTTGTACAAATGTCAAAATGATGAATGGTTTAACTTTCTGGAAACTAGGAACCAAGGGCTACAACTTTCATGTTTTGAAACGTTTCAGATTCCTTATATATTTCGAGATATAAGCTTCCAAAGTCGGCTCAACGCATCAGAAATTTCTGGCGAAACTGATTTACTAGCCTTTATTCAGTCGACCATAACTTTCTGTACAAATGTCCAAATGATGAATGATATAACTTTATGGAAACTAGAATCAACGTGCTACAACTTTCATGTTTTAAAAATTTTCAGATTCCTTATACATTTCGAGATATAAACTTCCAAAGTCGGCTCTGCGATTGTACCAGTTGCTGTCCAAAAATAGCTTCTGCAGCAAAAAAAATCCAGCAGTTCCTTTTGTCCGAAATCCATTCCGTTAATCTTTCGAAATCCATCCGAGGCCCTCGGGACCTTAACCAAATATACCAACATGTCTCAAAATACAATACGAACTTAGTTGAGGCTTCAAACCACACCAAACAACACCGAAATTACGAATCGCACATCGAATCGAATTATGAGTTTTCAAATCTTTCAACTTCTATATTTTGTGCCGAAACATTTCAAATCAATTCCGATTGACCTCAAATTTTACACACAAGTCATAAATGACATAACAGATCTATGAAAATTTTCAAAACTGCATTCCGACTTCGATAGCAAAAAGTCAACTACCCGGTCAAACTTCCCAAAAATTCAACATTTGCCATTTCAAGCAAACTTTCACTATGGACCTTCCAAAAATATTTTCGGACACACTCCTAAGTCCAAAACTATGATTCAAAGCTATTGGAATCATCAAAATTCCATTCTGGGGTCGTTTACTCAAAAGTCAACACTCCGGTCAACTCTTTCCATTTAAGTTTCAAAAAATGAGAATTGTTCTTTAAATTAAATTCCGAATCTTCCGAAAACCAAACTCGACCATACACGCAAGTCATAATATATATTACGAAATTTCTCGGGATCTTAAGTCACTGAACGTCACATAGAATCTTAAAACGACAAATCGGGTCGTTACATATTCGTGTTTTCATCATGTGATAAAGTAATTAAGCTGTCAATCATGCTAGATACCATGTTTGGGCTTTATGCCGGTACTATTGGGACCCCTAGTAATCATTTCTTGCTATCATCTCAATGATTTCATTGATATTACGTACTCAGTCATGTTCATATCATATCTCAGTCTTAGTTATTATTTATTGATACATCATATCATTGTTTCGGGCTAGTTTTCATGACATTATGAGCCCGTTAGTGAGACTGGAGAGATTGATGATTGAGTGAGGCTGAGAGCCTGATTATGAGTGACAGTTATGGGATCGGGCTGCACGCTGCAGCGGTTATACTGATTTTATGATAGCGCATTGATTGTAGGAGCCCATCCGGAGTCTGTACACACCCCCAGTGAGCGTGGTTGATATTATTGAGGGATGGATCTTCCCTGGATATGGATCTTGTCTGAAGTACTTGATACCTGGAGATGGATCTTCTCCACAGGGCTGGATTGGCCTTCCGGGATGAATATTCCTTGGGCCGTATGGCCATATACAGTGCCAAGTGGTTGAGCATTCGAGAGTGTGAGCACACGAGGCTGACAGCATGGTGCATCACATACAGCATGCGCATTGGCATGTAGAGATAACATAGTTATTTCTTTACACTGTTCAAATCTGTTGTACTTTACTATTTTGAGTTGCCTATTTAATTTGAAAGCATGCCTACGTTTCTACATAATTATTTCTATTTTATTTGTACCAGTTGAGTTCGTCACTACCTTTCAGTCCAAAGTTTGGACTTGTTACTTACTGAGTTGGATGTACTCACAATACTCCCTGCACCTCGTGTGCAGATCCAAGCATTTCTGGTCACGACGGCGGTTGCTGATTGAGACTTTTGAGTTCGAAGACTACCAAGGTAGCTGCACGGCAATAGCAGGCCTTGACTCTCCTTCTTTAACACTAGTTGTATTTTCAGTTTATTTCTCTAGACACTATGGTGGATTGTATTCTGATTTAGACGCTTATGTACTCACTGACACCCAGGTTTTGGGTTGGATTGTATCGTATTTTTGGATTTATCCTGTTTTCAAAAAGGTGTCTTTAATGTTAATTGTTTTCGTTTCAAAGTTATTCTTACTATGATGAGTTGTTAAGTAGAGGTTGGCCTAGTTCCATGATAGGCGCGATCACGACGGTTGATTTTGGGTCGTGACAATGATTGGTTGAATGACCTGCAGGCCCCCCTCGAGCTCGAAGCCATCATGGCCTCCTTTTCCCTCCGGTTTCTGTTCATCAAACCCCCCGAACTATTATGAACGGTCTATGATGTGGCCTTAAAGGCTGCATGTCATGACCCTAAATTCCTTCCGTAGGATGTCGTGATGACACCTAGTCTCTAAGACTAGGTAAGCCTATCAATGCGGAAAAATAATAAATATATGAAATAAATAAACTACAATTCAAACAATTTCAACTCCCAAAACCTGGTAGAAATAATTTACAAGCTTCTAAAAATTTTATCCTCAATATCTCTATATATCAAGGTCTAAAGAAAAATAAGGAAGCAACATAATAATGATAGAAGGGGACTCTAGAGTCTGCGGGCGCTGGCAGATATACCTCGAAGTCTCCTCGGACAGCTAGTTTACTGATGCTTGGTCTGATAAGATGTGCAGAAACGTAGTATGAGTACACCACAACTGTACCCAGCAAGTGCCAAGTCTAACCTCGGTAGATTAGTGATGAGGTCAGGTCTACTGGAGAATAAATAATGACATGGTAAAATGTTTAAACAATATAATAAGATAAAATAACAATGGAAATAAATCAAGTAGTATGTCACATTTAATTACACCAAATAATGGTAAATAAATACCTCGTGGAAACAAAACAGAATTTCTTTTCAACTTTAAGAAAAATCACAACAAAAATCAAAGGCAACTACGGCCATAAATCAATATCAACAAGGGCAATCCGAGGGGCCTCGTAGTCCCAAATCATAAATAAATTAATAATAACTCATTTTCTTATATCACTGCAGGAACCTTCACAATTTATTTTAAGGAAAATATTTTTCTCAAAATAGCATCTCGCGTTTTAGACACCCTTATCTCACCGCATGCGTTTCATTAACCAGACCTTATACTACCGCATGCGTATCAATATCACAATACATCACAATTTGCACATCAAGTGCTCACATAATTTAACTTGCCAAAATAATTGAACAACAATATTTTTTCACAATAAAGAGCTCACGGATTATGCCAAAATAAATCATCAATAATATTTTTCTACAATAAAGAGCTTACGGCTCCATCACAATGAGTACGAAAATCTTACAAAAATATTCAGGAATAAATAATTCAGCAAAATAATATTTTAAAATCTTTAATAAATTGCTTCAATACCAAATTTTAAAAAAATGTCAAATACTTCATAATATTTAATTTAATGATAATCAACTCCAAATAATGCACAGAATAAAAGAAACTAAGTTCCAACTAAACAGATAAAACAATTAGCAGGAAAATGTCAAGCAAATTTAAAATATAAACATTAAATCAATAATGAAGAATATAACAAAAATAAAATAATTTAATTAATGCACAACAGTGATCTATACAATTTAAAATATAATCTTTCACATTTAGCCCGTGTACACACTCGTCACCTCGTATACATGACATTTCACATATTACAATTATAAATCCTAGGGGGAATTTCCCCCACACAAAGTTAGACAAGTCACTTACCTCGACTAGCTCCAATTTAATCAAGTAATATGTCTTTTCCTCGATTTTCTCACTTCGGTTGACTCGAAACTAGTCATAATTAATTCGATACAGTCAACAAAAATTATAGAATCAATTCCATAAGAAAATACTATATTTTTCAATAAAAATCCGAAATTAACTCAAACGTTGCCCGTGGGGGCCCATGTCTCAGAATCCGGCGAAACTCACAAAATTCGACAACCCATTCAATTACGAGTACAACCATACCAGTTTCACTCAAATCCGACTCCTGATCGACACTGAAATCTCAAAAATTCGTTTCTATGAGATTTCTAGAATTTTCCAAATTTCAATCTCAAAACACTAATTAAATGGTGAAAACAATGATATATTCATGTATATTGACCAAATTCGAGTTAGAATGAATTACCCCAATGTTGTTTCCTTGAAAATCTATCAAAAATCGCCTCTGCTCGAGCTCCAAGTTGTTAAAAATGGCGAATGGGATGAATGCCCTCCTTTATAATTCTGCCCAAGCAGCCCTCGATCATGACCCTCGATCCTCGGCCTAGATCATGGCCCTCGATCATGACCCTCATTCATGACCCTCGATCGATCCTCGGCCTCGACCGTGGCTTTGATCATGGCTTCGATCCTAGCCCTCGATCATGGCCCTCGATCATGGCTTCGATCCTGGCCTTCGATTATGGCTTCGATCATGGCCTTCAATCATGGCTTCGATCATGGCCTTCGATCATGGCCTTCTATCATGGCTTCGATCTTGGGGCTCGATCATGGGCCTCGATCTTGGCCCTCGATCTTAGGCTCGATCTTGGGCTCGATCACAGCCCATAATTTCCAGTAAAAGAGAAAAATTGCAGCAACTGTTTTATGTCAAACTTTTTATCCGTTAACCATCCAAAACTCACCCGAGGCCCTCGGGACCTCAACCAAATACACTAACAAGTCCTAAAACATTATACGAACTTATTTGAAACCTCAAATCACATCAAACAACGCTAAAATCACACCCCAATTCAAGCTTAATGAAACTTAAGAATTTTCAACTTCTACATTCGATGTCGAAACCTATCAAATCAAGTCCGATTGACCTCAAATTTTGCACACAAGTCATAAATGACATAACGAAGCTGTGAAAATTTTCAGAACTGGATTCCGACCCCGATATCAAAAAGTCAACTCCCCGGTCAAACTTCCAAACTTTAAATTCCTATTTTTGCCATTTCAAGCCTAATTTCACTACGGACTTCCAAATAAAATTTCGATCACACTCCTAAGTTCAAAATTACCATACGGAGCTGTTGGAAACATCAAAATTCTATTCCGGAGTCGTTTGCACATAATTCGATATCCGGTCACTATTTGAACTTAAACTTTTAATTTTTTTTATCAAAATTCCATATCTCGGGATAGGGATCTCAGAATTTGATTATGGGCATATGCCCAAGTCCCAAATCATGATTCGGACCTACCGGAACTGTCAAAACACTGATCCGAGTCTGTTTGCTCAAAATGTTGACAAAAGTCAACTTAGTTGAGTTTTAATGCTCTAATTCATATTTTAATCCATTTTTCACATAAAAACTTTTCGAAAAATTTTACGGACTGCGCACGCAAGTCGAGAAATGATAAATAATATTTTTTGAGGTCTTAAAACACAGAATTAATTATTAAATTTAAAGATGACATTTTGGGTCATCACATTCTCCACCTTTAAAACAAACGTTCGTCCTCGAACGGAGTTAGAAAAAGTACCTGAGCTGGTGAATAAGTGTCGATAACGGCTGCTCATATCATGCTCGGTCTCCCAAGTCGCCTCCTTGACCGGATAACCCCTCCACTGAACCTTCACGGAAGCAATGTTCTATGACCTCAGCTTTCGAACCTGCCTAGCCTATGGTTCCTCAACATAAGATAGATCATTGTCCAACTTAACCGAACTGAAGTCTAACACATGAGACGGATCGCCGTGATATTTTCGAAGCATAGAAACATGGAATACTGGATGAACCGCAGAAAGACTAGGTGGTAGTGCAAGTCTATAAGCCACCTCTCCAACTCTCTCAAGAATCTCAAAAGGCCCAATATACCTAGGGCTCAACTTGCCCTTCTTCCCGAACCTCATCACACCCTTCATAGGCGAAACCCGGAGCAATACCCGCTCACCAACCATAAATGCAACATCACGAACCTTCCGATCCACATAACTCTTCTATCTAGATTGGGCTGTACGAAGTCGATCCTGAATCAACTTAACCTTTTCCAAGGCATCCTGAACCAAGTATGTACCCAATAGTCTAGCCTCGCCCGGTTCGAACCAACCCACCGGAGACCGGCACCGCCTACCATACAAGGCCTCATACGAGGCCATCTGAATGTTTGACTAGTAAGTGTTGTTATAAGCAAACTCCGCAAGTGATAAGAACTTATCCCAAGCACCCCCAAAATCTATCACACACGTACGAAGCATATCCTCCAGTATCTGAATAGTGCGTTCGGACTGCCCGTCCGTCTGAGGGTGAAATGTTGTACTCAACTCTACCCGAGTATCCAACTCATGTTGTACTGCTCTCCAGAACTGTGATGTAAAATGCGTACCCCAGTCAGAGATGATAGATACCGGTACGCCATGGAGTCTGATAATCTCGCGAATATAGACCTGAGCCAGCTGCTCCGAAGAGTAAGTAGTAACCACAGGAATGAAATGAGCTAACTTGGTCAATCTATCCTCAATCACCCAAGCTGCATCGAACTTTCTCTGAGTCTGTGGGAGCCCAATAATGAAATCTATATTGATCCTCTCCCATTTCCATTCTGGAATCTCTAGCTTCTGAAGCAATCCACCCGGTCACTGATGCTCATATTTCACCTATTGACAATTTAGACACCGAGCTACATACTCCACTATGTCTTTCTTCATCCGCCTCCACCAATAGTGGTGTATCAAGTCCTAATACATCTTTGCAGCACCCGGATGAATAGAGTATCGTGAATGCGTGCCTCTTGGAGAATCAACTCATGCAACCCATCTACATTGGGTACACATAGCCTGCCCTGCATCCGTAATACATCGTCATCTCCAATAGTGACTTCCTTGGCATCATCGTGCTGAACTGTATCCTTAAGGACAAGCAGATGGTGGTAATCATACTGACGCTCCCTGATACGATCATAAAGAGAAAACTGAGAAACCACACAATCCAAGACTCGGCTCGGCTCGAAAATATCCAACCTGACAAATTGGTTGGCTAAGGCTTGAATATCCAAGGCTAAAGGCCTCTCTGCTACCGGTAAATATGCTAAGCTACCCAAACTCTCCGCCTTACGACTCAAGGCATCGGCCACTATATTGGCCTTCCCAGGATGATAGAGAATGGTGATATCATAATCCTTAAGAAACTCAACCATCTCCGCTGCCACAAATTAAGATCTTTCTGTTTAAACAGATGTTGTAGACTCCGGTGATCAGTGTAGACCTCACAACGGACACCGTACAAATAATGCCGCCAAATCTTCAAGGCATGAACAATAGCCGCTAACTCAAGGTCGTGTACATGATAATTCTTCTCATGCACCTTTAATTGTTTGGACGCGTAGGCAATCACCCTACCGTCTTGCATCAACACTGCACCGATACCAATTCGTGATGCATCACAATACACAGTATAAGACCCTGAACATGTAGGTAATACTAATACTGGGCTGTAGTCAAAGTTGTCTTGAGCTTTTTGAAGCTCTTCTCATATTCTTCGGTCCACCTGAACGGAGCACCCTTCTGGGTCAATTTGGTCATAGATGCAGCAATAGAAGTTACAAATCGGCGATAATACCCTGCCAAACCAAGGAAACTCCTGATTTCCATAACTGAGGATGGTCTGGACCAACTCTGCACTGCTTCAATCTTCTTCGGATCTATCTTGATTCCGTCGCACGAAACTATATGACACAAAAATCCTACTGAATCAAACCAGAATTCACACTTTGAAAATTTTGCATATAACTTCTTTTCTCTCAAAATCTGAAGCACAGTCCTCAGGTGATGTTCATGATCTTCCCGACTCCGGGAATACAGCAGAATGTCATCAATAAACACAATGGCCGAAAAATCAAGATAGGGCTAAAATACACTATTCATTAAGTGCATAAATGTTGCTGGGGCATTGGTCAGCCCAAAAGACATCACAAGGAACTCGTAATGACCGTACCGAGTCCTGGAAGCAGTCTTCAGGATATCTGGCCCCCGAATCTTCAACTGATGATTGCCTGAACGTAAGTCAAACTTAGAGAACACTCTGGCACCCTGAAGCTGATCAAATAGATCATCAATACGTGGCAATGGATACTTGTTCTTCACTGTAGCCTTGTTCAGCTGGCTGTAATCAATACACATCAGCATAGAACCATCCTTCTTCTTCACAAATAAGACATGAGCACCCCAAGGCGATACACTGGGCCAAATGAAACCCTTATCAAATAACTCCTATAACTGTTCTTTTAACTCTTTCAACTCTGCTAGGGCCATATGATATGGTGGAATAGAAATGGGCTTAGTACCCGGTAATAAATCAATGCCAAAGTCAATATCCCAGTCGGGTGGCATACTCAGAAGATCTGCTAGAAATACATCAGGAAAATCCCTTACTATAGGAACTGACTCCATAGTAGGAGTATTAATACTAATATCTCTCACATAGGCCAGATACGCATCACGCCCATTCTCAACCATTAGTTGAGCTTTAAGAAATGAAACAACCTTGCTAGGAATATGATCTGAGGTACCTCTCTACTCTAGCCGTGGTAGACCTGCCATAGCCAACGTCACTATCTTGGCGTAACAATCAAGAATAGCATGATAAGGTGACAACCACTCCATGCCCAAAATAATATTGAAATCTATCATACTAAGTAATAATAAATCAACTCTGGTCTCAAAACCACTGATAACAAATAAACACGACCGATACACACGGTCCACAATAATAGATTCACCCACTGGTGTAGATACATAAACAGAAGAACTCAAGGAATCACGTGATACGCCCAAATACGGGGCAAAATAAGATGACACATAAGAATAAGTGGAGCCTGGATCAAATAAGACCGATGTATCCCTATGACAGACCGGAATAATACCTGTGATAACAGAATCAGATGCAAACAGCCTCTGTCATAGCGGGAAGGGCATAATATTTGGCCTGGCCTCCCCCTCTAGGGCGACCTCTACCTGTCCGACCTCCACCTCTGGCTCGCTGTGCAGGTGGAGTGGTAATTGGTGTAATAATCTTGGCCTGAGAAGCCTGAGGGTTCTGTGGAATAGGTGGGGCCTGCGAAATCTGTGGAGGTGCACCCCTCCTATGTCTGGGGAAATCCATCATGATATGACGAGTGTCACCATACTCAAAACAAGCCCTCGGAGGACGTGGCTGCTGGGACTGGCTCGGGCCTGATCGACTAGACTGCCCGCTGAAAGCACCCCGTACAGGAGGTACAGAAGACACTAGCAGTGCATAATATGGAACCTGAGGTCTGGGAGTAGCCGGAATACCACTGGAAGCTGGAAGTGCTGAATGAATAGGACGATTCACATAACCTCTACTATGACGGGCTGCAACTGGGGCACGAGAATTATTATATGTGCCAGAATCTCGAGGTCTCTTAGCTTCCCTCTCTTTCCTCTCCCGGATCTGTATACCTTCCAATCTCCTAGCAATTGACACCACTTGTTGGTATGTGATGTCCATCTCTAGCTCTCGGGCCATACTGTATTTGATATTAGGGTAGAGACCCTCAATAAATCTGCGAACCCGCTCTCGAACCGTAGCAACTAAAGCTGGTGCATGCCTCGCCAAATCACTGAATCGAACCGCATACTCTGACACAGTCATAGAACCCTGGTGCAGCTGCTCAAACTCTGCGCGCTATGCATCTTTAAGACTCTATGGAATACACTCCCTTAAGAACATATCGAAAAATTAAGTCCAAGTGAGTGAAGCTGCCTCAGCCGGACTATCCAACTCATATGTCCGCCACCACTGGTAGGCTGCTCCTCTAAACTAGAATGCCATGAAAGAAACCCCACTAGAATCAACGATACCCATAGTACGAAGGATACGGTGACATTCCTCCAGAAGACCCTGAGTATCCTCTAAAGCTAAACCGCTGAAAGTAGGAGGGTAGTACTTCTTGTACCTCTCAAGCCTGAGCTGCTCCCCCTCTGAAACTGCTGTCCTAATCTCAGGTCGAACTGGGACAACTTGCTGCACTGATATAACCTCTGGGCCATGGTCAACTTGGGCCTGTGGCTCTGGAGTACGGGCGGCGGGAGTCTGTGCTCCTCCCCCGGCCTGAGATGTGCAGGAGCAAGTGGAATTAACCCTGCCTAAGCTAGAGTGCCAAACATGCTCAAAACTGGGCAAGAGTCTCCTGAAGTGTAGGAGTAGTAACAGGCGTCTCAGGTTCCTGCTATCCAACTGGAGCTACTAGTGGCTCTGGTGCAGGTGCTCTGGCTGCACCACATGGTCTTTCTCGGCCTCTGCCCCGACCCCGACCTCTTGCGGCCCCAACAGGGGTTGCGGGTGTCTGATCATCGGATCCAGTTGTGTGTGTCCTCACCATTTGTGAGAGAATAGAAAGACAATGGTTTAGAACTTTGAAATCAACAAATGCCCACGATAACGAATCAAAGAAGTGAATATTTTCCAAACAGTTCCATAGCCTCCCGAAGATAAGTACAGACGTCTCCGTACCGATCTGCAAGACTCTACTAAACCTGCTTGTACCTAGAGCTCTGATACCAACTTGTCACGAACCCAAATTTCATCTTCAGGATGTCGTGATGGCACCTAGTATCTAAGACTAGGTAAGCCTATCAATGCAGAACAATAATAAATATCTAAAATAAATAAATTACAATTCAAACAATTTCAACTTCCAAAATCCAGTAGATATAAGTCACACGCTTCTCAGAATTTTATCCTCAATGTCTCTATATATCAAGGTCTAAGGAAAAATAAGGAAGCAACATAATAATGATAAAAGGGGACTCCGGAGTCTGCGAGCGCTGGCAGATATACCTCAAAGTCTCCTCGTACAGCTAGTTTACTTATGCCTGGTCTGATAAAATGTACCTGGATATGCACAAAAATATGTGCAAAAGCGTAGTATGAGTACACCACAGCGGTACCCAGTAAGTACCAAGCCTAACCTCGGTAGCGTAGTGACGAGGTCAGGTCAAGTCCTACTAGAGAATAAATAATGACATGGTAAAATATTTAAACAATATAATAAGATAAAATGACAATAGAAATGAATCAAGTAGTATGTCACATTTAATTACACCAAATAATGGTAAATAAATACCTCGTGGAAACAAAACAGAATTTCTTTTCAACTTTAAGAAAAATCACAACAAAAATCAAAGGCAACTACGACCATAAATCAATATCTACAAGGGCACTCCGAGGGGCCTCATAGTCCCAAATCATAAATAAATTCACAATATCTCATTTTCTTATATCACCGCGGGAGCCTTCACAATTTATTTTAAATAAAACATTTTTCTCGAAATAGCATCCCGCGTTTTAGCCATCCTTATTACACCGCATGACTTCTAGTAGTTCTCCCTACTAGCCACGCGTATCAAGCCACCCTTATCTCACCACATGCATTTCAATACCCAGACCTTATACCACCGCATGCGTATCAATATCATAATATATCACAATTTGTACCTCAAGTGCTCAAATAATCTAACTTGCCAAAATAATTCAACAACAATATTATTTCACAATAAAGAGCTCACGGCTCATGCCAAAATAAATCATCAATAATATTTTTTCCACAATAAAGAGCTCACGGCTCCATCACAATGAGTACGAAAATCTTACAAAAATATTCAGGAATAGATAATTCAGCAAAATAATATTTTAAAATCTTTAATACGTTGCTCCAATACCAAATTTTAAAAAAATGTCATATACTTCATATTAATAATAGAAATGAATCAAGTAGTATGTCACATTTAATTACACCAAATAATGGTAAATAAATACCTCGTGGAAACAAAACAGAATTTCTTTTCAACTTTAAGAAAAATTACAACAAAAATCATAGGCAACTACGACCATAAATCAATATCCACAAGGGCACTCCGAGGGGCCTCATAGTCCCAAATCATAAATAAATTCACAATATCTCATTTTCTTATATCACTGCGGGAGCCTTCACAATTTATTTTAAATAAAACATTTTTCTCGAAATAGCATCCCGCATTTTAGCCATCCTTATTACACCGCATGACTTCTAGTAGTTCTCCCTACTAGCCACGCGTATCAAGCCACCCTTATCTCACCACATGCATTTCAATACCCAGACCTTATACCACTGCATGTGTATCAATATCACAATATATCACAATTTGTACCTCAAGTGCTCAAATAATCTAACTTGCCAAAATAATTCAACAACAACATTTTTTCACAATAAAGAGCTCACGGCTCATTCCAAAATAAATCATCAATAATATTTTTTCCACAATAAAGAGCTCACGGCTCCATCACAATGAGTACGAAAATCTTACAAAAATATTCAGGAATAGATAATTCAGCAAAATAATATTTTAAAATATTTAATACATTGCTCCAATACCAAATTTAAAAAAAATGTCAAATACTTCATAATATTTAATTTAAAGATAATCAACTCCAAATAATGCACAGAATAAAAGAAACCAAGTTCCAACTAAACAGATAAAATAATTAGCAGAAAAAGGTCAAGCAAATTTAAAATATAAATATTAAATAAATAATGAAGAATATAATAAAATAAAATAATTTAATTAATGTGCAACAGTGATCTACACAATTTAAAACATAATCTTTCACATGTAGCCCGTGTACACACTCATCACCTCGTGTATACGACTTTCCACACATTACAATTATAAATCCTAGGGGGAATTTCCCCCACGCAAAGTTAGACAAGTAACTTACCTCAACTTGCTCCAATTTAATTAAGTAATATGTCTTTTCCTTGATTTTCCGCCTCCGGTTGACTCGAATCTAATCATAATTAATTCGATACAGTCAACAAAAATTATAGAATCAATTCCATAAGAAAATACTACATTTTCAATAAAAATCCGAAATTAACTCAAAAATTGCACGTACAATCATACCAGTTTCACTCAAATTCGACTCAGGATCAACACCGAAATCTCAAAAATGCGTTTCTATGAGATTTTTAAAATTTCCCAAATTTCAATCTCAAAGCACTAATTAAATGATGAAAACAATGATATATTTGTGTATATTGACCAAATCCGAGTTAGAATCACTTACACCAATGTCGTTTCCTTGAAATCTATCAAAAATCGTCTCTGCTCAAGCTCCAAGTTATTAAAAATGGCGAATGGGACGAATGCCCTCCTTTATAATTCTGCCCAGACAGCCCTCGATCATGACCCTCGATCATGGACTTGATCATGACCCTCGATCCTCGGCCTCGATCATGGCCCTCGATCATGAACTTCGATCGATCCTCGGCCTCGATCGTGGCTTCGATCCTGGCCCTCGATCATGGCTTTGATCCTGGCCTTCGATCATGGCCTTCGATCATGGCCATCGATCATAGCTTCGATCCTAGCCTTCGATCATGGCTTCAATCCTGGGGCTCGATCATGGCCCTCGATCCTGGGGCTCGATCTTGGGCCTCGATCTTGGGCTCGATCACGCTAAAATCACAAATCACACCCCAATTCAAGCTTAATGAAACTTAAGAATTTCCAACTTCTACATTCAATGTCGAAACCTATCAAATCAAGTCCGATTGACCTCAAATTTTGCACACAAGTCATAAATGATATAACAGAACTGTGAAAAGTTTCAAAATTTGATACCGACCCCGATATCAAAAATTCAACTCCCCGGTCAAACTTTCAAACTTTAAATTCCTATTTTTTCCATTTCAAGCCTAATTTTACTATGGACTTCCAAATAAAATTTCGATCACGCTCCTAAGTCCAAAGTTACCATACGGAGCTGTTGGAATCATCAAAATTCTTTTCCGGGGTCGTTTGCACATAATTCGACATCTGGTCACTATTTGAACTTAAACTTTTAATTTTTCATGAAAATTTCATATCTCGGGCTTGGGACCTCGGAATTTGATTCTGGGCATACGCCTAAGTCCCAAATTACGATACGGGCCTACCGAAATTGTCAAAACACTAATCCGAGTCCGTTTGCTCAAAATGTTGACCAAAGTTAACTCAATTGAGTTTTAAAGCTCTAATTCATATTTTAATCTATTTTTCACATATAAACTTTTCGGAAAATTTTATGGACTGCGCACGCAAGTCGAGGAATGATAAATAGTGCTTTTCAAGGTCTTAAAACACAGAATTAATTATTAAATTTAAAGATGACATTTTGGGTCATCACACTACATGACTCAAGATTCGGCCTATTTTTAAACCATTTTCGACCATCTCCCCAATTTTGATAGCTTCGGCGAACGGATTACCCATAGAGGACATCATGTTCTGGAAGTAGCCTGCCTCTTGGGCCTGTAGAAAGACCGTACCCATTTCTTATTCGTCCATTGGAGGCTTTACCCTGGCTACTTGCTCGCGCCATTTGACAACATACCCACGGAAATATTTCTGCGGTTTTATTTTTTCAAATTGGACAAAGAGTTCTCATTTTGGATTTTTTCACTTTTGCTTTCTTTTTGTTTTGGTTGTTTTTCACTCTTTGTTTTTCTTTGTTATTTTTTGTCACTCCTTTATTTTTCTTTTCTTTTTTTTCTTCACTCAGTTTATTTAATGGTTATGATCGAATCCGATGGGGATTGCCTACGTATCATGACGCCACATGAATCAGATCATTACGTAGTTCAGGAATACCAGGAATAAGGTAAATGAGCTAATTCTTTTTATAGTTTATTCAACATTTTTTATATGAAAATCATACCATAAAAGCTCCTAACAAGAAAAATATTTTGAATTTTGAATTTTGATATTTTTGGGGATTTCAAAAGAAAGACTTCTAAAGAAGAAAGAAAATATTTTGGATTTTGAATTAAATTTATTTTTAATGAAAGACTTCGAAAAAGAAGGAAAATATTTTAGATTTAATTTTTTTTATTTTTGGATTTTCTAAGGAAAGAATTCTAAAAAGAAAAATATTTTTGGATTTTTATTTTTTGAAAATTGGGGTCTCAAAGAAAGACTTTTCTAAAGAAGGAAGTAAAGGAAAATAGTTTTTGAATGTTTTTTAAATTGGGACTGGAACCGACGAGGTTTGCCTACGTGTCTCATATACGATGAGAATCAAATCCGCGTAGTTCCATCCAAGACTTGATAGAATTTGACCATTTTTTATTTTTATTTTTTAAAAAATTCTTTTTATTTATTTATAGTTAAATGGATTATTTGTACAAAATCGGGGGAATGATTTATTTTCAGTTCCGCTCAACTAATTTTCTAAATCCTGTCCACAATGCAAGCCTTCCAAATGATGCAGCAAGTAGCACATAAGTGAACGTGGTGGTCTCAAAAAGGATACATGTCTTATACGGACCCGGCCCGTGTATCGAGTTTCGCTAAGTCAAATGCACGTGATACAGATAAAGCGAACCTACTAGGGATATGCGGCATGGGGTTTGTTCTTTTAGGTTTAAATCCTAGTGGAGGAGGTATCTAGACTGGCTTACTCGGGCGGCCAACTCGAGTTGAGGAGGGTCAGCATACCAATAGCATTGCATTCCGGCTTAGTTGGTGGTGCTCCTCGCCTAAAACACGTGTGACTAAAATCCTTCACTAGGTGACAAACACCTTGGCTATCTCAAAGAAAGTGGGCTATGTCAAGCAAATGCCCATTTTTAATTTCAAGAAGACTCAGAGGGGGTGACAGTTTATATATACAATTCAATAATATCAAAGCGGTAAAAAGTATGCAAGTAGCACATTAGGCCCAAATAAATCACAGTATATACAAAATTAATAAAACCAAATGAAAGTCAACATGTACAAGCTCAAATTCTGATTTTCCCCAGTGGAGTCGCCAGAGCTGTCACACCCCCCTTTTACCCCCCAAAGATATATATTATAGATTGTTGTGGATTAAAGAGTTTTTTCAATTAAAGTGACATTTTTGAAGTAGGGATTGTTTTATTATTCAGAGTTGCCACTTGAAATTTAATTTTTGGGTGTTCCAAGCCACCTTTTATTTGAATCCCTATTCAAAGAAAGATTTGACTCTTTTATTATTGGTCTATGAAAATAAAGTTCGGATAAGGAATTCTGTTGACCGAGGAGAAGGTGTAAGGCATTCCTCGAGTCTCGTGGTTCTAGCACGGTCGTTTTATTGAATACAACTTGGCTTGAATTATTTACTTTTCTTTTTTTATATTTCCACCTTTTACTTTTTAATTTTAATTTCTACTTTCTTCTACATTTTTTTAAAAAAACATTCTACTTTCTTTTACTTGTTTTTAAAATATTTCTACTTTCTTTTACTTTTTCTTTTTAAATTCCCACCTACCTTTACTATTATTTTTTTATTTTCCACTTTGTTTTACTTTTCATTTTTTTTATTTCCCACATTCCTTTATTTTTAGTTTTTTTAATTTCCCACTTTCTTTTACCTTTTTTAAAATTCTCGCATTCCTTTACTTTTATTTTTCAATTCCCTACTTTCCCTTTTTCCTTTTTATTATATTGAACCCGAAATTTTAAAAAAAAATTTGTTTTATTTTTTATTTGAAATAAAGATAAAAATTAAATAAAAATAATATTAATAGTAATAATTGACCTTTTAAATTAGTTTTAAATTTTACCCTATAAAAAAGTGTAACAAACCTAAAAACTGTAGATTAAAATCCTAAAAATATTTAAATAGTAGAAGGTGATAAAAATTTAAATATCGTCAAAAATTAGGTTCTTACAAATATCTCATTCAATTATTTGCTTAATATTAACAAATATTTTTTCATAGCTAATTCTAAACTTGTTTGGAACCGAGGATTAATTATTATTGTTGATGCAGCTTCAGCATGTTATGGAAACACACCCCAAGGTACCATTATAGCAGCGACAAGATCCTCTTTGAAATAATGGTGCAATAATGGTGCAATATGTGGCAAAACGATTTTCTACACGTATATATAAATCTATACTCTTTATCGAAAATATTGAATTCAGTTAAACCATTTAACTATATGCTGTATCTGCTTCTGAGTATATTATTCCACGATTTTCAGGACTTCATGAGGGCATCAAAGGTGCGTGGAATTCCAATCTATACCATATATAGAATGTCGAAAGTATACTCTATAGTGAAGATGATTTGATCAATAAGTCAGAATTGAATGCATGTATTTGATCAATTCTAACAATAAAAGTTAATTTTTTCCTTTTCTCTTTGTTCTATGTCTGAAAATACTAAGCATACTTTATCCAGCACAAGCTATTTATCACATGAAGACTGCAAGGCACAAATTTCTTTTTAGATGGGAAAGGAAGGATGAGACTGAGAATCGAACTACACTTATTAAATGAAGGACGTATATTTTGGCAACAACAACAATAACCCGGTATTATTTCTCTAATGGAGTTTGGGGAAGATCTTACCCCTACCCTGTGGTAGAGAGGCTTTTTTCGATAGACCCTCGGCTCCCTCCCTCCAAGAATTCCCCACCTTACCCTTGGGGTGACTCGAACTCACCACCTCATGGTTGAAAGACGTATATTGGCGAGGCACAAATTCAAAAGAAAAAAAATATTAGTTTTCTAAAATTCCTGACATTTGAAATAATTTAAGTGGCTGGTCGACTACATGAATTTTATCTTGTTAATTTGAATTCGATTCTCCATCATATAATTTCCTTTGCTACAAGGAATTAGGTTGCCACAAATAGTAAGGGCTTTCTTTGCGACAAAGAAAGGTTGCCAAAGTGATAGTCTTAATTGCGAACTCTTAATCACCATGAAAAGAATTAATGTTTTAGCAAATTGTGTTCTTCAACAAACACTAGAACACTTAGGCCTCATTTATTTATATTAGGATTAAGACGTATGAATCTGAATATTAAGATGTAATATTAAGATTTGAATATTGAATAACTAAAATTATTTGTTTTCTCTACATCTGAAACTGAATATGTAAAACTTATCTTTATTTAAAAGTCAATAAGTATAAATTCAAATCAAATAGTACTAATTAAATTAGTAATATAGTAATAAAATATTTTTAAAAAAATTCTATGGTGGTTGGCAGTGATGTTTTCTAACAGTGGTGGTTGTGGATGCCGACTGGGTAGTGACTGGTAGTGGTGTTGGCTGATAGTGGTGATTACTACTAGAAATTCGGCCAAAACCAACCGCGGCCAACCGACCGACTTCAATCAAAAAACCGACCGAAGCCGGTCGGTTTTTTAAATTATTTTATATTTTAATTATTTTAATGAAATCAACAGACATTGGTCGGTTATTTTTGGCTCAAAAATGCGGGAAACTATTTTAACGTCCCGCGAAATTTATTTTTTATGAAACCGACCAAAATCGATCGGTTTCGGTCGGTTTTTCATATAAAATAAATTTAATTAATTTTAAAAAAATCGACCGAAATTGATCGATTATTTTTGCGTGAAAATGCAATTAAGATTATAAATAAATTAAAAGAAAGTCTTAAACCAAAATGTACCAATGGTCTAGTGGTAGAATAGTATCTTTCCACAATACAGACCTTGCTTCGATTCTGAGACGGTGCATTTTTTAATTGCATAATTAAAAATAGCGACCGAATTCGGTCGAAAAATACCAGTCGACTTCAGTCGTTTTTTTCGGCAGATTTTTTCTTTTTGAGTCGTTTGTGAAAATTAATTGACCGGCCGAAATCGATCGAAAATTGCGATCGACTTTGGTCGTTATTTATTACCGACCAGCCTAATTTTGACGTATTAAAGTCGGTCGAAAATTGGTCGGTTTTTCAGTTTTCCGACCGATTTGGTCGATATTTCTGGACGGTTTTAGGCAGTTTTCTAGTAGTAGATGGTGGATGACATTAGTACTTAACGGTGATGGTTGATGATGGTTGTGGCTGATAAAAGTGATAGGTGATATATAGTGATGCTAGTCTATAATGGTGGGGGATATTGATAGCAGTGGTGATGGTAATTAGTGTTAAAGTATAATATAGTGAAATATCATTTTTACATAAACTCTTGAATGTATAACATCTTAATGATATTAAAACTGTTATAGATCTTAGTCATTAAGATCTATTCAGACATATTCAGTTGTTATAAAATTGAAAAGAAAAATAAGATTAATGGTTAAGATCTAAATGATTAAGATTCAGATCTAAAAAATAAATTTACTTAATAACTAAAATTCGAATGATTAAGATTCAGACCTCTATTAAATGCAAACAAATGAGACCTTAAGCAAGGTCATTACAGATACTAGTGCTCCTTAGAGCAATTAAGTTCCCAGAGCGAACTAAAATTCATATTATAGGGATTGATGTGTCGCACATAATTTCGTACATCTATTATTAAACGTTAGCCATAGATTAAAAAAAGCATTTATTATTGTATTGTTATCCTATTCAATATTTCATTAGTAGACATTGCAGAAAACAAATTTTGCACGATTTTTGGCACGTATTCTAGTCGATTTTACAACAACAACAATAATATACCAGTATTATCCCACACCGTGGGGTCTGGGGAAGGTAGTGTGTACGCAGACCTTACCCCTACCTTGGAGGATAGAGAGAACGTTTTCAATAGACCCTTGACTCAGAAAAGTATAAGCACCACATTAATGAAAATATAGACAAGAAGGGACAACACAAAAAAGCTATATAAAAGCAGAATAAAAATAACAAGATAGTAAGGTAATCAACAATGAAGGAAAACAACGATTAGTCATAAAAATATTCTACCGACAGAAATCAAGACTCATGCCAATACTACTATTATGAACACTCTAGACTACCTACTCTACTACCCTAATCCTCGACCTCTGTACCTTCCTATCAAGGGTCATGTCCTCGGTCAGCTGAAGTTGCGCCATGTCTTGCCTAATCACCTATCCCCACCTCTTCTTTTGGCCTACCTCTACCTCTCCATAGGCCCTCCAATGTCAATCTCTCACACCTCCTCACCGGGGCGCCTGTGCTCCTCATCCTCACATGACCAAACCACCTAAGCCGTGCTTCCCGCATCTTGTCCTCAACAGGGACCACACCCACCTTGTCGCGAATAACCTCATTTCTAATCCTATCTAATATGGCTTAACTGCACATCCATCTCGATATCCTCATCTATGCTACCTGCATCTTCTAGACATGAGCGATATTGACTGACCAATACTCGGCCCCATACAACATCATCGGTCTGACCACCACCCTTTAGAACTTACCATTAAGTTTTGGTGGCACCTTCTTATCACACAAAACACTGGAAGCGAGTCTTTATTTCATCCATCCCGCCCCAATACTATGTGTGACATCTTCATCAATCTTCTCATCCCCCTGAATATTAAACCCAAGGTACTTAAAACTTCCTCTCCTAGGGATGACTTGCGAGTCCAGCCTCACCTCCCCTTCCCCTCCTTGAGTCTCACTACTAAACTTACACTCCAAGTATTCTGTCATGGTCCTGCTCAACTTGAAACCTTTAGACTCCAGGGTGTGCCTCCATATCTCTAATTGTGCGTTCACACCACCTCGTTTCTCGTCATTCAATACAATATCATCTGCAAATAGCATGCACCATTGCACCTCCCCCTAGATGTGGCGCGTTAGTACGTCTATCGCCAGGGCAAACAAAAAAGGGCTGAGTGCCGACCCCTGATGCAACCCCATCATAACCATAAAATGGTCCGAGTCCCCACCCACCGTCCTCACTCAAGTCTTTGCATCATCATACATGTCTTTAATCACCCTAACGTAGGCACCGGGTACACCTCTAGCCTCCAAACATCTCAACAAAACCTCTCTCAAAACATTATCGTACGCCTTTTCTAAGTCGATGGACACCATATACAAATCCTTCTTCCTCTCCCTATATTGCTCCATCAATATCCTAATAAGGTGAATAACTTCTGTAGTCAAATGCTCTGGTATAAATCCGAACTGGTTCTCGGATATAGACACACTCCTCAACACCCTTAGTTCTACCACTCTCTCCCAGACTTTCATATTATGGCTAAACAGCTTGATACCCCGATAGTTATTGTAATTTTGAATGTCACCCTTGTTCTTGTATACAGGAACCATCGTGCTCTACCTTCACTCTTTAAGCATCTTCTTCGTTCTAAAAATGACATTAAATAACCTAGCTATCTACTCCAAGCCTGCCTTGCCCGCACTCTTCCAAAACTCCACCCGGATTTCATCCGACCCGGTCACTTTGTCCCAGCTCTTCTTACACATAGCCCTATCCACTTCATCAACTCTAATCCGCCTACAATACCCAAAGTCACAATGACTCCCACAGAGTTCAAAATTATGCAGTACAATGCTCATGCCCCCCTCCTCGTTCAAGAGACTAAGGAAGTAGGTCTGCCATCTCCGACGGATAAACCCCTCATCCAACAAAACTCTACCTTCTTCATCCTTGATGCACTTCACTTGGTCGAACTCACGAGCCTTCTTTTCTCGCACCTTGGCTAACCTGAACAACCTCCTATCCCTACCTCGTCCCTCGAATTCCTCATACAAATGACTGAAAGTTGCAGTCTTGGCCACCGTAACTGCTAGCATTGCTTATTTCTTAGCTAACTTATATTTCTCCCTATTCTCCCTCTTCTCCTCCTCATCTACACTTTTCACTAGCTTCAGATACACCGCTTTCTTGGTTTTCACTTTTTCTTGCACCTCTCCATTCTACCACCAGTCTCCATTGTGACCACCAGAGTAACCCTTTGAGACCCCTAATACATCTCTCGTAACTTTCCTAATGCACTGTGTTTCAATATAATTTTCTATTTTCAATATATTGTGTCGCATTATCTATCGAAAACATTTGGTGTCGCACCTGCATCTGAGAGTGATTATGTATTAAAAATTCTCTCTCTAGAAACTCCCATCTCCACTAACTTATTTCTCCAAGCGGTGGTTACGTTTGGCGGGAATAGTGGTTGTTAATGGCGAAGGGAAAAGGTAACGAGCCAGAACGACCGAGGAAGACACCGATAACAGTTCTTGAAAGCTCGCTGACAACAACCAAATTTTCTACAGCACATTTAGTTTCTAAAAAAATGCAGGCAGTACCAATGGTAGCTCCAGAGGTTCAACAACAAAGTGAGAGGAACGACAATGGTAATTTTATTCAAATTGACAGTTCTCTTCCTCGTCTAGTTGAAATGGGCAGCGGATTGCCTAAGGCTGATAATGGAATGAACAAAGTTATGAGTGAATGTGTGGCCTCAACATTGAGTGTGTCGACTATTGTGAACCCTCAACTAAATGCACACGCAAAAGAAAATTCGCAAAAATTGACGGCTAACAAGGATCCAGTAGCTTCGGCATGGGTTAATTTGTTTGCTAAAAACCAGATGGATTCAAACGGGCTTTCTCTGTCTTACATTCCACCGACGATTGTGGATGGTAATATGGTTATTCAATTGGATCCCATGGAGACTGTGAAAGAGGTGGATAAAGGGAAACACTCTCTGATTGTTGTTGTAATTGGTGAAATCCTAGGGTATAATCATTTGAAAAGGTTCATCAACCAGAATTGGTCAAAAGCCCCATGCTCTGAACTCATCTAGCATGACAAGGGTTATTTCATAACCAAATTCAGAGATGAATATGACCTCAAGGAAATCTTGTATGGAGGACCATATACAATCAATAATAGGCCTATAACTCTGAAGAAATGGTCTCCTGACCTAGAATTTGATACGACTTTCCTAAAAGAGATACCCCTATGGGTCTCCTTCCCTAATTTGCCTATGATCTATTGAGAAAAAAACTCCTTGAGCAGATTGGGCAGTGCTATTGAAGTGTCCCTATTTGCTGATGAATTTACAACTAACCAATTGAGAATCTCTTTTGCTAGGATGTTGATTGAAGTGAACATAACAAAACCACTACCAACTGAAGTTAAAATACAAGATCCATCTGGCAAGATATACCATCAAGCAGCTAGATTTAAGTGGAAACTTGAGTTTTGCTCAGGTTGTCAACAACTTGGACATTTGTGTAAAATCATAGAGGAAGTTCAGGGTAAACCTCGGAAAATGCAGAGGGTGAATGGTAGATTTCACCAGCTAGCAAAGGAATGGAGAAGCAAGGGAAATGTGACACAGAATACAAGTAAGCCTTAAGAACCAACTATACCAACTGATGCTTCTAAAGCTACATGTTCTGATACAATAGCTCCTAAAGAGCAAACTGTAGTCCCTATCAAGATGGCCGAAAAATCCCTGGATCCAACAACTATTCAGGTCAATAATGCCATACAACCTAAAGGTTATAACAATAGTGTATAAAGAGGAAACACTGGTGTCTCAACACCTAGAAAGCCTGTAGAAGGTATGGATTTATCAATTGCTACACATAATGCATTTGGAGTGCTATCAAGAGGTCAAGGGGATAAGCATCCACCAGATAGAGGCGGTATAATAGACCCTTTTAAATGACACTCCTCACGTGGAATGTGGGGAGGGGGGAGAGGGGAGGGGGATAAGAGATATACACTATTGATATACAATTTTGCCCTTATATTTTTTCAAATAGTATACATACCTTCAAAATATCATTTTGCATCATTACTCAATTTACAATAGTTATACAAGTATTTTTTTTTATATTTTTTCGTAATTTTAAAGCATTAAAATTGATTTTCTTGCGGTTAAATTACTTGAATATGTATTAATTACCCACTTAAATTATTTTGTGATGATTTAATCATTCAAATCTATTATTTACATCTACATATATATTTTATAATATTTTACTTCATTTAATATAATTATATTTGCACTTTTTATGCCAAATACGTAATTTTGCAATAATAGCTTATGTTTTACAATAAATTGCATTTATCATTTTATTTAAGGTCAAAATAATTTTTTACATTTTTCATAATATTCAAATATTGTTTTAAAGTATTATGTTGCATAAATAGCATTTTTTATATTTTATTTAACTATTTTATTAAAATTATTTCCCTTTAATCCCCTACATCAAACTCTCGCCCAAATTATGCCTTATTGTTGGACCAATTAAGGTCCAAACAAATGAGCCCAACCCCAATCTTCCCTGGCCCAAACCAAACGACCCCTTATGTTCCAACCCGGTCGGGACCCATTTACTCGACCCTCCCCACTTCTCTTTAATCACGGCCATTGATCTCAAATGATCAATGACCTATAATAATCCCTACCCTTTACTTATATCCCCTCACCCTAAATCCTAATCTCATTCTTACACTCCAGCCGCCCCTAAATCCTATACTCTCCTCTTCTCTTAGAAACCTTAGCCGCCACCCAAAATCTTCTCTGAATCCAAATCATCCATGGATTCTTACCATGATTTACTTAACTTTTCTGGATTATACCGCTATTATTTGTGTAAATATGGTGTTACTTAGTCCTTGCCAATTTTTGGCAAGTACCAGTCTCTGAATCAAAGGAGTTCAGCTTTACTCTCCAAGATTTGGATGATATTTCGTCTGTATACGTTCATAGCAAGGCTATGAGGTTCCGATTCACCAAGATCTCCGGCCAATTTCTGATCCTAGTCAAACTAGGGTTTACCTGGCTTCTTCTCCTAATCTGATTCTAAATTGATTTTTGCATGTTCTTCTTTCCTTGTTTATGCTCGTTTGACTGTATTTCCTTATTTATGTGTTGATTTTTATTACTATATAAATCACTCCCCAATTTCCCTTTGGACAGACTCTAATCGCTTATGAACTACTGTTATTCTCTCACTTTTCACCTTCTATATTATTTCTTCTCTCTTGATTGTGGTCGGCTGAAAGCCAAGGCTATCAAAATCTTCTCTATTAACCTCCCTAGTGCGAGCACTTCTCGGGGATCACTGAAGCTCCTGTGAACTCTGACGCATTAGGATCTAGGATTCTCATTGTTATTTTTCTTTGCTGTCATCGTTGAGATTCTAAGTTACTCACTCTTTTTCTCATTTGTCTTTGCAACTGGTTAGTATTCTCTACCCTTTATAGCCTTAATTATTACTCATCTACTTATTCATGTATGTGTATTCTGCATGCCAACACTGTTTGAACTTTTATAGACAAGCATGACCTAAGTTTATTTGTTATTTCTGAACTCCCAGTGTTGTATTGTTGTATGCTTTCTGTAGTTCTATTGTCTCAATGACGTTCTACAGTTCCATGTTCTCTAATACCAGACTTGATAGGCTTCAACATATGTAGTATACTCTCACTCTATGTATTGGACTCAAATGGTTTCTGGCCTTCTTAGGTGTTGTCTAATTGGTCATGCTCATGTTAGCCTCAATGTCGTGTCCTTTGCCTGTTATGACTTCATATTCATGCCTTGGGTTTCTGGGACCTTTTGTATAAACTTCTTTCTCAAAGTCTGCTTTAATGAATCTCTTCCTACTACATCCTTTATGTATAACCTATGTTTCATGCAAACTAATCCTTGACTCTCCCATATTATAGCATTGTATTAATCTCTAGCCAAGCATATTTGTCTGCGATTTGTAGCTCTGATAATTATGTTGGTCAATCCTGCACTCTTTAGCATTTCTTCTAGGATAAATACCAATGTGTAGTTCTCTCTCATGTGTGGTCGACTGATATGAATCCTAATGTATGCCTGTCCTGTTAGCCTATAGTTGACATGTTGTTTTGCCTACTATGAGTTCTTTAGAATCTTTGTGCTATATTTAATGTCCATCAGGTTAGGTTTCATGATCAACCAAGTATGTTTGCCAAATTATGCCCACTAGCATGTTGTTATGCTGTTTGCAACAACATTCTCATTAGGTTTTCATAATAAAATCTTCATATCAATACTGTACTCTACCTGCTTCTTGTTCATGATTCTGTTAGACTATCATCTAAAGGTCTTTAGGTTGTTTCTAGATCATGCTTTATTGAAATAGTTTACTGTCCTATGATGGTCATTCTTGTCACTATCAAACTCTGTTATAAGAATTACACAGCATAAGCTTGCCTCATATGTGTCTTGTGTGCCTTTCCATTTAGCATGATCCTTTTATATGTCTTGGCTAGAGCTGTTAATGGGTACAAATCTAAGAACTAAGGGATTAATTTGTTCTATGAGTATTGTGTCACCTACATAGCTAAATTTAGTATCCTTGTGGGTAAGTAAGTTATTTATTGGGCCTGGAGATGGGCCATGGGTGTTATAGGACCTGGGCACTGGATTCTGGTGCACTCTAGTTATCTTGTGAGCCTGTGATTTGCGCTTGCTGTTTGTCCGGAGAGTAAGACTATTGAAGGCCTAGGATATTCCTGGGTTACTTTTATATTGGGCCTATAATTACTTTGGTCAGCATGTATTCGTTTCAGCCTGTGTTTTATTTTATTCTTTAGCCTGTAATAACTTGTAATAACGAAAAAATTGGGGGAGTGGTGAAAAGGGGGATTGGGATACTTTATCTTTTGCATGAATGGGTAGAGATCATGCCTACGAGGTCTTAATAGCTTGTTTACTCATCACACCTCATTCTCTGGAATTATATGCACACAATGTTATGGCTTTAATGGCTAGAGAGAATGCCTATAGGATCCAAACTGGACTTCTTGCACTTATATATCATGCCTATAGGAACTCAAACACTTCACCTACTCAACTTGTCTAATACACGCACACTATCAGAAACATGTTTGTAAGAACCTAAATGTTTCACTTGTTCGCATGTTTACTTCTATGCACTATTAGATAACATGGCTATAGGATACAACAATGCAATACCTTTACTTATTTAGGTACCATGACTATAGGGTATTAACTAATTATTCAATTACTTCATGTTGATTTTGTACTGCTTTATTTAGATAGCATGCCTATATGGATAAAGTGTTTAAAAAATCAAGTCCAATTGTCAATTGATAGAAATCTTGCCCATAAGATGTTTATTGAAGCTACTAATCTTGTGTTTTCAAATGACTTCACTACCTAATTATGCGACTATTAGAGATCATGCCTATAATGTACTATCACCTGCCTAAGACGCATATATATATATAATCAACATTAGTAATTCAGAATTATGGGATTGGTTTCACAACCTTATTAAGAAAATAATTAGATATCATGTCTATAGGACTTACAACGCTCTAATCTGCCTATACATTAGTCCAGAAATTACAGCACTGCCTATATAATACTGGAATCCAGAATCACATAGAAATCATGCCTATAAGACTTAACGGTTCCCACATGTCTTAATGTCGTCTACTGCCTAACCAAAAATCTATTTGCGTGCTTTCTTGCTTATGTGTGGAGGTTACTTGAGCCTTTTATTGCAATTATATGCAGTCCTATCTGTTTTGCACGTCGCCTAGTTTTATCATTTTGAGCAACCTAAGTAAAGTGTAGAACCATCTTATAGTAGGTCCAAAGCCTTCTGGATCATAGGCATGAGACAGGTAGTGCACGCATAGGGTACGACTTAGAATTGAATTAGAACGCTTTTAAGTAAACAACTTCAACATAGTAATCGGGTAGCAGAAGATGATAGTTTGTGCCCGCTGAATAATACGAGCAACCTCTACTTTAAGGGAGTGGTGAAGTATTATTTATGTTGCACGGGGTGATCCTTTAGGCTAAAAAACTTAGGTCCCCCCTTTTCTATTTATGTACTTGTTATGTATATTTAGTCATTTAATAAAGGCCAATATAGTTGTATCCTTGTAGTCATTAAGAGTTGTACCGATTCTCATATGTTTTAATAAGACTCTACAACCTCTGAACTTCCCTTCTATTTATTTGATCCCCTAGCCTAATTGTATAATCCACATGGTCTAAAGTTCGGTCGGGACCCACAGTTGTGGACCTCAAAGAGTGCCTAACACCTTCTCTTTGAGGTAATTTAAGCCCTTACCCGATCTTTGGTGGCGTTAACCATTCAAACAGAGTTATTTACAACTAGGTTCCCTAACGCACCTTAAAATTCGTTAGGTGGCGACTCTTCTCTTTTAATACCTCCTTTTAAAAGAGTTGTCACATGTCGAAGCCCGCTTTCACGAGAAAATGAGGCGCGACATACACAAAAGAAGTTGGCTAAATACTTAAAAGACAATCATATTTCCTTACCAGGTTTGGTGGAGACCAGAATTAAACAGCATAATGCTTCTGTTATTTCCCCTAAGATTGCAAATTATTGGGAATTAGAACATAACTATTCACATACGGTTAATGGAAGAATATGGATATTAGTTAACAGAAATGTATGGCAATTAGATGTGGTACAAACAGATGCTCAGTTTATTCACTCTACCATTAGTAGCTCTAATGTCAGTTATGCTCTAACTGTGCTGTATGGATATAACAACTTATATATAAGAACGGAGATGTGGTAAAAGCTCAAAAACCTTTCACAAACTATAAATCAACCATGACTATTATGGGGGGACTTTAATGTTATTATTACTCCACAAGATAGAGTGTCAAAGCATGTTGTAACACAATTAGAAGTCCGAGATTTTGTAAACTACTGCTTAGATGCAATGATGTCTGAACTCCCTTGGAGAGGTGAGTTCTTTACCTGGACAAATGGGAAAATGGGAGAAGACAAGGTAATTAGCAGGATTGATAGAGCATTAGGGAATGATGATTTGTAACGACCCGCCCAGTCATTTTGAGTGTTCTAGCCATGTTTCCCAATTTACTATTTATTCTATGCTCAATTGTTTCTATGTGACTTGCCGGGGTAGTTGGTTTGGGTCTAGGGATGTTTCGGAATTAGTTGAGATACTTAGTTTTAAGGTTGGAAGCTTAAGTTAAAAAGGTAGACCGGATGTTGACTTATATGTAAATAACTCCACAATGGAGGTTTGATGGTTCCAATAGCTCCGTTGGGTGATTTTAGACTTAGAAGTGTGTCCGAATAGTGATTTGGAGGTCCGTAGTTGATTTTGGCTTAAAATGGCGAAAGTTGGAAAATTAGAAGTTTGACCGAAAGTTGACTTTGTGGTTACCGGACTCGAATTTTGGTTTCGGGAGTTAGAATAGGTCTGTGGTGTCATTTATGACTTATGTTCAAAATTTGAGGTCAATCAAACGTGATTTGATATGTTTCGCCATCGAATGTAGAAGTTAGAAATGCATAAGTTCATTAGGCTTGAATCGATGCACGATTCGTGGTTTTAGCATTGTTTGATGTGATTTGAAACTTTAAGCGAGTTCGTATGATGTTCCAAACATGCCAAAAAGTTCCATAACACAATACGGACCTACTTGAGACCTCAAAACACATATAACAATATTAAAACGACGAATCATACCTCAAATAGAAATCTATGAACTTTGAACTTTCAAATTCAATAACTCGTGCCGAAACATAGCAAATCAATCTGGAATGACTTTAAATTTTGTACACAAGTCCTAAATGACATAACGGAGCTATTTCAATTTCCAGAATTGGATTCCGGCCCAGATATCAAAAAGTCAACCCCCGGTCATACTTTCCAAAAAATTCAACTTTCGCCATTTCAAGCCTAATTCCACTACGGACCTCCAACTAATTTTTCAGACATGCTCCTAAGTCCAAAATCACCATACAGAGCTATTGGAATCACCAGAATTCAAATCCGAGGTAGTTTACACATAAGTCAATATTCGGTCAACTATTTCTAATTTAAGTTTTCAATTATAAGACTAAATGTCTCATTTCACTCTGAAATTCTTCCGGACCAGAACCAATTACCACGACAAGTCATACAACAACTGTAAAGCATAAAGTGAGCTGTAAATGGGAGAACGGGGATGTAATACTTGAAGTGACCTGTCGGGTCATTACATCCTCCCCCACTTAAACATACGTTCGTCCTCGAACGTGCCAAAAGTTGTTTCCAAGCCACCAAATCACTATTCCACCTTACCACGTATGTACTCGGGGGTGACCCCACGTCACCCTATCCTATATAGGTCTGATAACACCACATAACTAAAATTTCTTAATTCAGCCTAGCCCACAAGCCATAGAATCCAATTTTCAACATCCGAAATTTCTTATAAAATCTGAATCTCGCAACCCACATACTGTATAAATCTGAACAATTGTACCAAGCCACATCCATAACCCAATATACAATCGCATGATATATCACATAACACTGATACTCATAGCAATGATTTTCAATCACAGTAGCTGCTCAGAACTTCCCAATGCCAGTAATAAACCTCATATCAAACAAGACTCTATTCTAAAACCTTCGTACACTACCGATGATGAAAGAAACACGCAGAAACTCATAACCATTCATCAGATCCACCAGTCGTGGAGCTCCCTCTCCTTCGACAAGAACCGTAGTAAATTTCTAAGCCGACTTTCGATATTATCCTTCCAAATATACCACAATCAAATCTGATAGCACCCATCCTAGATCCGACGACTTCATATTATCAAATACCAGCTACTCTACTAAGATGCCACACCAATTCTATCTAAAGACACAACCCGTGCAATCCGTGCACCAATAAGCAACATTCCAAATGTACTCAATCATGAAAATGACTCAAACAAGAGAACCGTCCCGCAAGCTCGACGGGTACCACCCCATCGCAATGCTAAGAACCCATCACACACCGTAGAACCATAACACACGAATCTAACACAAAGGATCATATCTCAACATAACTCTGCCGCACTGTGCGACCCCATCCAACCACTGGCCCATATGAGATACCTCGAGCCACCATGCTCCAAATCAATAACTACGCACAATTCGACCGTGCAATTACCATAACCATGGAGAAGCAGATGACACAATGACACACAAAATCTGAAAGAACATAACCCATCGCCATCAACCGTGCAATACCCAATTACTCACCCATCTCAAATTCCGCTATAGAACCCAAGTAGAACCGAACCAAGTGTGCTTAAAACCAATGAACCACAACTCCTCTAGCATAGAAGAGTAACTCACAGATCATTTCAGAACACGAATAAGCTCAACAACAACCTAATGGCACATCCGTCAACAATAGTAGTATGGAGCCAACTGATCCGGTTCGGTATAGAATACACATCCTAATTGGGCCTACCAATGGACCCCCAAATCAACTCTGGGCACCCACAAATGGATAAATGACCCTCCGAAAATCCGCAATGACTGAATCATAACACATACTATCGTCTAGCTAATTTTGGCCATGACTTCACAGTCCATAACCATGAAACAATCTGCTCTTCAGAACTCCCAGTCTCCAAATCCATAGAACACACGAATCGCATATCTGATCCCAACTCCACCGCCGGAATGTCTAACCTATCTCTCACACATGATCATCCCATAAGGAATACTTCTAAAATTCTTCTGTGCCACATAGCATTTCACGACCCAAAATCAACCATCGTGATGGCGCCTATCATGAAACTAGGCCATCCTCTACTTAAAAACTCATCACAGTAAGAATAACTTTAAAATAAATATGGAAGCAGTTAACATTAAAGAAACCTTTTTGCAAACAGGATAAATCCCAAAATGCGATACAATCCAACCCAAAACCGGGGTGTCACTGAGTACATGAGCATCTAAATCAGAGTACAGTTCACTACAGTGTCTAGAGAAATAAACTAAAAATACAACTAGTGATAAAGAAGGAAAGTCAAGGCATGTGAATGCCGTGCAGCTACCTTGGTAGTCTCCGAACTCTGAAGCCTCAATCAGTAACCGCCGCCGTGACCAGGAACGCCTGGATCTGCACACGAGGTGCAAGGAGTAACGTGAGTACATCTAACTTAGTAAATAACAAGTCCAAACTTTGGACTGAAAGGTAGTGACGAACTCAACTGGTACAAACAAAATAGAAATAACTGTACAGAAACGTAGGCATGCTTTCAAATTAAATAGGCAACTCAAAACAGTAAGGTGAAGCATATCTGAACAATGTAAAGAATATAACGCTGCTATCTCTACATACCAATGCACATGTTGTTTGTGATGCACCATGTTGTCAGCCTCATGTGCTCCCACTCTCAAATGCTCAACCACTCAGTACTGTGTATGGCCCATACGGCCCAGGGAAGATCCATCCCGGAATATATACATCACTGACTATAAGTCACCCAGTACCGAGGAAGGCCAATCCAGCCATGTGGAGAAGATCCATCTCCAAGTATCAAGTACTTCGGATAAGATCCATGTCAAGGGAAGATCTATCCCTCAATAATATCAATCGCGCTCACTGAGGGTTCGTACAAACTCCGGAGGGGCTCCTACAGCCCAAGCGCTATCATAAAATTAGTATAATCATTGCGGCGTGCAGCCCGATCCCATAATTGTCACTCATAATCAGGCTCTCATCCTCACTCAGTCATCAATCTCTCCAGTCTCACTCACGGGCTCACAATATCATGGAAACTAGCCCGAAACAATGTTATGATGTATCAATAAATAACAATTGAGACCGAGATATGATGTGAAATGCATGAACATGACTGAGTACATAATATCAACAAAATCAGTGAGATGACAGCAAGAAAGGGCTACTAGGGGCCCCAACAGTACCGGCATAAAGCCTAGACGTGATATTTAGCATGATTGACAGCTCAATTACTTTATCACATGATGAAAACACGGATATCAACAAGGTAGAATTACTATACAGTTCCATAAGATTAATCAGGCCATAGTTCCCACGGTGCACGCCCGCACGCCCGTCACTTGGCATGTGCGTCACCCCAATACCAATCTCATAACACATAGTTTAGGGTTTCGAACCCTCAGAACCAAGTCTTAAAGCGTTACTTACCTCAAACCGAGCAAATATCTACGTCGAAATGCCTTTGCCTCTTAAATCGGTCTCCAAACTTCCCGCATCTAGCTACAAGTAATACAATACAATCAATATAGGCTAAAGGGATCAATTCCACAAGAAAAGTACTAAATCATAGCCAAAAATTAGAAATCGGCTCAACCCGACCTCCGGGCCCACGTATCAAAATCCGACAAAAGTCAAAAAACCCGAAGGTCCATTCACTCGCGAGTCTAACCATACCAAATTTATCAAAATCTAACATCAAATGGCCATTCAAATCCCCAAAACTCTCTCTCCAATTTTCAAGCCCTAAACCCCCAAACTTTACTTCAAAATCTCACTAATTAGGTGGGAAAATCAGTGGGGAAATAATTTTTATTATCCAACATGAGTACAAGAAGCTAACCTCAATAATCACCTCAAACATATTCTCGAAAATTGCCTAATTCCGAGTCCAAAATGTTGAAATAAAACAAAAATCGCGAACCCTTGCTTTTAAACCTTCTTCCCAGGCTTTTCGCACCTGCAGACCTATTTCCGCAGCTACGGAACTGCTCCTACGCAAACACATATGTACCTGTGGAAACCCACTAAAACACTGGGCTCGCACCTGTGCTCCAGGTCTCGCACCTGCGGATTCGTTCCTGCGGCCCTTCGTCCGCTTCTGCAGAAATGCCAAACTTTTCCTCTTTTGCATGTGCGGCCCATCCTCGTATCCGCGGACTCACAGATGCGCATCTTTTCTCGCACCTGCGCCCCCTATCCTTCCTGGCCTTGCCCGCATCTACGGCCTCCTCTTCGCTTCTCCATGTCCGCACCTGTGGTTCCCCACTCGCATGTGCGATTACACCATCAGTGATAACGCTTCAGCTATCCTTCAACATCAAACTTTGATCCTTTAACCACACGAGGTCCCCGGGACCTCAACAAAACATACCAACAAGTCTAATAACCCGCTACAAACTTACTCAAATCCTCTAATCTCTTCGAACAACACCAAAAATACAAATTACACACGGATTCAAGCCTAATGAACTTTGAAATTTCCAAATTCTACAAACTACGTCAAAACCTATCAAATCACGTACGATTGACCCCATATTTTGCACACAAGTCATAAATGACACCACAAACCTACTCCAACTTTTGGAAATTCCAATCCGACCCCGATATCAAAAAGTCAACCCCCCGGTCAAACTTCCCAAATATTCGACTTTCGCCATTTCAAGGCTAAATTAGCTACGAACCTCAAATTCACAGTTCAGACACGCTCTTAATCCCAAAATCACCCAACAGAGCTAATGGAACTGCCGAAACTCCATTTCGGAGTTGTATTCACACAATTCCGACTACGGTAAAAATCCTAAGATTTAAGCTTCCATTTTAGGGACTAAGTGTCCCAAAACACTCCGAAACCGAAACAAGACCTCCCGGAAATTCACATAAGAAGAAACAGATACGGGGAAAGCAATAAATAGGGGATCGGGGCTAATACACTCAAAACAACTGGCCAGGTCGTTACATAGCAAAATTTGAATATCAGCAGTCGATCAACCAGGAGAGTGTCGCAGTACCAGTGAAGTATCCATAAATCAAAACACATTGCCCTTCTGAAATGTATACTCTTATCAAGGCATACCGATTAGTAATATCATTAGCCTAGTCATCTGAAACCATCCATGATGCCTACGAATTTATGACCTTCCCTTCAAAATTGAGCAGTGCTCTCGCTCATGTAAATCTCAATCCCTCACAACACACTGCATCTACCATGCCATCCTGTGAAGAATACTAAAATCTCATAACCAACTCTGAGTCACAAGCAGAATGCGTACCCGATCAGTCAGAAACCTTCCATTTGATCTCATCTAGGAGAAATCCCAATACGCAATATGTTCTTCACGCCAGTAGGAAATATCCACCTCGGACCGTGATAGAAATCATCGAGATCTCTTTGAAACCCATTTGTACATAACCAAGCTATCATAACCAAATCTTTCTAACCTAGCCCAGCCACGCAGGTGCCAAAACCCAAGAGCATTGCCACAAAACACCTGTGGAGACTAGCCACATCATAAGTACCCAAAGAACCGATTATATTCTTTACTGTGCTGATCTAACCTATTACCACGCTGTCCTATTTCTCCAAGTCCCTTCCAAATTGCATTCAAATTGCTACTTCTCCTTGATAGAACACCACGATCCTTAACCACAACTCACTCCACGAAACCTAACATAAAACCACAACACCCTAAGGCCCATAAGCCGTCGTATTCCCTTTTAAGGACCCCCAAAAGCACCACAACCGAGACATCCACTCAGAAAGACCTTTTGTGAATTTAAAATTGTTCCTCCTCCCTTTTCTTATACTGAAATGTAGAATCTATAGTCATACAGAATTACCGCAAGTCCCGACACCATCCAACGTAAATAACTGATTCTAGCGATATACGAATCCAAAAATATTTCAATTGCCACTTATACATTTTTGAATCGATTAGAACCTTCTCGAGAGTCATCCACTTTGCTCAAATCTAAATTGCACAGCCCAAATGGGCTGAAAGACACGTGCCCCCACTAGCACAACAACACCCAAAGAAGTAAACCTGCCTTAATACCACCGATCAAATTCATACTTTGTGCGCACTACATCCTTCAGAAATAACAGCTCACTCATCCCATGATTTTCCTATACTCCTAAATTGCCATAACTCGTATCCAGAAATTCCCTTACCCGAGTCATTATCGAACTACACCTTTGCAAGTCATCACTAATTCCCAAATACACCTCAGACCAAAACAAAAATTTGACACATAACCATGAATTGAATTGCCAATAGCAGACTTCCCCACTTGGCTCAAAGCCATAAATTTAAACACTCGATACCTCACAATTTCCATTCTCTATTACTGGCATAATACCGTAGTCAGTACAACGAAAATTGTTTTCAATCTCACACAACGCCAACTATAAAAATACCTCAATCACTCGCTAAGCTCGCATTCATTCTCTTAACGCTCAAGTCCACTTTCTCAACCAGGTTCAGATTCAAATCCCAACACACACGCCCCGCTGGCAGAAAGAAACTCTCTACTCACATCATAGGGAATACACCTACATAGATTACTCTGCAGGGGATAACCCACATACTTAACCTTAAATTGGTATCTTGTTATACCATTTCGCAACTACAATTACTATGAAATCACTTAATCTTTATGAGTCCAAACTCATAACACCACATAAAAATCTACTTCACTCCACAACTAAACAACATGAGAGATCCTTCAAACAATATGAACACATATCGCAATCACATCATACTTACCACTTAGTCATCCAATCACAAATTCCACTAACAGGGACACCACCGGACATATAAGTCCCAAAAGCACGTGCTCAAACCACCAAAATCTCCATGCTTAAGCTATCATCAAAACCCGGCCTCAAGTCCTCCAGACTGGCCCATCATCACCATGCCAAAATCACATCTCGCACCTCAACCATAGAATCACAAGCTGTTGGCACACAGCTGATACCGAGCGCTCACATGCGCATACGAATGCGTGGACGAAATTCAAAGAGTTACGCTTCAAGCTCAATAAATGCCACATGATAAGGGAAGAAATATAGGAAGTATATCCTAAATATCATGTAGCCTCTCGAAGATAGGTATGGACGCCATCATACCGATCCGCAAGACTCTACTAGACACTTACTCAAGACTTGTAGAACTTATAAACCTAGAGCTCTGATACCACCTTGTCACGACCCAAAATCCGACTAGTCGTGATGGCACCTAACCCAACCTGCTAGGTAAACCAATTAACCACTAACCAATTCCAATAATAATTAATAAAGCGATTAATTAAAGAAATATTTGAATCTTATACATTCCCCAAGGACTGGTAGTACAAATCATGAGCTTCTAAGAATAGAGTTTAGAAATATGAAATAAAGTAAATACATCGTCTGTTTGAAAAGTACATAAACCGAGTTTTATATATCTAACCATGAACAAGAGGCAGCTACCACCAGGACGTAGGTACATCTTCAAATCCAGCTCCTATCGAATACAACAACATCTGCAGCCAACATCTGCACGCAAGGTAAAGAAGTGTAGTATGAGTATAATCGATCCCATGTACTCAATAATTAACAAACCTAACCTTAGGTTTAAAATAGTGATGAGCTAACACAAAGGTCGGGTCCAACACCAATATTTCACAGCAGTTCATAACAACATAATATAAGTAGCAAAAGAAGTATCTCAGAAATAAAAGGCTCGGTTCATTCACAGTTCCAGAAAAATAGGCATTTCTTTTTAAGTATCTCAGTGAAAACCCAAATCTTTTACCGAAAATGCCAAAATACGAGTAAGTTTGAAAACTGTGATTTTTCCCAAAAATCCTTTCAACAATCAATAAGATATTTCATTTTTCTTTTTTAGATAGAAAGTGTAAGATGTCTCTTTATGACCATATGTCATAATGTATGAGAAGTCATAAATGACGTGATACTATACAACATGAGAAAAAATACATCTCTATGCCTGTATGTCAAGTGTGCATGCCAAATGCGATGCAAATCAGTGATAAAGACCATATGAATACTCTTAGAGTACAAATTCACTCGGTCCTCCCAGTCACGCGGCACTCGCACTCAGTAGGTACCTGCTCTCACTAGGGGTGTGCAGACTCCGTAGGGGCTCCTACAGCCCAAGCGCTATAATCCGCAAGGACAACTCACATGCTGCACGGGCAACTCACATGCAATAATATCAATATTTGGAATCATACAGACAACTCACGTGCTGCACGGATAATTCATGGGCTACAGTATCAATATCTGGAATCGCACGGACAACTCACATGCTATAGTATCAACATCCTCACAAATAGGCCTCCGGCCTCACTCAGTCATCAATCTCTCCAGTCTCACTAACGGGCTCACAATGTCATGAAACTAGCCCGACAACAATGATATGATGTATCAATAAATAACAACTGAGACTGAGATATAATATGAATGTATGAATAAGACTGAGTACGAAATATCAATGGAATCAGTGAAATAACAGCAAGAAACGACCACTATGGGTCCTAGCATTATCGTCCTAAAGCCTAAACATGATATCTAGCATGATTGACAGGCCGATTACTTTATCACATGGTGAAAACATAGATATCAACAAAGTAGGACAACTATACAGTGCCATGGAAACAACAGAGTCTCAATTCACATGGTGCACGCCCACACACCTTTCACCTAGCATGTGCGTCACCTCAACACTAATTATATAACACGTATTTCGGGGTTTCATACCCTCAGCTCCAAGATTAGAAGAGTTACTTACCTCGAACAAGCCAATACAAATGCCGAGCAAGCCATGCGATCCTCCAAAGATTCCATCACGTGCGTAATGACCACCGAACGGCTCAAAACTAGCCAAAAGCAATTCAAATACATCAAATAATGCTAAAGGAACCAATCCCGATCGAAAAGGAACAAATCTTGAATCAAAAGCCCAAAATAGGCCAAACTTCTAACCCAGGCATGCACCTTGGAAACCGATAAAATTTACAAAATCTAATAACTCATTCAATTACGATTCCAACCATACTAGTTTCACTCAAATCCGACTCCAATTCGATGTTCAAAATTCAAAAATTCATATTATGAAACTTTAATCCAAAACCCCCAAATTCCTCTTTAAAATTCACAATCCAATTACCAAAAACTAAGGTAGATTCGTGATATAAAGTCACAAATGAGTAGAGGACACTTACCCCAGTCCACAAGATGAAAATCGATTCAAGAATCGCCTCAATCCAAGCTCCATAGCTCCCAAAATGAAGAAAGAACCAAAAAAACCCCGATAGTATAGCTTCTGCCCAGCGATTCTGCATTTGTGGACAATTCGTCGCATCTGCGACCACCGCTTTTGCGGATAAATTTCGCTCCTATGAAAAGTAGCCTTGCCCAGCAACACCCGCACCTACGGTATTAAACTCCACATTTGCGAAGACCCTCGCACCTACGCATCCGCTCCTGCGGGCCTCCTCATCCAGCTCTCATCTCGCTTTTGCGACTGCATTGTCGCTTCTGCGACCATCGCACATGCGCAAACCAGCTGCAGGTGCGATCACACCAGAACCAGCAACTTAGCAAAAATCCAAAAAATAAATGAAATGATTTGAAACTCGTCTGAAACTCACCCGAGCCCCTCGGGACCCCGTCCGAACATGACAACAAGTTCCATAATACAATACAAACCTACTCGAGGCCTCAAAACACATATAACAATATTAAAATGATGATTCACACCTCAAATTGAAATCTATGAACTTTGAAGTTTCAAATTCAATAACTCGTGCCGAAACATAGCAAATCAATACGGAATGACTAAAAATTTTGCACATAAGTCCTAAATGACATAACGGAGCTATTTTAATTTCCAGAATCAGATTTTGTCCCCGATATCAAAAAGTCAACCCCCGGTCAAACTTTCAAAAAATTTAATTTTCGTCATTACAAGCCTAATTCCACTTACAGACCTCCAAAATCACTATATGAAGCTATTGGAGTCATCATAACTTAAATCCGAGGTCGTTTACACATAAGTCAACATCCGGCCAACTTTTTCCAACTTAAGTTTCCAATTATGAGACTAAGTGTCTCATTTTACTCCGAAATCCTTCCGGACCCGAAGCAGTTACCCCGACAAGTCATACAACAACTATAAAATATAAAGTGAACAGTAAATGGGGGAACGGGGATGTAATACTCGAAACGGTCAATTGATTCGATTAAGTTATCATTTGATTAAATTCTCTTATTTTGTACTCAATGGTTTGCTATCATAAAAAAGGGAGAGATTGTTAGCCTCAAGGTTTCGCGTATTGATTTTGATGATAACAAACCAATATAATTATTAATCAAAGAATATTTACTTGTGGTAATCTTATTCGTGCAAAGGTTTATTCAAGGAAGAAGATGCTAGTAAAGATCAAAAAAGATATGAGAAAGAGAATTGCATATAAACAATTTATGAGCGAAAATATTATCAAGGAAGATTATCTCCAAGCATCATAGAAGGAATAATATTTGAAAGTCAAATTTTAAATATTGAAGAAGACTCTGCGAAAATTATGGAAGGAAAGTTTTTCAATATCTTGAAAGAAAAGTTGCTAAAATCATGGAGAAGATCTATTATTTTGTAGAAGAAAATACTATATGAAAAAGATACTACAAGGCCAAGGAAGAATATATTCTATGGAAAGAAAATAAATTATAGATGTAGTACAATCTATATTATGGAAAGAGATTATTTTTCAAGATCAAAAAAGGAATATTTTAAATATAATAGGAGAAAAATATATTTTCTATGGAAAGAAAATATATTATGGATCTAGTACAACTTATATTATGGAAGATTATTTTCCAAAATCAAGAAAGGAATATTTTCAATTTAATAGGAGTTCAAAGATGCTACATTCCTTCTTTGGTATGGAAAGAGAATAATTTATGGAAATAAGTTTGAGTTCCATATAAAGAATGACTATTGCTCTTATGGAAATTCAAGAATATTGAATCAAGACTATAGAAGGTTGAAGAATGATGCACGTGGAGATGCAACAGAAATTAATTATGAAATGCAAGGTTTTCTAAAGAAGATCAACCAAGATATTGCATCCAAATAAAGAGAGAATATTCTACTACCATAAAAAGAAAATGAGGTGCGGTGAATGAAGGATCAACAAAAGGAATGTTGAAGAATTGTGAAAAAAATTACTTATGATCAAATTGTGAGCTCATTAATGACTCAAGCACCAAGAAAAGAAAAAAGAAAAAAAATCCTCTACACAAGGATTTTCATGCTGGTACTCAACGAATATTTTACATATTCAAGAAAGGAAAGTGGAGACAATTAAGATCTGTCCAAATACAAGAAGCCAAACAAGGAAAGGAAATCTATGTTGCAAAGATGCCTATGGTATATCCACTTTCAAAAGGGTACAAAGTCAATATATTGTCCACATTCATACAAGTACAGGAGCCTGCAAATTATGGAAACAAATAAAGGAGCAACGGTCAAATTCCCTTGGGCTATGCAATGGCCAGAACATGTTGAAAGGACTATAAATATACAAGCTCTATGAAGGAAGATTGTACGCGGCCTTCTATTTGTCGTTCCAACTACAAGTTCTTTATTCTACTCTTAACAATCATTGTAATTCACTTTTAATGGATTTACTGTGTACACAAAAGAGTAAAGAGAGAGAGAAAAATATTGGAGAGACAGTGTGTCCTTAGAGGTTATGTTATTATTTATTTTTTTGGAGAGCGAGTAAAAACCAAAGAGTCGTTGTTGGTGACCAAGTAGAAACCAACCCTTTGCGTTGTTGGTGAGCATGTTAAAACCAACCCTTGTTCGTTGTTGGTGAGCGAGTGAAAACCAACCCTTGTTCGTTGTTGGTGAACCTTGAAAATCATACAATATGTACTCAACTCATAATACAAAGAGATCAAGAGATAACAATCTTGCAACCCAAGGAGACTGGAGTAGGATACCACATTGGTTCCGAACCAGTATAAAATTTCTGGTGTCATTTACCTTATTGCTATCATATTTCATTATAAGCACTTACTATTTGTTGAGATTAGTATTTGATTGAAATAAATTACTAACAGTATTGTGCAGGTCGTCTTTGTATCAGTCGACTAGGTCTGAGGAGTAGTCGACTAGAATTTTAAAAAGGCTACAATTCACCCTCCACCTTCTTGTACTTTAAATTAGTATCAGAGCAGGGCTCACATTTTTACTTTTACTTAATAAAAAGTGAGAAAAGATAATGTCAGCACACATAGTTATCGGAGCCTTACTCCAAGAGGGGACTTCTGCATTAAGACCACCATAATTCAACGGACAGTATTAAACTCATTGAAAAGTTTAAATGGAATCTTTCATCAAATCTTGTGATATCAAAGTATGACGAGTCATCAAGAAGGGTGACTTTCCTCTCCTATAGTCCAAACCAGAAAAGAAACCAGAAAGACAGGTATCTACTGAAACTCTTGATATTGAAAATCATACTGACGAGCATATGGCGATCGTGCAGATAAATTCAAAGGAAAAAAATCTACTATACAATACTATAAGCGGAGAAGAATTTGAGAAAATATCAAGTTATGACACAACCAAAGAAATGTGGGATAAACTTGAAGTAACCTATGAAGGTACCGGTAAAGTAAAAGAGATAAGAATAAACCTTCTGATTCGTGATTATGAGTTATTTCAAATGAAGGATAGTGAATTCATTGAAGACATGTTTGACCGATTTAGTAAAATAGTTGGAGATATAAAATCCTTTGGAAGACCATATTCAAGCGGTGAACAAGTCAGAAAATTCTAAGAAGTTTACCCACTTTATGGCAACCAAAAGTTGTTACTCTTGAATTTGGAGATCTCGATAAACTGTCATATGATGAACCTCGTGGAGACCTTATAGCCTTTGAGCAAACTCATCTCAAAAAGCATGGACATGAAGAGAAGAAAAAGAGTGTTGCTTCTAAATCAACTATTGTTGACTCTAAAAGTGAAGACGAAGAAGAAGGAGACAAACATCAAGATGATATTGTATTATTTTTTAGAGTTGTCTCTAACACGACGAAAATATGCACGAATAATAGAAGAGGTAAATCAAGTTCTAGAAAAGGTGAGGATAAAAATATTGATAGAAAATGCTACGAATGGAAAATTATGGTCACATCCAAGCCAACTGTCCAGAACTAAAAAGGAAACTATCCAAGGGCAATCATAAGAGAAACTCTTCCAGCGTATGGAGTGATGAATATGTGCCACATAAATATCATAGTAGAGCTGTCAACCTTTGTTTCATGGCACGAAGTAAAACAAGTGAGAAAAGAAAATCTTTTGGTGCCTGAAGTGATGAAGATATATCAGATAATGATCATGAGAAATCTACAAGCAACTGCTTCATGGCCCCCAAGTAAAACAAGTGAGGTAAGATCTCATGACTGTGATAAATATAATGAACTTCAAATTATCATAGAATAGGCTTTAGAAGACATGAGAAAAATGATTGATGAGCTCAAGAACATTAAACGGGAGAAGAAGAATCGGGAGACCCAACTTGAAGAACATAACAATTTGAAAAAGGAAAAGGAAGGGCGGGAAATTCTACTCGAAGAATATCAAGTTCAAAATGACTTACTTCAAGAAGAAAATGCGGAATTCTGCAAACAAATGAATAGTTTGCACTAATCTTCCCATCGTCATTTTGATCGACCGAACATGCAGAGACATTTTCTTAATAACTTCAAATTGACTGAAAAGGGATCTACTAGTAGAAGCCTTACTTCAAACAAGTCTACTCAGGAAAGCTTCAAGTCGATTAAGGCACCTGCTGGTAAATACTCTACTTCTTCTATTACATGCCACTACTGTGGCAATTTTGGACATAAGGCACCTGCATGTAATTATGCTAAAAGTCATGTTAGATCAAAATCTATTTGGAGATCTAAATAGTTATATGTATCTCCAATTATACAAGCTACTAACCATGAAGGACCCAAAAGGGTTTGGATACCAAAAACAAACTAATTTGTTTTGCAGGAATTCTTACGTCCAGCCATAAAAAGGATCAAAGATGTTTGCATACCGGCTGGTCGAGACACATGCTTAAAGATGCTTCAAAGTTCTTACATATTCAATAAAGGATGAAGGAAATACGATGTATGATCTAAAGAAATGACTTGTATCACTAAGGTTTATTCAAGTTCTTCTCGTTGCATTAGGTGATATATATCCAGTTATTGGCTCAGTAAAGTATAGCCTAGTATATACATATTAGTCACCTATATACACTTTGAGTCCACTAGTTACATCACATTGTTACTCTATTTGGTATAATTTTTTCATCCATGACTTAGAGACTTTAAATAGCTCGAGTACATGTCTTGCATGAACCATGTCATTTGCATAAGATATTAGGACAAGCAGGCATGCGATTTTATTGATACCATACAAACTTGATTCATGCCTATATGTCTCTTAGATTATTCTTGAAGTGAAAAATATATGTGTCATATTTTCTTTCCTGGTACGAATGCTAATGCTTCATTCAAGCCAAGAAAGTTATTCAACCTTGAGGTCATTTCTGCACATGAAACTTTTCGGGCAGTACTCAAAAAGTTGAAGACAAAAGGTATGTATTTCTACTATTAACTTATTCACTTAGGTTATGTTTTGGATCCTTATTGGAGAACAATTCATATGAGATATGATATGAAGAAAAATTAATTGTTGATTATGTTTATCCTTTTGGTCAAATGTCTATCCATTATCATGGAAAGGACAATAGTTGGTAAGATTGACGGTATCTTCATTAGCCCTTGCTATCAGCTAATCTTATGGACTTGAATTTATCTTATTGGACTTATATATCTTTTAGAAAGAGTGTGAATTCAGATTAGTATTGGTACATTCATACAAGCTAATCTACAAAATCTATGAGGAGCATTGTGGTGAATAATGTACAATAATAGCCGAATAAAGTCGAAAGAGACCAAGTATGAGAGACGATCAAGTATACATCCAAGTATATTCAAAAAATGATCTTGATAGTAAGGTTGAGAAATAAGGGTAAACTTGTAGCACAAGGTTTCACAACAAGAGGTTTGTTTCTTCATTAATTTTTCTGCTAGAGTATTATTTTTTGCATGCATCTTATAGAGCTTTCAAACTGTTTCAAAATGTATGTGAGTTTCTCTAAATAATGGAGATCTTGTTTTCTAACATCCCCAAGAGTTGAGAATTTTCTAAATTTTTTTACCAAAGCTTGATAATTTTCCAAAAGTGATTTTTTATTAATAAAGAAAAAAAGAAAAAGGGCATGATCGTGAGTTTATATTTGCAAGTGTATAGATTGATAACATATGATAGTACTAATAAAATTTTGTGTCAAGGATTTCTCAATCTTATGCAGGGTGCTCGATTCTGAGACTAACATGATGAAGAATTAATTTTCTTCTCTCAAGTTCCAAATAATTCAAATCCAGCAAAGGATAAAATTAGTTAGTCAATGATCATTGAAGTACCAAAGCGAAACTTGAATGAAAAAGCAAAATTGGCATAGAGCGATTGTTTGCAATTCATTTGTGTCATGGAAAAGCCAAAAGCAACGTTCCACAATCTTATTTAGCTGATGATGAATAGTTTTGCATGAGAAGTTGTTGCAGATAAATTCTTTGATGGAATATCAACAAGAGTACAAAGGGTAACACTATCATTATATTTCCTGAGACGAATAGTAGGTACGTCTTGAGATTATTATAACACGCAGATATTTCCTCACTTTGAGGAAAATATTTGATATCGGGATGATATTTTAGTGCCCCTTTCTTGTAAGAATGAGTCATTATCTCTATGGTAACTGATTCATTATCATCTAGTCTCTTATGTGTTTCTATATTGAAGTTTTCCTAAGGTTCTAGTTATTTACAAATCTTTCGACTCGATACAAATCTTGCTGAAATATTTCCTTAACTATTTGTAGGTTTTCTAATTTTTTTGTCAATATGGAGCAACTCTTGTACTACATTTCAAGGGTGCTTTGAAAAACTAAAACAACTTGTGAAAGATCCAAAGAAATATGAGAAATAGAATTTCATGTGAAGCATTTATGAGCGAAAATATTATCAAGGAAGATTATCTCCAAGCGTCATAGAAGGAATAATATTTGAAAGCCAAATTTTAAATATTGAAGAAGAATCTGCGGAAATTATGGAAGGAAAGATTTTCAATATTTTGAAAGGAAAGTTGCTAAAATCATGGAGAAGATCTATTATTTTGTGGAAGGAAAATACTATACGGAAAGGATACTACAAGGCCAAGGAAGAATATATTCTATGGAAAAAAAATATATTATAGATGTAGTACAATCTATATTATAGAAAGAGATTATTTTCCAAGATCAAGAACGAAATATTTTTATTATAATAGGAGAAGAATATATTTTCTATGGAAAGAAAATATATTATGGATGTAGTACAATCTATATTATGGAAGATTATTTTCCAAGATCAAGAAAGGAATATTTTCAATGTAATAGGAGTTCAAAGATAATACTATTATTTATGGGAAAATATTCTAACTACATTCCTTCTTTGGTATGGAAAGGGAATAATTTATGGAAATAGGTTTGAGTTCCATATAAAGAATGACTACTGCTCCTATGAAAATTCAAGAATATTAAATCAAGACTATAAAAGGTTGAAGAATGATGCACGTGGAGATGCAACATAAATTAATTATTAAATGCAAGGTTTTATAAAGAACAGTAGTGATTCGAGAAGGAATTCGTGAGTGACTGACCATATTATGAAACTAGTTTACTGTTAAAGGATGTACACCTCTTTCTCATGGATAGATGGGGCTACCGCACCGTACAAAATCCTCTGATCAACCAAGATATTGCATCCAAATAAAGAGAAAATATTCACTACCATAAAAGGAAAAAGAGGTGCGGTGAATGAAGGATCAACAAAATGAATGTTGAAGAATTGTGAAGCAAAATTTCTTATTATCAAATTTAGAGCTCATTAATGACTCAAGCACCAAGAAAAGAAAACAGAAAAATAATCCTCTACACAAGAATTCTCATGCTGGTACTCAACGGAGATTTTACATATTCAAGAAAGGAAAGTGGAGACAATTAAATTCTGTCCAAATACAATAAGCCAAACAAGGAAAGGAAATTAATGTTGCAAAGATGCCTATGGTATATCCACATTCAAAAGAGTGCCAAGTCAATATACTATCCATATTCATACAAGTACTGGAGCTGCAAATTATGGAAACAAATAAAGGAGCAAGGTCAAATTCCCTTGGGCTATGCAATAGCCCGAACATGTTGAAAGGGCTATAAATATACAAGCCCTATGAAGGAAGAATATACCCAACCTTATATACATTTATCTATCCAACTACAAGTTCTTTATTTTACTCTTAACAAGTATTGTAATTCACTTTTAATAGATTTACTATGTACACAAAAGAGTGAAGAGAGACAAAAAAATATTAGAGAGGCAGTGTGTCCTTAGAGGTTGTATCATTATTCATTTCTTTAGTGAGCGAGTAAAAACCAAAGAGTTGTTGTTGGTGATCGAGTAAAAACTAACATTTTGCGTTGTTGGTGAGCGTGTTAAAACCAACCCTTGTTCGTTGTTGGTGAACGTTGAAAATCACACAAGTTGTACTCAACTCATATTACAAAGAGATCAAGAGATAACATCCTTGCAACCCAAGGAGACTGGAGTAGGATACCACATTGGTTCTGAACCAGCATAAAATTCCTGGTGTCATTTATCTTATTGCTTTCATATTTTATTATAAGCAATTATTGTTTGTTGAGATTAGTATTTGATTGAATCATAGTACTAACAGTATTGTGCAGGCTGTCTTCGTATCAGTCGACTAGGTCTTAGGAGTAGTCGACTAGAAATTAAAAAGGCTACAATTAACCCTCCCCCCCCATCCCCCGTACTTTCAATGGGTTCATTGTAATGACTCGGTCGGTGGTTTCGAGTATTACAGCCCCGTTCCCCCATCTACTGTTCACTTTATGCTTTACCATTGTTGTATGACTTGCCAGGGTAATTGGTTCGGGCCTGGAAGGATTTCATAGTGACATGAGTCACTAAGTCTTATAATTGAAAACTTAAGTTGAAAAAGTTGACCGGATGTTGACTTATGTGTAAACAACCTTGGATTTGAATTCTGATGATTTTAATAGCTTCGTAAGATGATTTTGGACTTGTGAGCGTGTCCGAAAATATATTTTTGAGGTCCATAGTGGAATTAGGCTTGAAATGGCGAAATATGAATTTTTAAAACGTTTGACAGTGGGTCGAATTTTTGATATCGGGGTCAGAATCCGATTCTTGAAATTTGAATAGCTTTGTTATGTCATTTATGACTTGTGCGCAAAATTTGAAGTCATTCCGGATTTGTTTGCTTTGTTTCGGCACGAGTTAGTGAATTTGAAAGTTCAAAGTTTATATATTTCGATTTGAGGTGTGATTCGTATTTTTGATGTTGTTATGTGTACTTTGAGGCATCGAGTAGGTCTGTATTGTGTTATGGAACTTGTTGGTATATTCGAACGGGATCCCGAGGGGCTCGGGTGAGTTTCGGACGGGGTTCGGATCATTTCATTACATTTTTTGATTTTACTAAGTTGTTGGTTCTAGTGTGATCGCACATGCGGCTGATTTTGCGTAGGTGCGATGGCCGCAGAAGCGACAAAGGTGTCGCAGATGCGAGGTGAGAGCTAGGTGAGGAAGACCGCAGAAGCAGATAGTTGGGCACATATGCGGATGCACAGGTGCAAAGTGATGAAGCGCAGGTGCGAGGGTCTTCGCGAATGCGAAGTTTAATACCGCAGGTGCGGGGGTAGCTGGGCAATACCATTTTTCACAGGCGCGAAGTCTTTTCCGCAAAAGAGGTGGTCGCAGATGCGACGAATTGTCTGCAAATGCGGAATCGCTGGGCAGAAACTATATTATCGAGGGTTTTGGTTCTTTCTTCATTTTGGGAGCTATGGAGGTCGGATTGAGACGATTCTTGAAGCAAGTTTCATCTTGTGGACTGGGGTAAGTACCGTCCACTCATTTTTGATTTTATATTACGAATCTACCTTCATTTTTGGTAATTGGATTGTGAATTTTAAAGAAGAAATTGGGGGTTTTGGCTAAAGTTTTATAATATGAATATTTGAGTTTTGAACATCGAATTGGAGTCGGATTTAGGTGAAACTAGTATGGTTGGACTCGTAATTGAATGGGATGTTGAATTTTGTAAATTTTGTTGGGTTCTGTGGTGCAGGCCCTAGTTGGTCTTTTTGCCAATTTTGGGCTTTTGATTCAAGATTTGATCTTTTTCGATCGGGATTGGTTCCTTTAGCATTGTTTGATGTATTTGAGTTGTTTTTGGTTAGTTTCTAGCCGTGTGGAGATGCACATGCTAGGTGAAGGGCGTGTGGGCGTGCACCATGTGAATTGAGACTTTGTTGTTTCCATGGCACTGTATAGTGGTCCTACCTTGTTGATATCCGTATTTTCACCAGGTGATAAAGTAGTTAAGCTGTCAATCATGCTAGATATCATGTTTAGGAATTATGCCGATACTGTTTGGACCCATAGTGGTCATTTTTTGCTGCCATTTCACTGATTTTATTGATATTTCGTACTCAGTCATATTCATGCATTCATGTCGTATCTCAGTCTCAGTTGTTATTTATTGATACATCATATCATTGTTATCGGGCTAATTTCATGACATTGTGAGCCTGTGAGTGAGACTGGAGAGATTGATGACTGGGTGAGGCTGGGGGCTTCTTTGTGAGGATATTGATACAATAGAATATGAGTTGTCCGTGCGGATTATAGCGCTTGGGCTGTAGGAGCCCCTCCGGAGTCTGCACACACCCAGTGAGCGCGGTTGATATTATTGAGGGATGGATCTTCCTTGGACATGGATCTTTTCCGAAGCATTATATACCTAGAGATGGATCTTCTCCACGGGCTGGATTGGCCTTACTCGTTACTGAGTGATTGATGATCAGTTCATGTATATATTTAGGGATGGATCTTCCCTGGTCCGTATTGGCCATATACAGTACCGAGTGATTGAGCATGATGAGTGGGATGTGTGAGACGGTGAGATTGAGTACTCTGAGACTGTGAGTACATGAGTTCATCTCTGAGATACATTGCATTGACATGCACACATGACATACATGCGTAGAGATGTATTTTCCTCATGTTGTATGGTATCACGTCATTCATGACTTCTCACACATATTGGCATATGGGCATAGTGATGCATTTTTCACTAGCTATCTGGAAAGGAAAATGAAAAATCTTAATTATTGTTGAAAGGATTTTTGGAAAAATCACTATTTTCAAACTTACTCGTATTTTGGCTTTTTTGGTAGAAGATTTGAGTTTTCAGTGACATACTTGAAAAGAAATGCCTATATTTTTGGAACTGTGAATGAACTGAGTCTTTCATTTCTGAGATACTCTCTTGTTATTGTACTATGATGTTATGAACTATTGTGGAATATTAGTGTTGGATCCGACCTTTTTGTTAGCTTGTCGCTACTCTCAACTTAAGGTTAGGTTTGTTACTTATTGAGTACATCGGGTCGGTTGTACTAATACTACAGTTTTGCACCTTGCGTGCAGATGTTGGCTGTTGATGTTGTTGTGTTCGTTGGGAGCTGGATTTGAAGATGTACCTGCGTCCCGGTCATAGCTGCCTCTTGTTCGTGGTAGCCTTAGATCTATAAAACTCGGTTTATGTACTTTTCAAACAGACGATGTATTTATTTCATTTCAGCTTTGTAAACTCTATTCTTAGAAGATCGTGATTTGTACTACCAGTTCTTGGGGAATGTATAAGATTCAGATAATTTCTTTACTTAATTGCTTTATTAATTGTTATTGGAATTGGTTAGTGGTTAACTGACTTACCTAGTGGGTTGGGTTAGGGGCCATCACGACTAGTTGGATTTTGGGTTGTGACATTCACGTGAACCGATACCCCTTAAGCTAGATACGCCCATGTCGGGGAAGGGCCTCATCCCAAGGGAAGTGATATAGACAACCTACCCTAATGCAAGCACTAGTGGCTGCTTCCACGGCTCAAACTCGTGACTTATTATGGGTAACACGGTGACAACTTTACCGTTTCTCCAAGACTCCCCTTCATACATAATAATTAATGAAAATAGAAATTAAACTTGAACATAACAATAATACAAACACATGCTATGTTAGAGTGCCACAATGGTCTTAAGTAATTCTCACCTTAAATTTAACTTTTGGAGTTAATTAAATACAAGATTCAAGGTCAATTTCTAATCATGGTATCAAAATCAGACCTATATTAATTCATAATTTATCCGGTGAAGGACCCCCATGTTTTGTTTTAAATCCTATGGATAATTAAAGGGATTCTTACCTTCCTATACTATATATGAAACTTTATTACTCTACTTAATTAAGTTTTAACTTAATTACATGGGCATATATAATTTATCAATTATATACAAATTAGTATTAATGAATATCCCTTTATATTAGGAATTGATGTAACGACCCGACTGGTCGTTTTGAGAATTAAAGTCCTGTTCGACAGCATAAGGTCTCGAGTAGCTTCGTATTATGTGTTATGACTTGCGTGTATTGCCGAGTTTAGTTTTCGGATGATTCGGGGTCAATTTGGAAGAAGAATTCTTGTTTTTGAAGCTTAAGCAATAAAAGTTGATCGGAATTTGACTTTTGTGTAGACGACTCTAAAATGGCATTTTTATGTTTCCAGTAGTTTTGTGTGGTGATTTTGGACTTAGGAATGCATCCGGATTTGGATTTGGAAGTCCGTAGGGTAATTTGAAGCATTTAGTGAAAATTGGAAAGTTGAAGTTTTGGAAGATTGAGAGGTTTGACTGGAAGTTAACTTTGATGATATCGGGATCAGAATGCGATTTCGAGAGTTAAATTAGCTCTGTTATGTCATTTGGGAATTGCATGCAAAATTTTGCGTCATTCCGGATTGATTTGGTATGTTTCAGCACGGGTTTTGAAAGTTGAAAGATTTGAAAGTTCATAAGTTCAATTCTTTGTGTGATTCGTACATTCGACATTGTTTGATGTGATTTTAGACCTCGATCGGGTCTGTGTGTGGTTATGGAACATGTTGGTATGTTCGGACGGGGTTTCGGGGGGCCCGGACGTGTTTAGGATGGGCTACGGGCCATTTGCTCAAGTTTTGCAATGTTGAAGTTCTGGTGTCTGATATCCTTCTATGCTATCGCATAAGTGCAACCGCGATTGTGAAGTTTGTTTGGTGGGCTGGTCCTTTTCCTCTTTGCGTTTGCATAGACCACTCCGCGATCGCGAAAGTGTGCCTTCTACTTCTCCGTATTCACATCACCCTGTCCGCGTTCGCATTGGGCTTCTGGTGGCGTAGTGTACTGGCTTTTATGCGATCACAGTCCTATTCACGCGATCGCGTAGTGCTTTTTATGGGAAATGTAAGTTCTTGTACGCGGTCGCATTACTTTTTCCGCAATCGCGATGTATCATAACTGGGCAGAATATAAAAGTACTCTATTTCGAGGGTTAGCCACTCTTATCATTTTTGGAGTTGTAGACCTCGGATTTGAGCGATATTTCATGGGGTTTTCAAGGTAATCATTGGGATAAGTGTTCTTCACCCAGAATTTATTATATTCCATGATTTTATTTTTGTTTTTATCTTATAATTAGTGTTTTGAGTTGAGGAAAATGGGAATTTTTGAAGAAATCTTTCAAAATGTAAAATGATGATTTGAAGGACGAATTGATGTCGGAAATTGATAAATTTGGTATGGTTGAACTCGTATCGGAATGGGTGTTCGGCTTTTGTAAAATTTATCGTGTTTTGAGGTGCGGGCTCGGGTTTGACTTTTTGGATGATATTTTAGTTTTTATTAAAGATTGAGACTTTATTATCCAGAATTTATTCCTTATGAGTTTTATTTATGATTTGAAGTTATTTTGTCTAGATTTGAGTTGTTCAGGAGATTGTTTCACTCGAGAAGTTCATTTTAGAGTAACGGTCTAGCTTCTCTAAGGTAAGTATCTTACCTAACTTTGTGTGGTGGAACTACCCCTTAGGATTTGAGTCTTTGGTGCTAATTATGTCATGTGAAGTCCGTGTACGCGAGGTGACGAGTTCGTGCTCGAGCTTATTTATAGAAATTTGACCGTTAAGGGATTTTAGGTTCTTACGTCCATTAAATATGAAGTTGTGTTATCAAGTTAAATTACTCATTTACTAAATCCACCCGTACGTGTCTTAATTGGAAATGATTGCTCCATGTTTTACCCTTATTGCTGATTAAACTCTTATGTTCCTTAACTGAAGTCGTTGCCTCTATTTATTTTCTATGCCAACCCTTCCGTAATTGTTTATCATTAGTTGACATTATTATTATCTTTTTCGTAATCTGCTTATCCTTAATTGACTTTGTTGAATCTCTTCCGTAATTGCCTACCCCAAATGAAGTTGGGTTATCCCTTATCATTGTTGATATACCCTTAATTGGAGTCATTGATTCATGTTATCCCTCTTATCGTTGAATTTCACTTATGTGGAATCATTGCTACCCAGTAGCTCTTCCTTGTTGAGTTGTTGCTATGTTGTATCATTATTTCTTGTTGTGTCTTTCCTTGTGAGTTCGTTCTTCCATCTCTTTATGTTCTGGAGTTCTTAGTTGATTTACTTACATTATTCTTGTATTATTGTCATGGTGGCTGTTGTATTCAGTGTTGTGTTGCACGAGATTTCTGTCGTGCGGTTGTTATTATATTGTACGAGGTTTATGTCGTGCTATTGTTATTGTGTTGCACGAGGTTTCTGCTGTGCGGTTGTTATTTTGTTGTACGAGGTTTCTGTCGTGATGTTGTTATTGTGTTGCACGAGGTTTCTGTCATGCGGTTGTTATTGTGTTGCATGAGGTTTCTGTTGTGCGGTTGTTATTGTGTTACACGAGGTTTCTGCTATGCGGTTCTTATTTTGTTTGCACGAAGTTTCTGTCGTGCGGTTGCTATTGTATTACACAATGTTTCTACCATACTATTTTTATTGATACGTATGCGGTGGTATAAGATCTGGGTGTTGAAACGTGTGCGGTGAGATAAGGTGGACTTGAAACACGTGGCTAGTAGGGGAACTACTAGAAGCTATGCGGTGTGATAAGGTAGGCTAAAACGCGGGATACTATTACGGGAAAATAATTTTTCAAAAACTAAATATAAAGGCTCCTGTGGTTATATAAGGAAAGTTGTGGTTCATATTACTATTTGAGACTACGAGGCGGTACCTCGGGAGGGCTCTGTTGTCATCTGCCAACTTTTGTGGACTTGGCTTTGATTGTTGTTTTTCCTTAGCATACTACTAATTTCTTTCCTCCGTGTTGCTTTATTTGCTCAATTCTATGTATCTAATCTTGTTATGCTTGTCGTGACGTCCATTTCATTGATGTCTTATTTACACCGTATATTTTGTGGCGATCGTTTCTTATGTGCCATTCATTGTCTTTACTCTTAATTGTTTACTTGAATTGTGGTAGAACACTTTCATAAGTATACACGTAGAAGAATCACCCATATCGGTTTAAGGAGATGAATCCTGACGTTATTGACCATTACATGTACTCTTGTCTACTTGCCTTCTGTGTGAGAGTTGTCTTCTTGGCACGTGAGTCGTTCATGTGGTTATAAATTGAAATGTAGGCACAAGATGCCAGTGATTAAGGTTCAAGAATTGGGACCCGTGAGTTGTGATTATGAGGTTCAATACCTCGTGAAAATGCTTGAACAGACCTAGTGTGAATGTGGTTGTTCTTATTGAGTTGTTGCTGGTTTTTTCCTTTATTTGGTTTCACCGGACTTAGATTATGTTCAGCTTACTCTATAGCATTATTACCTGATTGCTTCATGTTAAATATTGTTGTCCTAGTGTATCATTGTAAGTATGATTTTGTATTCCTTATCATGCTTAGCTTTATATTAATATTGTTTTCTCTGTTAATTCACCTTCACACCTGTTCATGTTGTTTAGTCTGGTAGGTGTCTTCACTATCCCTCGTCACTACTCCACCTAGGTTAGTCTTGATACTAACTAGGTATCGCTGTGGTGTACTCATACTATGCTTGTCCACTTTTTTGTGCAGACCCAGGTGCCACGGTTGTTGTTGATTATTAGCTTGTTGGTCGAGCTGTGGAGACTCAAGGTAAACCTAACATCGCGTTCGCAAGCCTTAGAGTCACCTTCTGATATTTTCATTGTACTGTTTGATTGTATTCTGAATTATTGTATTTAGGGATTTCCTAGTAAACTCAATAGAGCTTATAACTTGTACTACCGGTTTTGAGAAATTGTAATTGTGTATAAGATTTTATCTCATATTTATTATTGGATGGTTGAATTCTTCTATTTATTTAGTAAGTGTAAGGCTTACCTAGTCTTAGAGACTAAGTGCCGTCACGACATCCTACGGAGGAAAAATTGGAATCGTGACAATTGAATAGGGAATCCCCATCCTTGCTCTCTCTCTCTCTCTCTCTCTCTCTCTCTCTCTCTCTCTCTCTCTCCCTCTCTCTCTTTCTCCATTCTTTTCCCAATTTTCTTCTTTCGTTTTTCTCTGCTTTTTATCCTCATTTTTTTCAGGAAATTCTTCAATGAATTTCAATTGTTATAATATCGAGTTTTAACTTAGTAATTTCCTTTTGTGTTGCACAATTGGTGTTTGAATTGAAATTGTCAATCAATAAATTTTGAAGGTATTTGATTTTCCACCATTGATAACCATTAAAAGCTCCGAAGCTTTGAATTTGAATTTGGGTTTTCAAAAACTATTGTTTGTTTGGATTGGGTATTGTTGAAAATAATTGGAAATATTATTTGGAGTTTATATCTCAATTTTGAGGGTGTTTGTGAAGATTAGACTTGATTTTGGCTGAATTTCATATTGAAACAAGAAGAAGAAGAAGAAGAAGAAGAAGAAGAAGAAGAAGAAGAAAACATGACATACAATATACTTACTAAATTGTAATAAAGCTGTATGTAAGTTGTATTCTGCTGTAATTATATATATATTATTTGAATATTGTATGAAAGTTGAAAAATAATCGTATAATGTATGAATCATTGTATGAAATTTGTATTTAAGTTATAAATACTATCTTTATACACAAAGTTGTTGATATGTATCAAAATTTTTTTAAGAGAAGAAGTTTTGACTAAAATTTCAGAGAGGAAGAAGAACACACCACTTGCAAAATATATACAAATCATATACAAAAGACATATCAAATCATAAACAAAATACATACAAAAGACCTATTATATAAAATTTGTATGACAATTGTATTTAAGTTATATGATGTTATAATTGTATTTAACTGTGTAGAAATAATGTATGAAAGTTGTAGATAAGATGCAAATAAGTTGTAAACGATATAATTAGTTGTATAAAATTTATTTTTACTATGTATATTATTGTAAATATTCAAATTTGCATTAAATTTTTATGAAATCTATTTTTAATTTGTATGTTGATGTACCATACATTGTTCTTTTCTCACTTGATTTATTAAGGAAAGAAAAGTAGAGAATGAATTCCAAATCGACTTATGTGCACTAATTCATATTTGTTTGAACGGAAAAACTTGAATATTGATGGGAACTGAATTTAAAAAATTTGGGAACTGAATTATTTACCTGAAAAATCTATTGATTCTTTTGCTGAGCTTGCAGATTCATTCATAAAAGCACATTCTGGAGCTTAGAAGGTTAAAAAAGGATGGAAGACATTTTTAAGGTAAAACAAGGAGATACAGAATTACTCAGGGAATTTGTGGATAGATTCCAACGAGAAAGGATGATGATTCCACAAGTACCAGATAATTGGGCAGCTATGGCATTCACGAGCAATTTAAACGAGAAAAGTTCAGAAGCCATGAGGAGACTAAAGGAAAGTTTGCGAGAGTTTCCTGATACAACATGGAATGATGTGTACAGCAAGTACAACACTAAGTTGAGGATAGAAGAAGATACGATTACACAACCAAGGGTTGATGAAAGAGCAAGTTCGAGACGTTTAGAATCTGAAAAAAGGTTCGGGAAAAACAGGTATGAACCTTACATGGGACCTGCAGGAAGGGATTTAGTCTAAACAGGAAAACATATGATCTGACTCCAGATCAAGGCACAAAGAGGCGGGTTCATCATCCAGGTTCAGAAAAGGATGGGATGCGCGAGCATTGATTCCAATACAGATACGAGGATTGGAGATTACAGTTTTAATATTAGTACTTCTGCGTTTGTAGCTGTTTTAAGAAGTATGGGAGATAAGGTGCGGTGGCCTAAATAAATGAGATCAAACTCGAGCAAAAGAAATCCAGATTTCTTGTATGAATTTCACAACGATCATGGCCATAAAATAGCAGATTGTAGGTTATTACAAGGCGACATTGAGCATTTGTTGAAGTAGGGTTATTTAACTGACTTGTTCAGTGAAAAATGTAGGCAATTATATATATAAAGAATAGACAAGAGACTTCGAAACCTCCTTCTTCAAAGAGAATAGTCAATATGATAAGTAGGGGAGATGAGGTCAATGGTGTGACATATACAACTGTAAATAAGACGTCAAAAGTCACAATCACTCATAGAAAGCGAGTTCGCCACGTTTTGGATAAAGACGGTATAACATTTGATGATGCATATGTGGATGGCTTGTTAATTCCTCACAACGATGCGCTGGTAATATCTTTACTTGTACACGATACTAACGTAAAATGAGTTTTGATTGATCCAGGTAGCTCCATAAATATCATTCTGCTAAGGGTGGTGAATGAAATGCGAGCTAGAGATAAGGTGGTACCAAAGGCACGATCTTTGTTTGGATTTGATAATTCAAGTGTTATCACAAAAGGGGAAACAATGCTTACCACATTTGCAGAGGGAGTTATCAAAGATACAAAATTCCAGGTGATAGATGCTGACATGGCCTATAATATGATTCTTGGAAGGCCATGGATTCATGATATGGACGTTGTACCGTCTACATTGCTTCAAGTTATTAAGTTTCCTTCACAATAGGGGATTCGACAAATCTGTGGAGATTAGCAGGCCTCTAAAAGTATCAATTCAGGGGAGGATTCAAGCACAACGAATAATGTGGTAGATGAGAAATAGCAAATATAGAATTCAATTGAGGATATAATAATACGAACCTCAACTGAAAGCATTTCAGGACAGATGGATGTAGATTCAAGACTCGATGTTATTCAAGAGCTAGAAAAGAATGAAAACATCAAAACAACAACTGAGGAACTCGAAGCTATCATGCTATTCAAGCACTGGCTAGATAGAAAAGTTTACATTGGAGAAAAACTGAGCCCAGAAATGAGAGGTAAATTAGTTAAATTTTTAAAAGCTAACACAGATTTCTTTGCTTGGTCGCATTCAGATATGACATGTATACCACCAGAGGTGATGAGCCACAAACTAAATGAGGATCCATCGTACCCGCCAATCAAGCAAAAGAAAAGGAATCAAGGGTCCTTAAAAAACCAAGTGATTGAGGATGAGGTACAAAAGCTTTTAAAAATTGGATCTATACGAGAGGTATAGTACCCAAACCGGTTAGCTAATATTGTGGTAGTTCCGAAAAAGAATAGAAAATGGCGGGTTTGCGTAGATTATATTGATCTAAATAAAACTTGACCTAAAGATTTATTTTCTTTATTGTATATAGATCAATTGATTGATTCTACCGCAGGTTCTAAGCTGTTAAATTTTCTAGATGCATATTCAGGTTATAATCAAATAAAGATGGATCCTTTAGATGAAGAAAAAACTTCGTTTATTACAGACAGTGGGAGTTATTGTTACAAAATCATGCTCTTTGGTCTAATAAACGTTGGATCCACGTATCAAAGATTGGTGACTAAAATGTTCCAAGAACACCTGGGAAAGACTATGGAAGTCTATATTGATGATATGTTGGTCAAGTCAATACAAGCAGGGGATCAGTTTCAACCCCTATCAAGCACTTTCGAAATTCTCCTCAAATACAATATGAAGCTAAATCCAGAAAAGTGTGCTTTTGCCGTGGCTTCAGGTAAGTTTTTAGGTGTTTTTGTTTCTAGCAGGGGTATTGAAGTGCATCCTACACATATCAAAGCCATTGAGGAGATACCGGTTGTACTCATAAGCAACAAAAAGGTGCAGAGTTTAACAGGGAGGATAGCAGCCTTGGGAAGATTTATTTCAAAGTCTTCAGAAAAAAGTTTTAAATTCTTTTCAGTATTGAAAAAGCAAAACCAATTTGAGTGGACTGATGAATGCCAATAAGCCCTCAACGATCTAAAAATATATTTGTCAAATCCACCCTTACTAGCCAAACCGAAAGATGGAAAAAGGCTACTCATTTATCTCGTCGTATCAGAAATGGCGGTAAGCGCAGTATTGGTGTGAGAAGATAGAGGTAAACAATCTCCAATTTATTATGTTAGAAAATCTTTGTTGTATGCTGAAACACGATATCCTCACTTAGAAAAACTTGCTTTAGCATTAAATATGACATCTCGAAAGTTGAGACCTTATTTTCAATGTCACCCTATCTCTGTAGTAACTGTGTTTCCTCTAAGGAATATATTGCATAAACAAGAACTATCTAGTAGGTTAGCTAAATGGATAATAGAATTCACTGAATATGATATCACATATCAGCCATAAGACAAGCAATAAAATGCTATCCTATCACTAACAATGAAGCGGAGTACGAAGTTGTGATTGCAGGTTTGGAACTAGCACGAGAAATTAGTATAGAACAGATTATAATCAAAAGTGATTCGCAACTAGTGGTCAACCAGATGCAGGGGACTTACATAGCAAGAGAGGCACGAATGCAACTATATTTGGAAAAGGCACGGGAATTGATCAGATAGTTTTAATCATGGAAGGATGTGCAAATACCTAGGGAGGAAAATGCAGAAGCGGATGTGTTAGCTAATCTCGTGTTTGTTGCGGAAATAACAAATGCAGAAAATGCTATAGTAATACATTTGTTTCATTCAGCTCTCGACCAAGATAAAAATGAGGTAAATTTTAACAATTTGACTTGGGATTGGAGGAATGAATTTGTTAACTTTTTGCAGTACGAAATTTTACTTGAAGACAAGAAAAAGTCTCAGTTACTTTGCCGAAACGCTGCCCGGTATTGTTTGAGTCGTGGAAATCTATACCGAAAGATGTTCGGAGGAGCTTTAGCACGATGTCTCGGACCTTCGCAAATGGAATATGTGATGAGAGAAGTACATGAGGGGCATTGTGCAATCACGCTGGAGGAAGATCATTGGTGAAAACTCTAATTAGAGCAGGGTATTATTGGCCAAAAATGGAAAACGATGCGGAAAGTTTTGTAGCCAAATGTGATAAGTGCAAACGATATGCAACAATATGCATCGCCCAGCGGAGCTGTTACATTCAGTTATTTAGCCATGGCCTTTTATGAAGCGGGGCATGGTTACCTCAAGCTAAAAGAAAGGTACGGTTTTTATTAGTTTTGACAGATTATTTTTCAAAATGGGTAGAAGCAAGAGCTTTTTAACAGGTGCGAGAAAAAGAAGTCATAAACTTTATTTGGCAAAACATTATCTGCCGGTTCGGAGTTCCAAAAGAAATCGTGTGTGATAATGGCCCACAGTTCATAGGCACGAAAATCACAGAATGTTTTCAAAGTTGGAAGACTAAACGGATAATGTCCGCACCTTATCATCCTATATCCAATGGGCAGGCTGAGTCAACAAACAAAGTTATTATTAATAACTTAAAGAAGAGATTAGAAGAGTCAAAAGGCAAATGGCCCGAAGTGTTACGAGGAGTTTTATGGGCTCATCGAACGACAACAAAAACAAGCACAAGAGAGACTCTGTTTTCACTTGTCTATGGAGCTTAAGACTTAATCCCAGTTGAGATAGGTGAACCAAGTATGAGTTATACACATGCAACTGAGGATTTAAATGAAGAAGAGATGCGAATGAATTTGGATTTACTGGAGGAAAGGAGAGAGGTGGCGCTAATAAGGATGGCGGCTCAGAAACAAATGATCGAGCGATATTATAACAGGAAAGCTAATTTGAGATACTTCAAGAATGGGGACTTCATCCTCAAAAAGGTGCTTCAATCAACAAAAGCGGCTAATACAGGAAAATTTAGTCCAAATTGGGAAGGCCCCTATAGGGTTCGAGGCATCGCTGGAAAAGGAGCATATGAGTTGGAAACTATGGATGGCAAGATACTACCATCAAATTGGAATGTTGTTCATCTGAAGAAGTATTACTTTTAGATGAAGAAAGTACCCATGAACAGGTATCACTCAGTTATAAATTTTTTTTATTCTTTTGAATTATACTAACAATTTTAAATGATAGGCAAAAAGCTAGATCGTACCAAATGATGATATTATTCCCGAAAGACACGCAGAATACTAAATAATTCCCGGTCAAGGTTAAGACCTTTCTGATAGCAAAATGGTTTATGCAGTTGTCATCTAAATATATATCTCCGAGTCCCGTTTGTATCTTCCTTTTCAGGAAATGGACCACAAGCAAGGAGTAATCCATTGTTCGATATTTCATACTTCAAAGCTCCAACACTGGGGGGGACTATGCATATAGAAGCCTGAATCAAAAACCTTGAAGAAAACTTGGAAAGGCATAAACTTGCAAAAAGGACACGAGTTACGAGTTTTAGATTAAGACCAAAAATTAGTCATGGGATAATAGACTCAATTTTGTATTTCAAAAACTTGTTACAAAGAAAGCAGTTATGAAAGTGTTGTATGCATAAATGATGTACAAGTGTTATATACATAAATAAAAATGATGTACGAAATTTAAAAGTTCAAAGCATAAAACTTCCTCAATTTATTTTTTTTTCATGTCTACTTCGTCTTTCATATATTTACACCAATATGAAGATGAGACGTCATCTTCATCAGTGTCGTTAACATAAAAGGGCCATCTTTTATAAAAATTTATGTTTATTAAAGTCACAGACTGTTTAAGCATTTTTAAATGCAAAGAAAAGGCTCAAATATCAAAGAGCAAAATAAACGGTAAAAGCAACCTTCCCAAAACCTTTCTATCAAAAAGTTGTAAACAAAACAACAAAATAAAAGCAAGAAAAACTAAGGAGCATCATCTATGGGGGTATCATCTACGGGAACATCATCGACGTGAGAAGAGGGATTAATTTGAGAAGAGGAGGCTTGAACATCAGCTCCACCAGGAACGAGTCCATTTCCATCACCTCCGAGGTCTTCGACTTCAGGTGAGGAAAAGCATTGACGTTGTTGAATTTTCTTTAGCCTTGGCGATTTCAGCATTAAGGTCACAACCCTTCTGATTGGCCTCAACTAGGGTCTCGAGGCGTGTGTTCGGGAAAGCCCAACTCACATATAATGTTAGCTTATCCTCGAGAATCTCATAATCCTTCTCCCACTAGTCAATCTCGCCTCTCAGATCTTCATTCTATGCTTCAGAGGCATCATAAGTTGTCTTCAAAGGAGCAAGTGAACTTTCCAAGAACTGAATCTTATCAGTAGAGGCGTGGAGATCTGCCTGAGTTTGAGTAAGTGTTTGAACCAACTCTCCTGCATAAACCTCCTTTTGATTAAGAAGTTACTTCAAACTCCTTATTTCTTCAGTTGCATTAGAAAGTTATTTAGCAAATGAGGATTCAAGAATATCCTTATCTTTACCAACTTGACTAGAGGAAGTTTTCTCAATCGCTAATTCATCGGTAATCATTCTCATTTGTTGTTCCAAAGCATTCTTCTCCTCTGCTAAAACTTCTTTTTCCAATTGAAGACCTTCAAATTGTCCTTTCCAATTATCAGCCTCGGTGCGATAGTCAATAACTTGTTGGTCCGCATGAACAACTCTTTTCATAAGCTCCGTACCAATCAAGTCGATATGCAAAAAAGGAGAACGAGTTATGAGTAAACAAAAGAAGAGAAAGGAAATATAATTGAAATAGTACCTTCAAGGAAGAATGAACAATGTCATTCATCAAGGTCAACGAGTTATGACTTTCCAACTTCGACTTCTCCGCGGGACCTAGCAGAGGTTTCAACCACACATCGGCTTGACCAGATTTTCTCAACAAGTTCCCACCTTCAGGAACCTCAAAAACAACTCTCTTCATTTCCCTTTTGCTACTAGAAGGTTCCACTTCTACATGAGAAGTAGTCACGGGGATGGCAGAAGAAATAGAAGCAGCCATTGGGGTAGCATCAGGTAAGGACATGTGTAGATTAGTGGGGACTGAGATTGGAAGGGAGGCAAAGGGAAATTCTTCAGAAATAGGTCCAACAGCTTTGTCACCTTCGAAGCCACGAGCAAATAAATTTTCAACAGAATCTTGGGGAGGATCATTAGCTTCTTCATCAGAAATCACTAAAGGAGCGCTCACTGGCTCATCCGTAAGACTGAAAGGGATTGAACTTGGTAAAGGGTTATTAGAAGGAATATTTTCATCATCTGAAATCACACATCTCCTTACGCGTGGCCTTCGCACCAAAGAGCCCTCTTCAGTGTCTTCTTCACCATCAGAGCCACGAGTTCCATCGATCTTCCTTTTTGAAGAAGAAGAACTCAAAATTCTTTCTTGAACAAGAGTCACGGAAAGCCTTGTGGATGGAACGGATGCAGGACTAATACCGTGAATAGGAAATCCTAGCAAAGAAAAAGGGCAAAATAAGAAACTCTTGAACCAACAAGGGAGAGAAGAGGTAAGATAGTAAGCGGAAGAAGTACTGTGCGTCTTCACTTACCAGCCAAATCTTTGTGAAAGGTATTTCCAAGATCTTCTCTAAATAGGGGTAGCATTTAGCAGTTTATGTACCCAAGCACGGAAGTTGGGAATTTCTTCAAAAACTTCTATAGTTTCTGAAAAAGTAGGTACATGATTATATGAGGCTTTTTTTTCTTTAAAAAAAAGGGAAAACTTATGTGCAAAATTTTATTTTTCTGAAAAAGGCATATTTTCTTCACCTACTAGAGCACTAGTGGGAACAATAACAAAACGGGCATACCAACCACGGTCCCTGTTATCCCCAGGGATAACCAGTACTCTCTTACTTCTAGCCACGAGAGAAAAAACTCCTTCACGAAATAGTTTAGGATAGTAAAGATGAAGCGAGTATCGGAAAGTAAAAGGCATAGAAGCTAGATCTGATAAATAACGAAGGCATGCAACAACCCTCCAAATAATGGGGCCAATTTGTCCAAGGCACGCGTTGAATTACCGGCAGAATTCAATGATTACTGGGTCGATAGGTGGTTCGAACCCTAAAGTAAATGGGTAAGTGTAAACAAAGGAATAACCAGCTTGGTATGAATAAATTCTCTTATTGAAATCGGGAACTAAGACTGAAAAATCTAGTTTCCAATTACATTCTCTTCGAACCAGGGAAATAAGCCCAATAGTAATTAAGGTTGGATAAAGGTCAGTAGGATTAAGGGAGGCTATAGATGAATCTTGATTTCTCATGGATTCGCGATCAGTTGTAAAAGAAAACTCATGAGGAACAATCTCTGCAACTGTTGGTTCGCGCACTGATTCACTTAAGTCTATATCCTTATAAGAAGATCTAGGGGTTAAAGGAGCCCTAGGTTTAGAAGAGGAAGATTTAGCAACATTGTCATGGGAAGAGGAACCGCGATTAGACAACGAGCCTAAACTATGAAGTCTACCACCCCTCCTACTTTTAGTAGAGACAGTAGAAAGAGCGAGTTCATTAGCAATCACAACCTTACGAGGGTCTGATGTAGAAGAAAACATGATTATACAGAGAATTAACAAAGAGTGGATGCGGAAATATGAAGAAAGAGTAATATAGAGAATACTGTAGAAGAAAGATTTCAAGAAATTAAAGAAGAATGAAGATATTAAAGGTAGGTCATTATGAAGCGTCATAATGAAACTGTCACTTCATGACTGACGTAGCCACAGTAAAACCCTAAAAAGCGCTGAAAAACTGCATAACCAATCGTTAGAAGCCACGTGGCACAAACATTAAATAGACGTGACATACGCCGCGAAACACAATGATACTCGAAATGCGGCGGCAAAGAATTTCCGCCATAAATACTTACCACTTCCTGACTATTCAATTGAAGAATATTCAGAAAGTGGGGGACTATCTATACTGGTGGAAAAAGATGTCACACGTGAAACCTTACTGAGCTGACAAAGCATGACACGTGGAACAATGGTGAAGTGACAACTGGCATACTCAATTAGTGAAATTAAGAATGTAAGAAAGATACGGATCAAACACCCACGAGATAGTAAAGAACAGATGACCGAGGCTAAACAGCTGTCAAAAAAGAGGCGCGAATAGAATGAATCAAGGCCATAAAGGAGGAAAGATTCATGAACCAATAATAAATAAGGAAAGGGAATCGGAATCGTTATAAGGCATTTATAGCTACGAATGCATCAGTTATGGTTATCAACAATAACGAGCAATCAATATCATTAATGCTCATAATGAATTCGTCATAAATAGGGAAAAACGTTATGATTAGACATTCCTACATAAGGATAGAGAATTTCGCTTTTAAAAAAAAGTTTCAAGCATTACTGAAATATACTTATAATTTCTTGCTTTACCAAAACCTTCTACTTAATTTGAGGGATCAACTGTCATTCCTTATTTCTTTTTGCTAATTTATATTGTTATTTTTATTTCTTTCTTTTCAAACGGATTGTTGAGGAAGTAAAATATCATTTGGTTATCAGTAACCCGATTTCTTTTAAATATAGACTTTAACTGAAAATCCTATTTTTTGGTTAAAGAGGGATAAATTTTAGCGACAATTGCCTTAATGTTGTTGTCATAAGATGCGGAGGAAATGGACAGCGACAACAAAAATGGTCAGCACTAAGGCGTCACCATTCTGAATCAGATTATCTTCTTGGGTATCATTATATCTCACAACGAACTTTTGATGTATATTAAAGTTTGTCAACCTGGTCCTGTTTCTCACATTTCAGATGTTCTTGCGGAAATGTTGATTTAAATTTTTAGATCTTTTGCCCAAAAAGATTGCATGATATTCAGGATAAAAAGGGGGTTCGTTAGGGTCCGAGCACAATTGTTGAGATTGAATTTAATTTATAATCTTCTAAAACTTTGAATCTGCTCAGTTATGCTTTTTCCTTTTTTGTAACTGAAATTCCGTTTGTTATGGCTTAAGATAGGTAATACACAACTGGAAGGAGTCTTATTAAAAGAGGAATGGAGAGAAAATAGAAAAAAGATATAACTAAATCCCCTAATTTAAGGCACTAATAATGGATTTGTATATAATTTGTAAGTAATCCTTGTTTAGGGCGGGTAATATACAAAATTAGGACAATTTTAATAAATAAATTTCAAATATCGTATAGGAAGAAAAGAATCGCATAATTAAATGTGAATAATTAAGGTGCTAGTATAAGCATATCAATTAGCATTGTTTGCTACTACAGTCATCCAGAGATTTTCATAATTACTACTACTATTCCAATTTACCTTAACAAAAAGAAATTTCTAATTTTTCTCCTTCATATCTCTTTTTTAGTCTTATTCTTGGTTTTTTTTTTATTTATCTGATGTGCTGATGTTTAGCTTATGTTACTATCTTATTGTTACTGCTTTTTCATATTTTTTTCATTATTTTATGTCCTTTATTGTTGCTGTGACTATAATGAGTTTATCAGAAACATGTTCTTTACTCGCACAAAAAAGGGATTGGGTCTTCATACACGTGCGCTACCCTCCCAGACCTCACTTATGGAATATGTCACGAGGACCATCATTTTAATTTTTATATTTTTTCTTTGGTAGGAAATAGTGGTGGATGTAGGTCGGATTGCACCATAATGAAAGTAAATACAAAATACTAAATCATGCTAAAATACATATTCGTAATGAGTATGGCAACAAAAATACAACCCCGACAGTCAACTCCTCTCTTTTGTTTATAATTTCATATTGATGTTGCATTGTTTTAAGAGGAAGGGATGACAGGGCTTGTTGTCGTTTTGACCCAATTTATCAATCGGAAAAAGGCCAAAACTACCCTTGAATTATTGACTTAGGGTTCAATTTACCCTACGTCTATCTATCGGTCCAAAAATTTTCCTAACGTTAACTTTCTGATTCGCTTATGCCCTTATGACTAACAGTCAACTCCCAAATAAAAATAATATTTGTTTAATTATGACGTAGCAACTTCCTAGTGGTTCTGCTTAAAACTCCATCTTATATCTATTTAATAACCTACCCACGACTGAAACACTAACCCGTCCCGAAATTTTCACAATTTTACCCGTAAAATCAAGGTCTCTTCTGGCTGATCCTTATTTGGGGTGTCCTTGCTAGGATGACAATGCGTTGTTTTAATTCCTCTATGGCATATTCCATAAACTACAAGCTTCTAGTAACTTCTGTTAAATCAATGCAAAATTGAAACTTCAATGGAGTTCTGAGAACCCAAATGAAGGCTTATGATCATGCTGCCCCTTTCCTAAACTAGAGTTTGTAAAGAATGACAATCGTGTGAAGCTCAGTCTTAATTCTCAAGGTGCTCTAGCCGATGCTGGTTGGTACTGCATTCGCACGATCTTGTTGCTAATGGAACCAAATTACCAAAGGAAATATTTAGATCAATGACTTTGTAGTTCTGTATCAAGAAAATATTGCTCCATTTTACACATTGGAAAATTCGGTATGGGGTGAATGTTTGTTAGCAATTGGTCCTGCACCATGTGAGCAAAAAGTCAGCACACATCTTCCTCAAGAGGCTCTCATGGTAAAGGAGTTCCCGAACTTGGTTGGAGGTGTCAAAGGGGAAGGTTGTAAACCTGAGAAGAAGTGGCCAATAGTTAATAGAAACAACAACAACAATAACAACAACCTAGTGAAATTTCACTAGTGGAGTATGGGGAAGGTAGTGTGTACGCAGACCTTACCTCTACCCCGAAAAGGTAGAAAGGCTGTTTTCGAAAGATCCTCAGCTCAAGAGGACAAAAATACAAAAAGACAAAAGGAGACAATATCAGTATCACCACAGAAATCATAGAAAAAACAGAAATAGCATGAAATACAGAAGAAAGATGCAAAGCAAAAGCGATAGCTAGTAAATAAGTCTGGCACTGAAAAGCAAAATAGTAAGATACGACATTGCCACTAGCTAGCTTAGATAAAAACCTTACCGGACTAGTCTCACAACGGTACGAAGTAAGGCAAGACTCAACTACCTCCTAACCAACAACCCTAATACTCGACCTCCGCCTCTTCCTATCAAGTATCACATCCTCGGAAATCTGAAGCCTCGCCATGTCCTGTCTGATCACCTCTCCCCAATACTTTTTCAGTCGCCCTCTACCTCTTCTCGTGCACTCCACAACCAACCGCTCACACCTCCTTACAGGGGCATCTAGGCTCCTCTTCTGTACATGCCTGAACCATCTGAGTCTCGCTTCCCGCATCTTGTTATCAATGGGAGCCACGTGCACCTTCTCCCGAATATCATCATTCCTAATCTTATCCATCCTAGTATGCCTGCACATCCACCTCAACATCCTCATTTCTACTACTTTCATCTTCTGGTTATGTGAGTTCTTAACAGGCCAACACTCAGCCCCGTACATCATGGCCGATCTAACCACCGCTTTATAGAACTTACCTTTGAGTATGGGTGGCACTCTTTTGTCACACAGGACACCAGATGATAATCTATACTTCATCCATCCTACCCCAATACGGTGTGTGACATCCTCGTTAATCTCCATCCCCCTGGATAACCGACTCAAGGTACTTGAAGCTGCCTCTACTTGGTATGACCTGTGAGTCAAGTCTCATATCCACGCCCACTTCCCCCGGCTCAGCGCTGAACTTACACTCCAGGTATTCCGTCTTCGTCCGGCTCAGCTTGAAACCCTTAGACTCAAAAGCATGTCTCCAAACCTCTAGCCTTTCGTTAATACCGGCTCGCGACTCATCAATCAGAACTATGTCATCGGCAAATAGAATGCACCATCGGCCAATAATTAGTAGAAAGACACCCCAAAATGATTTTTTCGGTAATATTGTGAAATTTTTCGGGACCGGATTAGTGCTTCCGGCATGGGTAAGTTATTAAATGGATCTAGGATGGAGTTTAAAGCAGAGCCAATAGGAAGTTGCCACGTCATAATTAAATAAACATTATTTTTATTTGGGATTTGACTGTTAGTTATAAGGACATAAGCGAGCCAAAAAGTTAACGTTAGGCGTATTTTTGGACTGATAGATGGACGGAGGGTAAATTTGGCCCTAAGCCAATAGATCAGGGACAATTCTGGCCCTTTTCCGTTTATTAACTAATGACTAAAAGCATACTATTTCATACTATAGTTTAGGAACAAGATTAGACATTTTCCCTTATTTAAGTAAAAAAAAGGTCAAACAAATTTCAGTCCAAATTAGTTCTCTTGTTTAAGCAAAGCTGCAGCCAAAATTTTTGCTTCCTCAGCCAAATCTGTGACATAATGAACCAGCAAACTTCTCCTTAATGCAAGCTTGTTTACATATTATTACATCAATTTCTTTTGAGGGCAAGCGTAAACTCTCTTTCTCACTTCTTTTGAAGTCCTTTTCTTTAGCTTCCAAGGTAAGTTATGGAATAAATTTACCCATTACTTTACGATTTAAAAGTATTCTTAGGTTGGAGCTTCGTAAAGTCAATAGAAAAATAATTATTTTTCCTAATAACAAGGTAATATTAAGCCAAAAAATTAATCGAGAGCAAACTTGTTCAATTTCGTATAATATAACCACAAATTTAAAATTTACCTGAGCTCTAATGCTGTCGTGACTCGTGAAAGAAGAGGTTTAATATCAGCCATGTTTTTCTTCATGAATGGTTCAAATGGTCCTAAACGTACAACCTAATCTGCGGCATCTAATAATAGATTTTCAATAGACACGTTTTTTTCAGTCAAGTAGAAAATATACTCATGCCACAGTACCAATACTAGTGAAATTTACCTTTAATATCAACATTTATGTTCTCTCACATTTAGACTAGCAAATCAGTCATAAGTTGACACACACAGAAAAAATAATGAAGGGAACTATATTTAGGTTAATTCTTCTAATTTTTATCGCCTCTCAATAAGGAGCATGAAAATAATGAAGTATTGACATACCACACTTATTTTAGGGTAACAAAGGCTACTAAAAGCCAATACATTAGCTATCCTTTTAAGAAAGGCAGCAACTTTATTACGTGTGTGACACTGAATTAATCCTTTCCTATAATCTCTAATTAGTTATTCGTTATCTCTTCTTCGAACAAAGCTGCGGCCAAAGTTTCAGCTATTGTTTTGATCATCTTCTCATCAAATACACATGGCTTAGTGCATAGGCACTTTCTGCGGATTTTGCTACAATGACCATCTGTAAATTTCTCACTGATACAAGCTTTTCTGCATGGTTGTTTGGTAATGCATAATCCAGGGAATGTATTGCTTTTTGCTTTGCATTCTCTAGCTTGCACCTCTATAATCAATTACATTTACTAACAAATGTTAGAACAAAAGAAAAGATGGAATTGAAAGAAAACTTTTAAACATGAATAAATTTACGGTTCCTAATGAAATATATTTAAGGGGCTGGAATCTTAGAGAAACGGGTTCGAGCCGTGAAAGCAGTGGAAGCAGTTATTAATGCTTATATTATAGTAAATTATCTACATCACACCCCTTTGGGTGCTGGCCTTCTTTTCTAAAGAAATATATTGTTCTTATACTATTTTGAAAGAACTAATGCAAACACGTACATTGTTCAGGAACAATAATCATCGCTTCTCCATGATTGTTCCTCTTTTTTTGGCATTTTAGGGCCATAAAACTGGAATTCACCCAGATTTCAGATGTTCGTATGCTACCATCTGCATGCATCTGGGCGACCGGACCCAGATCGCCTAAAATTTTGTTGGCCCTTCAAAAACGACCTAATGAACAATAATCATCCTTTCGTCATGACCGTTTCTCGTTTTTGCGTTGTAGGACCATAAAACAAGAATTCCACCCGATTCCCAATTTTTCGTATGAGTGACTATATTTAGGTTAATTCTTCTAATTTTTATCGCCTCATAATGAAGTTGTGTGCTTGGAATATAATGGGATTGCAATGACCCTAGAAGATCATTTTCCATTAAAATATACATAAATTAACTTGGTACAAGATCCAAAAAGGATTGACGTGCCACACTTATTTGAAATGTAACAAAAGGCTATTAAAAGCCAATTAGAACGCAACATTAGCTACACTTTTAAGAGAGGCAGCACTTCATTACTGTGATGACCCGATAGGTCATCTAGAATTTTAGACCTTAATTCTATAATCTGAAACCTTAAATAGCTCATTTTAGCCTTCTTCAAGTTGCGTGCACAGTCCGTGCCTTTTTTCGAAAAGCTTTTATGTGAAAATGAACTAAAATGTGAATTCGTGTGTTAAAAACCTATTTGAGTTGACTTCGATCAACGATTTGAGAAAATAGACCCAATTCTATATTGTGACGATCCCGGTGGGTCCGTATTGTGACGTATGCCCGAAATCGTATTTGAAAGTCCCTAGCTCGGGTTATCGCATTTTGTCGAAAAATTGAAGTTTAAAGGTTTAAAAACTTTATAAATTTGATCAATGATTGATTTTGTTGATACCGGGTCTAGATTTTGGTTCCGAAACTTGGTATAGGTCTGTTACAATATTTATGACTTGTCTGCAAATTTTGGTGCAAAAAGGAAGTGATTTGACGTGATTCAGACGCCCAATTGTTAAAATGAAAGTTCTTAAGTTTTATTGAAAATTTCATTCGTTTTAGTATGTGATTTGTAGTTCTAGGTTTTATTTTGGTATTTTGATGGTGTGAGGGAGCTTGTATAATATTTTTGGACTTGTGTACATATTTGGTTTGGAGCCCTGAGGGCTCGGGTGACTTTCGGATAGCCTACGGACCTTGTGATCATTGAAAATTCTGGTTTCCCTTAGCTACTTGTGTCATCTTATATTTCCTTCTTCGCGATCGTGAAGGAACTCACGCTATCGCGAAAAGTGATATGGGCTTGGGAGGGAATAACCCTACGCGAACGAGAGGCATAGGATGCGAACGCGGAGCAGTGGGGGGACTACCCTTCGCGAACGCGTCCACACCCACGCGAACGCGTAGCTTTGAGGGGTGGGCTAGGATTTAAAGTTACTCTACGCGAACGCGAGCCCAATCTCACAAATGCGGGGGTGAGGCAGGCTAAACCTTCATGAATGCGTGGAGTCTCTCGTGATCGCGTGAGCCAGTGATGTAATGCTCTTCGCGAACGCGTCAGGTTTTACACGAATGCGATGAAAACCTCACGCTAGTGATTTAAAACAGTCCCAAAACGGGATTTCTCTCATTTTTCATAAACCTTCCATTAGAGCTCGGCCTAGAGGCGATTTTGAATAGAAAACTCAACACCAATTCATAAGTTTGTACACCTTAACTCATTTTCTTCAAATTCTAACATCAGCCATTAATTTCTAGCCCTAATATTTGTTCTTCCATGGTAGAAATTGAAGATTTGGGTAGAATTAGGGATTTTTATAAAATTAAAATTTAGACCTCAAATTGAGGTCGGATTACAAAATAAATTACAAAATCGGGATCAGGGTGAATGGGTAATCGAGTTTTGGTCCGAATTTTGGGTTTGGACCAAGCAGGCGTGGGGAGTTGACTTTTGTTGATTTTTTCAATAATGACCTAAATTGAACCCTTTTCATTCGTGGGTAGTTCCTAAGGCTTATTTTGAATAGTTTGGTTGATAATTTGCTAGATTTGGTTGGCTCGGAGGCTTGTTTGAAAGGCAAAGCCGTGGTTGAGCTTTGAGTTGATTTTTGGAGCGAGGTAAATATCGTGGTTTACCTTGACTTGAGGGATTAGAAATTGTTTGCCTATTTGCTACATGTTTAAATATTGGGTACAACGTATATGTGAGGTGACGAGTACTTATGCGTTGTTGTTGGGTTAAAGCATGCGGGTGGGACTTGTTTCTTGTACTTTACTCCCTTATTTGATTATGATATCCATTCTTATACTAGTTTATTACTAAATTGATCGTTTTTTCTGCATTTATGGGCTATTTGGATAGTTGAGTAATGCTTTTGAAGATGAGGTTGGTATTGTGAAACCATTGTTGACGTAAGGTTTAGTCTTGCTTATTCTATCTCCCAGATTGTTATATGTTCATTGTTACATAGTAAGGGAGAGTGTTAAAGCATTAAGGGTGATGTCGTGCCGATGGTTGTTGCAATTATTGATTAATACATAGTGAGGAAGAGAGTTAAAGCACGAAGGGTGATGTCGTTCCATATTTATCATTTTATGGAGAGATTGGGAGTAAAAGCACGAAGGGTGATGTCGTGCCATTATTATTGTTTCATGGTGAGGTTGAGAGGTAAAGCACGAAGGGTGATGTCGTACAGTGTTTATTTATTATGTTTATCCGTTTCATCGGGTGAAGGTTTATTGACTATTTCATGTTGTCATTCCTTGTCGTAGTTACCGTATCGTATACCCCTTTCGTATGTCCCCTCCCAATCGTACATGTTTAAATCTCTATTCGTTGTTATGTTGTGCGTATTTTTTCTTCTGTACAGGTTTAATTACGTGGGTTTCCTGTCATAGCTTCATCACTATCTCGTCGAGGTTAGGCTCGATATTTACGGAGTATATTGGGTCGGTTGTACTCATACTATACTTTGCACTTCTTGTGCAGATTTTGGTACTGGTCACAGCTGCACGTGAGGCGTATCAGCTCGGATTATCTTATTTGGAGACTCGAGATAGATCTGCTGGCATCCGCATACCTTGAAGTCCCCTTTCCTCTTTCCTTATTTACTGTTTATTTCACTCGAGATAGTTGTACTTATATCAAACCCTATTTGTAGAAACTCTAGAAGCTCGTGTACTTGTGACTCCAGATCTGGTTGTACTAGATAATTGGGTTATTATGCTACTTGTTCTTCATTTTAGTTTCATTTCTGTATAATTGGTTAAATTGTTTGAACTATTTAAAAAATTGGCAAAAGAAATTACTCTAACGTTGACTTGCCTAGCAAGTGAAATATTAGGCACCATCACGGTCCCGAGGTGGGAATTTCGGGCTATGACATGTTGGTATTAAAGCACTGGGTTACCTAGGTCTCATGAGTCACGAGCAGGCTTGGTAGAGTCTGGAGGATCGATACGGATACGTCTGTACTTATCTGTAATAATCCGGTTGGTCGTTTTGAGAATTTAAGTCTCGTTCGGTAGCATAAGGTCTTGAGAAGCTTCATATTATGTGTATTGACTTGTGTGCGTTGTTGAATTTAGCTACCGGATGATTCGGAGTCAAATCGAAAGAAGGATGCAAGTTTTGGAAGCTTAAGTGGTAAGAGTTGACCGGAATTTGACTTTTGTATAAACAGCTCTAGAATGGCTTTTGGATGATTACAACAGCTTCGTATGGTGATTTTGAACTTAGGCATGCATCCGGATTTGGATTTGGAGATCCGTAGGGTAATTTGGAGCATTTCGGAAAGTTGGAAAAGTTGAAATTTTGAAGGTTGAAAGGCTTGTTCAAGAGTTGACTTTGGAAATATCGGGGTTGGAATGCGATTCTGAGAGTTGGAACAGCTCTGTTATGTAATTTGGGACTTGCTTGCAAAATTTGACGTCATTCCGGGTTGGTTTGATAGGATTCAGCGCGAGTTTTAGAAGTTGAAAGATTTGAAAGTTCATAAGATTTGAAAGTTCATAAGTTCGATTCATGGTGCGATTTGTAGTTTCAGCGTTGTTTGATGTGATTTGAGACCCCGAGCGAGTCCGTGTTAGATTATAGAACTTGTTGGTATGCTTGGACGGGGTCCCGGGAGCCCCGGATGTGTTTTAGACGAGTTTTAGATGTTTTTCATAGTTTTGAACAGGTCTGGTTCTAGTGTTTTCGCACCTGCGACACATTGGAACGGAGGTGCGGCTCCACTTCTGCGTAAGTCTGGTCGCCTCTGCGGTCATAGTTTCTTGGGGGCTCGCTCGCCTTTTCGGAGGCCGACACGCATGTGCGTAGGCCGCTTTTGCGGTCTAGCGATCGCATCTGCGAAGAAGCTCATTTCTGCATTTCCTTTGATGCTTCTGCAGGGCTGCTGGTGCAGTTTTAATTCCGCAGATGTGGATCCAGGCCTGGCTAGCTGAGTTCGCAGAAACGAATGATTTCTCGCAAATCCGTGAGTGCAGATGTGCTTCTTTGTCCGCAGATGTGGAAGTCCTCGGCAGAGAGTTTATATTCGAGGGTTTTACCATTTTCTCCACATTTTGAGTTTTAGACCTCGGTTTTGGGAGATTCTTTGTGGGTTTTTCAAACAAATCAATTGAGTAAGTGTTCTTCACCTAGAATTTATTATATTCCATTATTTAATCTATATTTTTATCATGTAACTTATATTCCTGAAAAATCATGATTTGAGGGACGAAATGGTATCGGAATTTGATAATTTTAGTATGGTTGAACTCGTATCAGAATGGGTAATCGGGTTTTGTGAAATTTGTCGGGTTCCGAGATGCGGGCTCGGGGGTCGACTTTTGGGTCAATTTTTAGATATTGATAAAGATTGAGGCTTTATGATCCGGATTAGTTTCTTATGAGTTTTATTTGTGCTTTGAAGTTATTTTGGTTAGATTTGAGCCGTTCGGAGGTCATTTCACCCGAAAAGTTCATTTTAGAGTATTGGTCTGTCTTCTTTAAGGTATGTATCTTGCCTAACTTCGTGTGGGGGCACTACCCCTTAGGATTTGAGTCTTCTATGCTAATTATAGTCCGTGTACGCGAGGTGATGAGTACGTGCTCGGACGTATTTGTGGAAAATTGGCCTTTTAGGGTTCTTAGGTCTTTGTATTCACTAATTATGCAGTTGTTATGTTATGAATACGTCTCTTAATTACTAGTTTCACCTCTACCTGCTTTAATTAGAATTAATTACTCCATGATCCGCTCTTGTTGATTATTTGATTCATCAGTGCCTTAATAGAAATTGTTATCTCTTCTATTGCCATGTTATCCTTTCCTAACTACTTATCATTATTTGAAGTTATAATTATATCTTCTATAATTATTCATCCTTAATTGAGGCTATGATTATCTTTATATTGATTATCCTTAATTGAAGTTGTTGTGTCTCTTTCGTAATTGCCCAACCTTAAAAGAAATTTAGATATCATATATCTTAGTTGACTTATCCTTATTTGGAATTATTCAACTTGTGTTAGCTCCCTTGTTGTTGAATTGTACATTGTGGGACCGTTGTTACCTATTATTTCCTTCCCTTTTGAGTTGTTCTTATTATGACTAGCATTCTCTATTGTGGCTACTCCTTGTGACATTGTTCCTCCGTTTCTTTGAGTTTTGGAATCTCTGAGTTGACTTATTTGTCGTACCATGGTGTTATTGTCATTGTTGTTGTTGTACTTGTTGTGGTAATGTATGAGGTTTCTACCGTGAGGTTGTTGTTATTGTGATGCACGAAGTTTCTATCGTGCGAGTGTTATTGGGTTGCACGAGGTTTCTGTCGTGCTATTGTTAATATTGATGTTTGCACATACGGCATGACAAGGCGGGATATTTATATGTGGGTTGCGCATGTGGCGAGACAAGGTGGGAACATTGTTATGCACGTGTGGCGAGACAAGGCGGGCACTTACTTTATTATTGCACACGTGGAGAGACAATGTGGGCTATGTTAGGGATTGATTTGTGATGACTTGTGATGTCCTGGGGGCATTCTTGTTGTTGATGTTTGTGTAGTGGTACACTTACCTGTGTGAGCGTTATCTTGTGGAAAGTTGTGAGAAAACATTCTACGTGTTGTCCATTTCTTTTCCTATATTTACTAGCGGGCATGAACTATGTTAGGACACTTGCACAAGCATACACGTAGTTGAGCACTTTTATTGGTTAAGAAGTATTCTTGATATTATTGAGTATAGATGCACACCCTTGTTTACTTGCCTTCTATGTGAGAATGGCTCTATTTGGCACGTGAGTCGTCAGTGCGGTTATGAAGTGTAATGAGGGCAAATGATGCCAAGTGTAGGGTTCAGGTATTGGGACCTGTGAGTTGTGAATAGTATGAGGTTTGGTACCTCGTGGAGTTTATTGACTAAAACCTGGTGTGAAGGCGGTCGTTTGTTGAGTTGTTACTTGTCCTTTCTTTATCATTGATCATCGGATTTAGGTTGTTTTTCCGTTCATTCTTCTATGTCATTATTATGGTGTCCCGCTGATAGTTGTTGTCTTCCTTCCTTATTACAATTACTGTATTATTTGCCACTTCACATAGTCTTTATGTAGATATCATACTCTGTTGTTCCTATACTTATACTTTTTCAGGTTATTTAGTACAGTAGGTGTCTTGACTGTTTCTCATCACTACTCCACTGAGGTTAGTCTTGATACTTGCTGGGTACTGCCATGGTATACTCATACTACACTTCTTCGCATTTGTTTTTGCAGATCCAGGTATTTCAAAGTCAGTTGATCATTAGCTAGGTGTGTGGATTAATGCTATGGAGACTCAAGCTAAACCTGCTGCTGCGTTCGCAGGCTTCGAAGTCACCTTTTGATCTGTATACACACTGTTTACTTTTCATACAGTTGTATTTAGAAAGTTGTTGCAAACTCTGTAGAGCTTATGACTTGTACTACTGGTTTTGGGAATTGTAAATTTTATAGAGATTTCCATTTCAAAAATTATTAGATGTTATTTAATTATTGTTGTTATTCAGTAAATATTAAGCTTACCTTGTCCCTAAGACTAGGTGCCATCACGATACCCAACGGAGAGAAAATTTAGTCGTGACAAGTTGGTATCAGAGCTCTAGGTTCATTGGTGCTACGAGTTATAAGAGAGTTTAGTAGAGTCTTACAGATCGGTACGGAGACGTCTACGGAACTATTAGGACAGTATCACTTCCTTCATTCCTATCGTGCGAGTTCATTGATCTTGAAGTTTGAACTTTCATCATTCCATTCTCTCACAAATGGTGAGGACAAGAGCTGCGGTTACTGATGATGTTACCCCCGGAGCAGATGTCATTAGGGGTAGAGGCAGAGGCCGACGAGGAGCACGTGCCACAGCTAGGGCACCCACCAGAGCAGTAGTTGATGAGCCGCCAGTAGTCCCAGTTGGGGGGCAGGTACCGGAGGCGCCTGTTGTTACCCTCGGACTTTAGGAGACCTTAGCACAGTTCCTAAGCATGTTTGGTACATTGGCTCAGGCAGGGTTGATTCTGGTTGCACCAACGACTTCACAGACCAGGGGAGGAGCTCAGACTGCCGCCGCCCACATTCTATAGCAGCGAGTTCATGTTGGTTAAGTTCTAGGTGTCATGGAAACACAGCATGTGGTTCCAGTTCAGCCCGTGGTTAGGGAAGTAGCATCTGAGGAAGAACAGCTTAGACTTGAGAGGTACAACAAGTACCACCCTCCTACCTTCAGTGGATTGGTGACAAATGATGCTCGGGCTTTTCTGGATGAGTGTCACTTTATTCTCCGTACTATGGTTATTGTGGAGGCGAGCGGGGTTTCTTTTACTATGTTCCATCTCCGGGGAGCGGCTTATCATTGGTGGCGGGCATATGAGTTGGGTAGTCCAGTCGAGTCAGCTTCACTTACATGGGTTCAGTTTTCAGAGATGTTCCTGAGAGAGTTTGTACCTCAGTCCCTTCGAGATGCATGGCACACAGAGTTTGAGTAGTTGCGCCAAGGCACTATGTGAGTGTCGGAGTATGTCGTTAGATTCAGTGATTTGGCCAGACATGCACTTGTGTTTGTCGCTACAATTAGAGAGTGTGTTCGTAGATTCATTGAGGGGCTCAGACATGATATTCGGTTCAGCATGGCTCGGGAGTTAGAGTCGGATGTTTCATTTCTGCAGGTGGTAGGGATGACTCAAGTGGAGGGCATGTGGGATCAGGAGAGAGAGGACAGGCAGGGCCATGAGAGAGAGGGCAGGCGAGGTCAGAAGAGAGAGGACAGGGAGGCAAAGAGGCCTTGTAGACCGGAGAGATGTATTGGTCCTTATTTTGGAGGCAAGGTTCGGCATGGTAGAGTTTTTATCGGTCAGCCAGTTCAGTTTGCACTTCAGGCTTCGCATAGTGTTTCAGGTACTCATGGGTCTCAGAGTACCCGTACTGCACAGTTCCCACAGCCACGTCAGCAGCGAGGTTGCTTCGAGTGTGGAGATACCAGCCACAAGGTGAGAGCTTATCCTAGACTCCAGACAGATATGTCACATCGGGGTATTCAGGCGAGTAGAGGCCGCCCAAGAGGGGGAGGCCCGACCCGTTGATGTGTCTCATATAGTAGGCTGGAGGCCGCTGCGCCAGATGATATCATACAGGTATGCTTTTGATTTGTTACAGAGGGGAAACATTCATATTTTGTTTTGGTTCTGCTTATCGGGGCAAGTTTCCCTATTTGGTTGCTCCACCTATGTGTGAGTTCATGACTTAGTATTATGTTTATGTGTTTGCCCATGTTGGGAGATTTTATGAGTGATAGCCGTGTCTATCATTTTTTAATTCATTATTGAAAGTTAGGAGGCTAGAAGTGAATTCATGTTGTCCATTACGGTAGGTTTTGATATGATTCCTAAGTATTTTGTTACGATTTGTGATTTAGATGCACTACCGGGGTGAGAATTTAGTAAGTGTTGTGATTCTATTAGCAAAGTTGAGTTAGTGGAAGGTTTCGATAGTTAAGATGTCTATTCGACCTGTGATTCAGAGTTGAGGGTGAGACCCTCGTGATTCCATGTGATTTGATATGTTTGAGTCGGGCTGCATGTCGCAATGGAAGTTATATCAGGATGAGATCCTTGTGGTTTGTTCATATACCATGATTCTTTATTTTTAAATTGATTAGTATCATGGTTCTGATAGAGAGTTGTGCCTGTCGCGCTTGTTTGCTATTTCTCTTATGTGTTTCTCTTTTCATATTTATTCCTTTTCGTCTTGTGCTTATTTGTATTTTAATTTACGATGTGTGTGCCCAGTGGCATTATATGTAACTTGTTGATCCGGGTGTATAGTTATGAGGTCTTCGTGTTTCTTGCATCATTATCAGCGTTGTGGAGGTTTTAAACGGGTCTCTAATGGATATGGGGCTAATTGCCGGTGATGGTTTTGATTACGAGCAACTATTATGATCATAAATGTTATTTTGGGCCTATATGTGGTGTGTCATGTTGGGTGGTCGTACCTTGTAGGTGTAGGCATGAGTTGTTGCAGCTGGTTGAGACTGATACCGGTATGGATTTAGAATCAGGTCTTTTGGAGATGAATGAAATGTGAGAATTTTGACTCTAAGGCTTATCGGTGTTGGTAGAAAGGATAAATTATAGTTGAGATGGTGTCGTCAAGCTTATATGGATTGGGGTGACGTAGGGTCACTCGCGGATGTATGTTGGATATGTGCATTCAGTGATTTGAAGACTTCGAGGTGATTCATGTCACGTTCGAGGACGAACGTTTGTTTAAGAGGGGAAGGATGTAACGACCTGACCAGTCATTTTGAGAATTTATGTCCCGTTCGGAGGCATAAGGTCTTGAGCAGCTTCATATTATGTGTATTGACTTGCGTGCGTGGTTGAATTCAGTTACCAGATGATTAAGAGTCAAATCGGAAGAAGGATGCAAGTTTTAGAAGCTTAAGCGGAAAGAGTCGAACGGATTTGACTTTTGTGTAAACGGCTCTGGAATGGATTTTGGATGATTGCAACAGCTTCGTATGGTGATTTTGGACTTAGGCGTGCATCCGGATTTGGATTTGGAGGTCCGTAGGGTAATTTGAAGCATTTCGGCGAAAGTTGAAAAAGTTGAAGTTTTGAAGGTTGAGAGGTTTGACCAATAGTTGACTTTGGTGATATCGAGATCGGAATGCGATTCTGAGAGTTGGAACAGCTCCGTTATATTATTTGGGACTTGCCTGCAAAATTTGACGTCATTCCGGGTTGGTTTGATAGGTTTCGGCGCGAGTTTTAGAAGTTGAAAGATTTGAAAGTTTATAAGTTCGATTCATGGTGTGATTTGTAGTTTCGATGTTGTTTTATGTGATTTGATACCCCAAGAGAGTCCGTGTTAGATTATGGAACTTGTTGGTATGCTTGGACGGGGTCCCTGGAGCCACGGGTGTGTTTCAGACGAGTTTTAGATGCTTTTCATGGTTTTGAACATGTCTGGTTCTGGTATTTTCGCACCTGCGACACTTTGGAGCGCAAGTGCGGCTCCTCTTTTGCTTGAGCCTGGTCGCTTTTGCGGTCATAGTGGCCTGGGGGCTCGCTCGCTTCTGTGGAGGCCGGCATGCAGGTGTGAAAGCCGTTTTTGCGGTCCAGCGATCACATCTGCGAAGAAGCTCGCTTCTGCACTTCCTTTGGCGCTTCTGCGGATCTGCGGTGCCGCTGTAAATCCGCAGATACGGATCTAGGCCTAGCTAGCTGAGTTCGCAGATGCGAACGATTTTTCGCAAATGTGTGAGCGCAGATGCGCTTCTTTGTCCGCAAATGTGGAAGTCCTGGGCAGAGAGTTTATATTCGAGGGTTTCGCCATTTTCTCTACATTTTGAGTTTTAGACCTCGGTTTTGGGAGATTCTTTGTGGGATTTTCTAGCAAATCGATTGGGTAAGTGTTCTTCACCTAGAATTTATTATATTCCATGATTTTATCTTTATTTTTATAATGTAATTTGTATTTTGGGTTGAGGAAAATAGAGGTTTTTTGAAGAAAAATTTCAAAATGAAAAATCATGATTTGAGGGGCGAAATGGTATCGGAATTTGCTAATTTTAATATGGTTGAACTCGTACTGGAATGGGTGTTTAGGTTTTATAAAATTTGTCGGGTTTCAAGGTTCGGGCTCGGAGGTCGACTTTTGGGTTAATTTTTAGATTTTGATAAATATTGAGGCTTTATGATCCGGAATAGTTTCTTATGAATTTTATTTGTGATTTGAAGTTATTTTGGTTAGACTTGAGTCGTCCAGAGGTCATTTCACCCGAGAAGTTCATTTTAGAGTATCGGTCTGTCTTCTTTGAGGTAAGTATCTTGCCTAACTTCGTGTGCGGGAACTACCCCTTAGGATTTGAGTCTTCTATGCTAATTGTAGTCTGTGTACACGAGGTGACGAATACGTGCTTGTACTTATTTGTGGAAAATTGGCCTTTTAGGGTTCTTAGGTCCTTGTATTCACTAATTATGCAGTTGTTATGTTATGAATACGTCTTTTAATTAGTAGTTTCACCTCTACCTGCTTTAATTATATTTAATTACTTCATGATCTACTCTTGTTGCTTATTTGATTCATCAGTGCCTTAACAGAAATTGTTATCTCTTCTATTGCCATGTTATCCTTTCCTAACTGCTTATCTTTATTTGAAGTTATAATTATCTCTTCTGTAATTGTTTATCCTTAATTGAGGCTATGATTATCTTTATACTGCTTATCCTTAATTGAAGTTGTTGTGTCTCTTTCGTAATTGCCCAACCTTAAAAGAAATTTAGATATCCTATATCTTAGTTGACTTATCCTTATTTGGAATTATTCGACTTGTGTTAGCTCCCTTGTTGTTGAACTGTACATTGTGGGACCATTGTTACCTATTATTTCCTTCCCTGTTGAGTTGTTTTTATTAGGACTAGAATTCTCGATTGTGGCTACTCCTTGTGACATAGTTCCTCCATTTCTTTGATTCCTTGAATCTCTGAGTTGACTTATTTTTCGTACCATAGTGTTATTGTCATTGTTATTGTTGTACTTGTTGTTGTGATGCACGAGGTTTCTGTCATGCGGTTATTGCTATTGTGATGTACGAGGTTTCTGCCGTGCGAGTGTTATTGGGTTGCACGAGGTTTCTGCCGTGCTATTGTTAATATTGATGTTTGCACATGCGGCATGACAAGGCGGGATATATATATGTGGGTTGCGCATGTGGAGAGACAAGGTGGAAACATTGTTATGCACGTGTGGCAAGACAAGGCGGGCACTTACTTTATTATTGCACATATGACGAGACAAGGTGGGCTATGTCAGGGATTGATTTGTGATGACTTGTGATTGCCTGGGGCATTCTTGTTATTGATGTTTATGTAGTGGTACACTTACCTGTGTGAGCTTTATCTTGTGAAAAGTTGTGAGAAAATATTCTACGTGTTGTCCATTTCTTTTTCTATACTTACTAGCGGGCATGAACTATGTTAGGACACTTGCACAAGCATACACGTAGTTGAGCACTCTTATCTATTAACAAGTTTTCTTGACATTGTTGAGTATACATGCACACCCTTGTTTACTTTCCTTCTATGTGAGAATGACTCTATTTGGCACGTGAGTCGTCAGTGCGGTTATGAAGTGTAATGAGGGCACAGGATGCGAAGTGTAGGGTTCATGTATTAGGACTCGTGAGTTGTGAATAGTATGAGGTTCGGTACCTCATGGAGTTTATTGACTAAAATCTGTTGTGAAATCGGTTGTTTGTTGAGTTGTTACTTGTCCTTTCTTTATATGTGATCATAGGATTTAGGCTATTTTTTCGTTCATTGTTCTATGTTATTATTATGGTGTGCCGCTGATAATTGTTGTTTTCCTTCCTTATTGCAATTACCGTATTATTTGCCACTTCGCGTAGTCTTTATGTAGATATCATACTATGTTGTTCCTATATTTATACTTGTTCAGGTTATTTAGTCCAATTGGTGTCTTGACTGTTCCTCGTCACTACTCCACTGAGGTTAGTCTTGATACTTGCTTGGTACCGTTGTGGTGTACTCATACTACACTTCTGCACATTTGTTTGTGCAGATCCAAGTATTTCAAAGTCAGTTGATCGTTAGTTAGGTGTACAGATTGTTGTTATGGAGACTCAAGGTAAACTTGCTGTTGCGTTCGTATGCTTCAGAGTCACCTTCTGATTTGTATACACACTCTTTACTTTATTTCAAATAGTTGTATTTAGAAAATTGTAGCAAACGCTTTAGAGCTTATAACTTGTACTACCGGTTTTGGGAATTGTAAATTTTATAGAGATTTCCATTTCAAAAAATTTTAGATGTTATTTAATTATTGTTGTTATTCAATAAATGTTAGGCTTACTTTTGTCCCTAAGACTAGGTGCCAACACGATACCCAACGGAGGAAAAATTGGGTCGTGACATTATCTTCTAGAGGCTATGGAGTTTAGGAAAAATTTCACTTATATTCTTCTCTATCGTGCTATTTTATTCTATCATTGCTGATTGAACTCTTCTATTCTTGTTCTCTCGCAGATGGCGAGAATACATACTGCATCTTCAGCTGGACAGCAGCCGGATCCCCTAGTGGAAGCTCCTACTAAGGGCATAGGACGAGGACGAGGCCGCGCCAAAGGCCGTGGCAGAGGCAGAGCTCAGCCCAGAGCTCGAGCAGCAACACCAGCAGTGGAGCCTTAAGTGGATTTTGATGAGGAGGTTCCAGCTCAGACTCTACCTGTTGGACCAACTCAGGACGCTCTAGTCCATTTGGTGGGCCTTATGGGGAGTGTGGCCTAGGCCGGTATATTTCCTGTGGCACCAGTCATCTCTCAAGCTGAGGGAGGAGCACAAACTGCCGCTACTTAGACTCCGGTGCAGATGGCTTCCTAGTATTAGACTCCAGCAGCCCCACCAGCTAGGGTAGTTCAGTCGGTTATTACGGCACAGGTCGGTGATAGGCCCGCCATGTCTTCTGAGGGCTTATTGAGATTGGACAAGTTCACAAAGCTCTTCCAAGTTCACTTAAGTGGTGCACCTTCCGAGGACCCACAGGATTATCTTGATCGCTGCCATGAGATGTTGTAGAACATGGGGATAGTTGAGAGCAATGGGTTCGATTTTGCTATGTTTCAGATGATGGGTTCTGCCAAGAGGTGGTGGAAGGATTATGTGTCGACTAGACCAGCTGGGTTGCCTGCTCTTACTTGGGACTAGTTCTCTCAGCTATTCTTAGAGAAGTTCCTCCCTATCACACTGAGGGAGGATTACTGCAGGCAATTTGAGTGTCTCCAACAGGGCAGTATGATTGTTACTCAGTACGAGACCCATTTTGTGGATCTAGCCCGACATGCTCTTCTTTTGCTTCCTACCGAGAGAGAGGGCAAGGAGGTTTATTGATGGACTCACTCACCCTATCAAGCTACAAATGTCCAAGGCAAACGGGGGTGAGATTTTCTTTCAGACGGCTACTAATGTCGCCATGCGGATTGAGATGGTTCTTGCATAGGAGAGAGGGAAGGGGTCTGATAAGAGGCTCCGTCATTTCGATGGGTTCAGTGGTGCCTCGTCTTCAGGTAGGGGTACTTTTGGTAGAGGCCATCCTCCCACGCTGTTTCACTCAGCACTCCAGGAATATCACAATGCTTCAGGTGGTCACGACCCTTATATGTCTCATCACGACCAGCTAGTCTACAGTGCACCACCAGCTCTTATTAGTTCACCTCCACTCCAGAGTTTTCAGAGTGCTTACTCAGGTCGACAGGGTCAGTTTCAGGGTCAACAATCACAGCAGTCGACGTCCTATTATACTTGTGGTAATCCGAGGCACATTGCTAGATTTTTCCCTCGGCACCGGGCAACTCACAGCAGTAGGGTTCTCGTGCCATGGTTTCAGCACCGATTGCCCCACCGGCCGCTCAGCTAGCTAGAGGTAGGGGTTAGGCAGCTAGAGATGGAGGTCATGCCATTAGAGGTAGAAGTTAGGCTGTTAGAGGTGGAGGCCAGCCATCTAGGGCCCGTCCCAGAGATGTAGTTCAGAGTGGAGGGGCCCCGCCCCGATTTTATGCTTTTCCAGCTAGGCCTGAGGCTGAGTCATCTGATATTGTCATCACAGGTATTGTTCCAGTTTGCCATAGAGATGCTTCAGTTTTATTTGATCTAGGATCTACTTATTCTTATGTGTCATCCTATTTTGCTTCATATCTGGTTGTGCCTTGTGATTCTTTGAGTGCTCTTATATATGTGTCCATACCAATATGTCTATCGTTCATGTGTGATTACCATTGGGAGTCTCGAGACTAACCTAGATCTCCTACTTCTCGATATGGTTGATTTTGATGTCATCTTGGGTATGGATTGGCTACCACTTTATCATGCTATATTGGATTGTCACGCCAAGACGGTGACCTTAGCCTTGATGGGGTTGCCTCGATTAGAGTGGAGGGAGACTCCTAGCCATTCAACCAGCAGAGTTATCTCTTATATGAAGGCCCAGCACATGGTCGATAAGGGGTGTCTAGCTTATTTGGCTTATGTCGCGATTCTAGTGCGGAGGTTCCTTCCATGGATTCAGAACCAGTTGTTCGTGAGTTTAAAGAGGTTTTTCCTGTAGATCTGCCGAGGAAGCCACCCGACAGAGATATTCACTTCTGCATTGATTTGGCTCCGGGCACCTCAACCCATTTCCATCCTGCCATACCGCATGGCCCCGCCGGAGTTGAAAGAATTGAAGGAACAGTTGCAAAATTTACTTGATAAGGGCTTCATTAGACCTAGAGCCTTTCCATGGGGTGCGCATGTGATGTTCTTGAAGAAAAAAGATGGATCGATGAGGATGCGCATAGATTATCGGTAGTTGAACAAAGTCACCATCAAGAACAAGTATCCATTGCCGATGATTGATGACTTATTTCACCAGCTTCAGGGTGCCAAGGTGTTTTTGAAGATTGATTTTAGGTCTGTCTAGCATCAGTTGAAGATTAGGGCATTCGATGTCCCTAAGACAGCTTTTCGGACTTGGTATGGACATTATGAGTTCCTAGTGATGTCATTTGGGCTGACAAATGCCCCAACAATATTTATGGATTTGATAAACCAGGTGTTCAAGCCTTATTTGGATTCTTTTGTGATTGTGTTTATTGATGATATCTTGATCAACTCCCCCCAGTCAAGAGGAGCACGAACAACATCTTCAGATTGTACTTCAGACTCTAAGAGATAGCCAGTTATATGCCAAGTTTTCAAAGTGCGAGTTTTGTTTAGACTCAGTCACCTTTTAGGGGAATATGGTATCGGTAGAGAGCATAAAGGTGGACCATAAGAAGATTGAGGTAGTTTAGAACTGGCCTACACCTACTTCAACTATGGAGATCCGGAGTTTCCTGGGTTTGGCGGGTTATTACCGCCGTTTCATGGAGGGATTTTCATCCATAGCAGTCCCATTGACTAGATTGACCCAGAAGGGTGCCCCATTCAGATGGTCAGATGAGTGTGAGTTAATTTTTCAGAATCTCAAGACTGCTCTGACTACGACGCCAGTGTTAGTATTGCCCACAGGTTCAGGATCTTACACGGTGTATTGTGATGTATCGCGTATTGGGCTCGGTGTAGTATTGATGCAGGATGGCAGGGTGATAGCATATGTGTCACGGCAGTTGAAGGTTCATGAGAAGAATTACCTTATTCATGACTTAGTGTTGTCAGCCACTGTTCATGTGCTGAAGATTTGGAGGAACTATCTTTTCGGCGTTTCTTGAGAGGTATTCACCTATCATCGGAGTCTATAGTATTTGTTCAAACAAAAGGATCTCAATTTGAGGTAGAGGAGGTGGTTGTAGTTGTTGAAAGATTATGATATCACCATTTTGTATCATCCCAGGAAGGCCAATGTGGTGGCCGCCTTAAGTACAAAGGCAGTGAGTATGGGCACCCTTGCGTACATTCCAGTCGGTGAGAGACTGCTTGCATTAGATATTCAGGCTTTGGCCAATCAGTTCATGAAGTTAGATGTTTCAGATCCCATCTGTGTTCTAGCTTGTACAGTTTCTTGGTCTTCCTTGTATGAGCGCATCAGAGAGCGGCAATATGATGACCCTTATTTGCTTGTCCTAAGGGACAAGTGCGGCACGATGGTGCCAAGTAGGTTACTATTGGAGATGATGGAGTTTTGAGGATGCAGGGTCATATTTGTGTGCGTAATATAGATGGACTTCGTGAGTTAATTCTTGAGGAGGCCCACAGTTCCTGGTATTCTATTCACTCGGGCCCACAGTTCCCAGTATTCTATACCAAGTCATTTATATTACTGACTAGGTATGGGTCATTTTAAATAAGTTGACCAAGTCAGCGCATTTCATTCCTGTGATAGTTACCTATTCTTCAGAGCGGTTGGCTGAGATTTACATCTGTGAGATCGTCCACCATAACGGTGTGCCCGTGTCTATCATTTCTTATCGAGGTACGAATTTCACCTCGCACTTCTGGAGGGCAGTACATCGTGAGTTGGGTACGCAGGTAGAGTTGAGCACAATATTTCATCCCCAGACAGACGAATAGTCCGAGCGCACTATTCATATATTGGAGGATATGCTTCGTGATTGTGTTATAGATTTCGTAGGTTCTTGGGATCTGTTCTTGCCACTTGCGGGGTTTGCCTACAACAACAGCTACCAGTCAAGCATTCAGATGGCTCCTTATGAGGCATTATACGGGAGGTGGTGTCGATCACTAGTTGGATGGTTCGAGTCGGGGAAGGCTCGGTTGTTAGGTAAATATTTGGTACAGGATGCTTTGGATAAGGTAAAGATTATTCAGGATCAACTTCGCACAGCCCATTTTAGGGAGAAGAGCTATGCCGATCGTAGAGTTTGCGATGTTGCATTCATGGTCGGAGAGAGAGTATTGCTCTGGGTTTCACCCATGAAGGGTGTGATGAGGTTCGGAAAGAAGGGCAAGTTAAGCCCTAGGTATATCGGACCCTTTGAGATTCTCGAGAGAGTAGGTGAGGTGGCTCACAAGTTCGCATTGCCACCTAGTTTGTCAGCAATCCATCTAGAGTTCTATGTGTCCATGCTCAGGAAGTATCACGGTGATCCGTCCCATGTAATAGATTTCAGTCCAGTCCAGTTGGACAAGGATTTGACTTATGAGGAAGTGCCAGTGGCTATTCTAGCTCGGCATGTCCGACAGTTGAGGTCTAAGAGTTATCCTTCAGTTCGAGTGCAGTGGAAAGG